>NC_140169.1:178894052-179239052 GCF_963971535.1 Notolepis coatsorum
AATCAGACAAGTCTTTATTGCCAAGTAAGCTTGCACATACAAAGAATTTGTCTTGGTAATTTTGGTGCATCAACATTAACAGACACTTACACAACAAGTAGTAACAAGGAGTAAATACAAAATAAAAGTTAATTAAAGTAGAATCAAATAAAATGGAATATATAAATAAATAAGAATAAAAGTACTATATAATATAGAACAGGGCTGTACAATTGTGCAGGATTGTTGTCGGATATATACACTAAATTAGAATAAAAATACAGTGGAATAGAATATATAACAGAGCTGTGCAATTGTGCAGTATTGTGCAAATAGGTTCATCTATTACACATCTACTGTGATAGTAGATTTGTGATATTGAAATACCAAACCTTTACAATTCCCTGAAACATCCATAGACCTGTAAAAGAGAAAACAACATTACAATGAATGCAAATATATATAGGAGTAGATATGGTGCACGGTACTTTGTTGTTCTTCACATAATAATAATAATAATAATAATAATAATAATAATAATAATAATAATAATAATAATAATAATAATAATAATAATAATAATAATAATAATAATAATAATAATAATAATAATAATTATAATTATAATAATTCAAAATCTATATCTATGCATTATTCACTAACGTTAACCCTGAGAGCACAACCGGTGCAATCAATTATTCCACCTCTCACCAGATGCAGTGCCTTCCGTGTGTTCACACTTATGCATAGGGTCAGGGTGTTGTGGAATTCAAGGAGGCTCTCCCTCTCCTCACGAGTGGATTTTCTGTGGGCTCCATTTTTGTGAGGGTTGGTTATTGGCAGCGTTCACAGTCTCAGCAGTTCCAGCTGTGATAGATGGGCCAGGTGGCACACTCGATCCTCTGGGTGCGGAGAGAATTGCAGCCCCATCATTTTTCATGACCTTACATGCTTGATTATGCTGCTGCAGATTCTGCCTTGCCCAATGTGCTAGCCAAGGGTCCTCATTTTCATGAATGCGCTTAATGATCCCAATTCTACATAGCTCCATATTTATAATGTGATTTCGCAAAGGCATCTTAACATTCCGCAGCGCTCCGGTCTCAGAGATGTCTCGCCGTCTTTATGATGCATGTGCAGGACGGCTATATGGATGTGCACAGAATCTTCAATAGAGCGGCGACCCGAAAACCTCAACGCCCACCACAGGATGTGATTAAGAACTCAGAGAGTCTTGTTGGATGACAGAGTGTTTCGGAGATACCTCTCCCACTGCTGTTGGGTGGCTGTCCATCAAAGCTCCAGCATGGTGTGTAGAGTGAGAATAAGGGGGGTGGGGTCTGCCAATCAACAGGCACCAGAGATAGTACTGTGTTGTGTAGAGGTACTGTAGGCCACAGTAAGATATGTGTATTGTGAGGTGAAGCAGAGATGATCCAAACACACAGTAAACCACCATTCTACAGGGAGAACCACTTCTATAGGAAGTTTGCTGATGGCAAAAATATATTACTAACTGACTAAAATTACAATAATTACATTTTGAAGTTATCTTGGTACCACGTTAACTTTCAGCGCCAGACCCGTTGATAGTCGGGTTATCTCGCCAGTGGTTGAGCGCCATACCCGAGTATAGTCGGGTTTTCATAGTTTTTTCTTTTATTAGATTTTTTTTATTCATTACAGGTTCACGGACCTCTGTGTTACCATAGGAAATCATTCTGAGATTGCTAGAGTGCAATACCGGCCGCATCCTGCTAGGTGGCAGTATCGCCCACCCTTTGAAACTTTATTTCACACCGTGTGTTACATCTAAACCCCTCCGGGCGGAGAATTTTGGTCCAGGCAAGTGTAGCGGTTCACCCGATCACATTGGACCACATCCATGGCCACTCTATGCATGTGTTGTGCCAGATTATGTCAGCGACCCGATGGACACCAATACTGGAAATCACAATGAGACAATTGGAATATTCTTTTTGGGATACCCCCAATCAAAGGTAAGGACTATCTGATGTCAATTCCACCTTGATCCTACAATGATTTCATATCAATCCAGTCAATCAACGTATGTAGTATTCAAAACGAATGCCGTTGATGACGATCAGAGCATCAAATATATATATATTTTTTTCACATGTTGAACGATGGTCAAATGAGGTTTTTGCGTAATTCAATAAACACGTTGTCCTTTTTCGCCTGATTATCGGATCTTCCTGAAATCAACGCTAGATCATTATTATTATTCTTTCTCGTGCACGCATGCAAAAGTAATCCGTTTCTAACGGGGTCCAATAATGGCCGAAGGCGTTAGAGGGCGGTATAAGACCGTCTGCCAGCTCAGACACACTCAGTACAGCATTCACAAGGTGCCCCGCTGAATTATGAATGGCAATAGCGAATAAAATAAATACTGTGAGAAAAACGTAGATCTACGTTTCCGGCACTCAACGATCGGGCGACAGAAACGTAGTTCTATGTTTTCGGCAACCAAATGGTTAAACCGGTGGCGCAGTAGGTACAAGGATAGCCGCTGGCGCTGAAAGTGTTAACATAAAACACTCAGAGAACAGGCTAAGGAGTGAGTAATTAGATAGTATTGTTACAATAAAGCAAAACATTTATAAAAAAAATTACCTATAAAGGACGCACATCTGCACATAAAGGAGGATGGGGAAAAGGATACGGACGGACATGGGGAGACAGCCTAGGAATATGAATGGGGAACAATAAACAAAGGTGGCCACACAGTGTATAGCCCATGCCAACAGTGGATAAGGTACACACAGGGCAAAACATCTATAATAACAGTGGTGCATCAGTAAAAACTAAAATCCTCCATTGGTTCCGGCCACATCTGTTCAGTCCCACTGTCCCACAGAGTCATTTCACCTAGTGGATGAGAAACCTCTATCAGTGGCTTGTTGTTCTCAGTTTAACAACTAACCATACACAAGTGAGTTAACAAGAGGCACTTAACTGGGGGGAGATGCTGTGTTGAGGAGCCCCCAGATGAGTAGATCTCTGCGCCTGCAGTGGAGGGTGTATGTGCAGCATGGTATGCGCAGCACAGTGTCAGAGACCTCTGCCCTGGACTAGTCTGCCATCTTGGTTGTGGGGAGCCCTTATAAATCCCAGGTGTATCTCCATTTCCTCATCACGTACCTATGGGAGACTGGGGGAGGGGCCTGGACATTGTCAGTCGATCCCCAGTTCCACTCCCAACAAGGTTAAACCCTTAATGTTCAGGGGACCGCATGCGTCGCAGCACTTTGCCCTCGTCTGCCGGCTCCGGGCTGATTTTTTTTTCAATGCAACCAATACATTGTTGGAAAGTTACATTTTCCGCCTTTCGATCGTCACCACACTCAACCTATTGCGTGCCCCCAGTCTCGAGTTATAAGACGAAACATCCGACGAGGGTCATTTGACAAGTCATTCGGACAAGTGACCAAGGCCTGTTTGCCCCCGTCCTGAGTGGACCAATGACCCCACGCGTGAAAATGATTGAGCGCCTTTGTAGCCAAGGAGAGTCTGCTCCGAAAGCGATCCCAGCATTTTCGGATCAAATGAGAAATACTTTATTCATCCCGAGAGAAATTTGGCACTACAAATCGCTCACAGTAACCAGTAAATATTTAGGTAGACAAAAACAATGAGATCTCGACTCATTGAGAGTTTATGGAAATTAATGATACCGGTGATGTCTCTGACGCTACATTGTGGGAGTCTGATCATGGCAGAGGAGAGGCTGATTCTTGCGGTGTCTGACAACTCAGTAATATACAACGGTATACGACCTACAACCATATAACGCAGATGACGCAACAATAAGTGCTCCCTGCGCTTTGGAAGCACTCTGGGCATTCATATTTTTTATATCCAAAGCGCTCCGCCTTGAAAGAAAATGCTTTCTGTGGACACAGCGCCTTAAGGTAGTATTGAGAGGGCACATTATATCTTATGAAGCCTCTGAAAAGAGAGAAAGATGTAAGTGCTTGGCTGAAATTTAAACACAGCTTCCCTCGTGGGAGCAGGTTTACAATACCAAACGGACCTAAATACATATTTTTTTAAATGTAAGTATGAATACAACTCTATTCTGGGCAAGCAGGTTAGCACCCTCCTACTTAAACTCAGACAGAAGCACTTGTTACAGCACGCCTCTTCCGTGTTTTGGTACAATTGTGCTCACATTTGCAATCGTTCCGTGCCCGGGGACACTGATTCATTCCCCAAACCACCTTTTCAAGTGGTCCCGGACACGGAACGATTAGCCGTCCCCGGGGACGGAACGCAGCTACTTTTGGGGCAATCATGCTCAGAAACGGCCCCGGATGCCTAGTGTGAAAGCACCCTAAGACTTCAGGCTATGGAACCGTTTTTCAGCTCCTATACCTCTCAGCTGGAACCCAAAAAAGAGGCATCTGGCAACAAGTCAACACAAAAGTAAGGAGGAAATATTTTATTTCAGTGTGTTCAAACCTCTGTGTCTCTATTACATTAGCACTCAGAGTGATTTTTGTGTAAGAAACTTCAGAATGTTACCTTTCAAAAGAGACCAGACTCATGCATGTGCTAAAAGTAGAAAGTATAATCAATCGCAAATTACTTTTGGTATGCAATCGTCAGGCGTTTTATGCTAAATGTTGCATAAAGGTTAAATGCCTACAGTTGCACATAATCACGTACCATTTAGTCAATAATATCCACTGTTCTAGGCACAGTGTAGGTAGACACATAGAAAACCTCAAAATACTGTTTATATATTCCATACGGTACAGGTTACGTTCATGATATGCTATGTAATCCACAGTTTATATTCCAGAGGTTAATCTGACAGTGGCTCAGGAGGAGGTAGGAGGTAGAGCAGTCGTCTGGTTATCCGGTGGTTCCCGGTTTGATTCCCACTCCTCCCAGGCAGCTTGTCAAAGTGTCCTTGAGCAAGACACTTAACCCTGTCCATCTCTCTCTCTCTCTCTCTCTCTCTCTCTCTCTCTCTCTCTCTCTCTCTCTCTCTCTATTATACAGTAGTATAATCTTCCATGGCAACTGGCTTCATGAGATCATACAAGAATCCATCTAGTCAGGCTTCAAGTTATGTGCTTTGTTATATATCGTACTTGGCTTATCGCGTCCCGCTCTTAAGCCTATCGAGATATACCTCATTTCATGTACCTATTGTACTCCATCACGAATAAAAAGAAGTACACCCACACCTGCCCGGTCCCGCCTCTATGGAGGCGTAGCCTATAAGACATTAGGCATGGTCACCAATACACTCTTCCTCTATTTTCGTTTCCATCATAACGGATGCAGTGCACCTTATGTTAACTAGTTGTTATGAAAAGATTATGAGGAATTGCGTAATGTCGAAAGTTACCGGAGGTTTGCTTACCCCTGGCATCTTCGAGGCATGTTTTCAGCGACACGTCGGGCCTGTGTTGATGTTCCTCGTCTGATGGCAGCAGACCAAGGATCAGCTGTGCAAGGTTGGCTATCGGGCCAGCTTGTACACAGGTGGGCCCTGTGTCATCAGGCATGGGTATTAGTGTTAGTAATGCTGGGTTGTTTTGTTACACGACCATGTTGTGTGTCGGCGCCAGGGGCGGGATGGTTTGGTGGACGTTTTCACTGCAGTGAACGGGTGCCAAGCGGTCCTGGAAGCGTGCTGTTAAACAACTAATGCTAACGCTACATGCTAATGCTAATGCTACATGCTAACACTACTGCTACGCTGTTCTAATGTCTCAGCCGTGGGATGTTGTCGCTTTTCCCTCCTCTTGCCCGGTTCATCAATGAAGGTCAGTCGGTAGCTGATGTGGGGGTTTTGCTGAGTCCTATTTTACCCTTTTTACGGGTAAATGGGTTGTCAACAGGGTGTGCCATGACTAGGTAGGCCTAGCCAGGTAGCGTTTGTGGTAAAATCCCAACATAAGATCATCAAAGATCTAATCAAACTGTTGTGTAAAAGTCTTAAAGAAACAGTCAAAATGGAACAACAATCAAACTAAGGGGTTATATTTAGAGATAACAGCTGCAATAGTAAAATCAACCGAATATATGCTTCTGGTGGCGTCTGGTGATTAGATTACTTGGCCCTTTTGGTGAATTTGCATACAAAGTGTGGGCAACAGCCTGTATCCTGTGATCTGTGGGAACTGTTTACAATGTGGGGGTGGGTAAACAGCTGGGCAGGAAGCTTTAGTCACACAGACACACACACACATACATAGACACACACACACACAGAGACACACACACACACACACACACACATAGTCACACACACACACACACACTCACACACACACATTTTCACACACACACACACACACACTCACACACACACATTTACACATACACATACACACACACACACACACAGAGAAGATCACTATTGAAATCCTTAATTTGAGCTCCAAACAAGCTAACTATTTCCTGGTATATTGTACTTGTAATCTTGAATTCTGAAGTCATTGAAGTAAGTTAAAATATAATTAGGTTTGGTCATACTTAAATTAGGTAATTAGTTAATGTGTCTGTTCTGTTTTCATTTATGTTCAATATAATTAATTGATTGTTCTATCCTCTTGATCTATGGTATTGATTTGTATTCTATTAAGCTAACAGAATGATTAGATTTGTTAGATATTTTCTGAAAGTCAGCAGACTTAGTGATAAAGAAATATATCTGTGTTTATGTAATCAATATATCTTGAGGTTCATCAAAGTATTAACAAGTCAAGTAATGGGTTTAAGTAAAAATACAGGGAAAATATTATCCGGGTTTATGTGAAGGGGGTTGGCATATAAGCCAAACCCCTATTTTCAAATGCAAGCAAAAGCCGGCCTGGCATTGGAGGAAAGAATGTGATGATGTCATCAACTCTGAGACACTGGGCCTTGGGGATATAATGGGGTGTGATGGGGGGAAGAAGGACTCTGAACAACCCAACCGACACGACAAGACCTCTCTACCATCTCATCCACAAGGCAGCAGGCGGGCAAGAACAAAGGACTTTTTGGAGGGAAAACCAACTCTTTGTTATCAAACAGAGAACAGAGACTTTCAACAACTCAACAACTAGCATTCTCTTTATTAGTCTGGTGTAAGGGATCAGTGGCATAGTACTTGAGTACCCTTATATCATTGCAGAATCCATTTCTTATTGTAATTTGTATACACTCTTAAACTTTGATTAAACAGCTGCTATACTACCTTTCCTCCTAATTCCTTCTGCCTGCACCGCTCAGTTTGAACAGAAGTAATTCCCAGAGCTTAAGAGATATAGACACAACGCAGAGAGTACTAACCAACCCGGTTCTGAGCAGAGCAGAACAGGACAGCTTGGGAATCCACTTCATTTTGGTGCCGGACTTTAGAATCAGAGCGCTCGTTTTGTCACCACAACGAAAGACATTTTATTTTTTTCTTCTCTTTCTTCACGCCGGTCAACGAGGAAAACAACTGATCGATCGATCGTCTTCAAGTGACTGGAGAAGTTACTAAGAGGTGAGTGTGATGATGTATTTGGGTGCTCTATTCGAACCATGGAGGGGGTTGCTAAGAATTTAACCTCATGTAAGCATGAAGTAGGAAAGGAGGTCGACACCGCCGGACTGGTTTGCGAGATAGGTTATGGGCGTCGTATCGCGACAGGCTAAGGTTCTCCAGGCCAGGGGACCACAATAGCCCTGTGTGCGGGCGATAGGTGCGCTGCCCGAGAGATTACCGGATCCCTAGAAGGTGATGCTTGGGTCAGGAAGCGCGATTATTAAGGAATGATTTGTATGTTCTGGCTGGTAAGCGCAGCTCTGTAAATGGGGTGCGTTGTATGTTCTAAAGTAGAATTTAAGCACGGGGAATATGGGAAGAGAAACGGAGCGCTGTTACCATTCAGGACATACAATTTGAGCGGGTGAGTATGGTGGAACCTTCGGGACCAGGGGGTGGCGAGTCGGAGTTACAGGCCTATACGTGGCTATTTGATAGAAGCAGGGTCTGGATTTGTGCGCAGAGTTGAACCATGGTACGTGTAGGGCAGACCAAAGGGTCTAGTTTAACTTTGTGCACAGCGGGCGTGTTAATTAGACTGCGTTAGGCTGTAACAAAAAATAGTACTTAATGTAAAGTCGATTAAAAAGCTATAGGAAACGATATGGTAAGCTTAAACATGCAGTATGGAAGTGTGTGCGATTTCGTTTAGTCTGGTGTTTACTAGTCGCGCTGCTGTGCGGCGTTCGAGAGACGGTAATGTGCGTAAATGCTGATTTTGAATTTTTTATTTGTGTTAGGAAGCGTGTATGAATGTGTGGTTGGCGAATGGCTATGGTTAGTTGGCGAATGGCTATGGTTAGGAGTGATTGGTGGGACGTGTGAGAGTATAGTTGTATTATTATGTAATTTAAGTCACCGATTGGCCGTGGGGAAATGTGATGGTAACGCCGGTTTTCCGGGGCCCGTGGAACGCAGCAGCTGTTGTATTAGCCTCTGAGGCGCCGGAGGATACGGCAGGACAAATAGGCATAGGGTCAAATGTATAAGGTCGATCGATAGTGTCTTGAGATTACGGGGATGTGTAAGGCACTTAAAAGTTTTCATATTCGTGGCGGATAAAATAGATGTATAATGTTTAAGGTGATTGGGATTATCTAGACGGGGACCCGGAAGTCGTTCTAAGCTCGCCGGTGGTGACGACAGAGGGGTCAAACTAGTGTTTTGAGGCGGCCTGAGGGCTGTTATGTTTTTGTATTTCTGTTTAGATCACTACACTGGCGTTTTGAGGGAAATAGGATTCTGTTGTGGGGAATGTGGTGTTATATTAACATTGCGAGGAGACGGCCCGCGCGGCGGGACGGGTCGATGGGTCGTTGGGAAGCGTTTTTATGGGATCATGGGTGAAGCTAGGCTAATGCTACCTAGCCGCGCTAACGGCTAGAATGGTCGCCGGTTGTGACGTCGTAAGGGTGCGCGGTCTGACGGCCCGCGACGTGGCTAGCGAAGCTAAGCTAACTGTGCTGACGTCATGGCATGACGGGGCTCTCGGGATGTCTCGCGAGGGGGCGTCCATCTTAGCAGGGGCGCCGGCGTCCATCTTGGGAGGGCACCAAGCGTCCATTGTTAAGGGGAGGGTGGAGTTTATTTAGGAATGCGGTAGGGGGCGGAAGTGGACAGGATGAAAATGTTTGGATTCTGCTCACAGAACGTTTTCATTAGGGGGTTAGTGTGCTGGTAAAGTGAGGTTGGATTGTTGTGTTTTAATCTGGCGGTGGATTGTGGGGCCTTGCCCCCCCCCCCCCCCCCCCCCTCGTACACTCTCTCTCACCCTCCCTCCCCCCTCTCCCTCTCTCTCTTTCTTTCTCTCTGTCCTCCCCCCCCCCCCCCCTCTCCTTCTTTCCTTCTCTTCCCCCTCTCTCACTCGCTTTCCTTCTCTTGCCCTCCCTCCTCTCCCTCTCTTTCTTTCCTTCTCTCTCTCCTCCCTCCCTCCTCCCTCCCTCTCCCTTTCGCCTCTCTCCCTCTCACCTTCCCCCCCTCTCTCCCTCTTCCTTTCACCTCCCCTCCCTCTCTCTCTCTTTCTCTTTCTCTTTCACCCCCCCTCTCTTTCTTTCCCCCTCACCTCTCCTCCCTCCCTCTCCCTTTCGCCCCTCTCCCTCTCACCTCCCCTCCCTCTCTCTCTCTTTCTCTTTCACCCCCCCCCCTCTCTTTCTTTCCTTCTCTCACCCTCCTCCCTCCCTCTCTCTTTCACCTCCCCCCTCTCTCCCTCTCCCTCTCACCTCCCCCCCTCTTTCCCTCTCCCTCCCTCTCTCTCTCTCTCTTACCCCCCCCCCTCTCACTCACTCCCCGCATTCCCACACCGCCTCTCTTCCATATACCCCCCCCCCCCCCCCCCCCTCGGCCCCCCCGAAACGCTTTCTCTTTCTCTCCTAGTTTGGGCCTGTATGTAAAGTTTTTTTTATGGGTTTCAAACGCGGTGTAGTGCTAGGTATATTGTTTATTGCTGTTTACTGTAGGGTTCAAAGGCGGTAGGTTGAGTTTGGGACTTATTATGCGTATGTTGTTGTTCCATATTCAGTTTATTGTTATTTTTAGGGAATTTCTAGTGCTGGCAGTGGTATTGGCTGGCGTTGGCGCTACGCTTTGTTCGACAAGGCGCTCGTACTTCTTTCCTTACATTTGGACGGGCTCCGGCTGGTAAGGCGGGGGCTCCGTGTCAGTTCATGTTGGTGGGCCGTAAGTCGGAGCATAATTACTCTGCTCGGCTGCGCCTGCGATGGGGGTGTGGGTAGACAGTTCGTCGTGGCTCACTGTCTGCCTCCGCGCTTTGACGGGGATGCTATGTGTGCGACTCGTCGATGCTCGCTGCCACACTGCGCACAGTTTTCATTTTACCAGGGGTACGGGGACTGCTAAACGTCGTGGCGGGGGTGGGCTCGCTGTCTGCCACCGCGCATTAACGGGGGTGCGCTATGCGTGCACTCGTCAGAGGCTCGCTGCCACACTACGCGCGTCGAATTATATTGTGTGTGGGTATTTGGGTGACTGGTTACGGTGGGTGAGTGGGGTCAGAGGTGCTGTATGTGTGTGGCAGTGGTTGTGAGTGGAATGATCTTTGATTATCCTTGAGTAGGGGGCCCGGGGTTTCGCGTTCCAGGTTCGAAACTGGGGGTGATGCCGTGGGCCACAGGACGAGGTGGCCAGTGGAATGTCATTGGTCGGCAGGATTTTCAATGTGGGGATGGTGTCGGCGCCGGTGGTTATGAACGGGTTGTGTGACACTGTTCTAAATGCACGGGGACTTCAGTGACATAAGGCACTGAAAATTGATTTCTGTTCCCGTGAGAAGCGCGTTATTTAACACCTAAAGGGTTAGGTGTTACGGGGGAGATATAGTAACTGTGTGAGATATTATGAATGGAAAATATGTATGTTACTGAGATGTATAATGTAATATGAGCGAAATACATACTAGGCTTTCACGGACAGAAATAAATATAGTTACACATACACATAGTCATTTGCAAAGAACAATTAGAGTAAAAGTGAGATTATGCACCTAAATTACCATGTCCAATACAGATGTTTAGAAATGATAGGCTGTAAATAACAAATTTCTGATTGACCAACAGAAGGAAACGGCTGATGCAAAATAAGTTCCCCGGAGTTGTGTTAAGGAGGATCATGACAACAGGGTTGAGAGTCTGGTTTTCCGATGGAGACAACTGGAAAAAGTTTAAGGCTGTGTCATTGATAAATCAAAAACGAAGATTGCACAAATGCTCTCAAGTGATCTTAGTATAGGAGATGCCCGACATTCCATGCTTAAAGACAAATGATGGATTGTGAATGGGAAATGTCACTGATAATTAAGTGTATTTTTTGCTTCTCTCTTCACAGCTGCTCCAGGACGGATGGCCAGCGCTGACAATTCCGAACCCCAACAGGGAAATCAAAGAGACTGTTGACAGTCAGGGGGTATAGTATCACAAGAGCGAGATTATCAATTCCTGTTTACACCAATATAGAAGTGTGAAGTGAAATTAACTCAAGTTTGGTAAAAATAGTTTGAATACAGAGAAACTTGCTTTCCAAACGGTGACGTTACGAGTGTTTGAAGAAAGGTGAGAATGGAAAATACACAGATAGGAGCAACCGGAGGGTTAGATGCACTGACCATAGAAAGGGTAGACAATCTGTCTATTTCAATGACTGGAGATGTCACAATAAAAGTGACGAAAAGATGGCCAAAGATATTCAGGCCATTACAGAACCTTGTAGTTAAAGGAGGTCGGTATAGAATGCGTACCCAAATCAAGATAATGCCGATAACCTCTGCAGACATTACATTGACCGAATTGGACGTTAACTTGATTGACTGGAATGTGATCGACTCCCCTCTAGTGTCCAGTGTGACGGAGGGACTGGAAATAATGTCTTTTACTCCGCCACAGGGAGTCGTTGCAGCAAGCGACCCAGAGACAACTGTATTACCCGAGTCGATCCACGCTGAAGTGTCCGTTGCAGATGACTGCCAGTTAAAGACGTGCCTCCCTCTCGAACAACAGCTAGCCGAGGCTAGACAGGTAGTGGACTATCTCCAAGGCCTAATCCAGTCCACACAGCCCGGAGGGGAGACAGGTTCCAATGGGGAACCAGATGGCCAGAGACGGGCCCAGTTGGGGCCACAAGGGGGTCCTGTGCCGGAACAAAAACAAACCCCAATAGGACCACCCACGAGGTGGCAACCACGAGGAAGAGGTGGAGGCAGAGGCAGGAATCCGAATGGCTACCGTGTGCGGCGGGTGCAGTGTTGGACGTGTGGGACTCTCGGACACATTTCTCGGGACTGTGCAGAGCGGGACCATCTATCCACAACAGGGCGTGTTTGTACAGAAACAGGTGGCGGGCCCCTCCCAACCACGGGCCCCTCTCAAGGAACTGTGACTGGACCAAATAGGTACGTGGCTTTTTCCTCCGAACAGGCTCCAGGGAACCATGGCGATGATGGCATACCACCAGGACATGTTCTGGGCCCGATGACCCCAGGGTCATCCGGTCACAGGCGGCTGACCCACCGGGTCCCACAACCCGGGGGAGACCGCCAGTGTTGTTGGATCTGTGGAGTGAAAGGTCATTTTCAAAGGTCATGTCTGCAGAGGCCACCGGCAGAATAAAAATATATGCAACTGACTAGGGTAGAGGTGGGATATATTGAATGATAAAATATGCTCCTAATTAGATTAGAATAAAAATAAAAAATAAAAATAGATAGAGGTGTTAGGTGATTAGATTATGAATGAAAGTTACTAAAAACGGATGTATGAGTGACTGACAAATGCATGAACTAATCAGACTAACAAGAGGATCAAATTATGTTAAACAGTTAATCAATATTAGACAGTGTGATGATGTGACACTGCGGCAGCTAGTGATCAGTAAATTATCCATGCTTGGTCAACATTCAGATTGATCAAAGGGTGGACTGCATGATTAAGAAATTAAAAAGACTCATAGTTGTTTCTAGTATTTTATAGTATTGATAGAAGCGTATTAACAGTTATGAGCAATAGGATAGGTGTTTATTTACTTTTATTTTTACTTCTCTTTTCTAGTGTGTTACGAGCAATTCCTGACTTAGGCCGGGAGCGTACATTTTGTTTATTCATTTGATTTCCCTTTTTGTTTCTTAGTTAAAAATGAGCTCAGAAGAAAAAAGAAAAAGCTCACAAGTTTGGTTTATTTTTTCATTTATTGGTTTGGCAGCGTTTTCTTTGTGTGTTTGGTTTTCTGTTTTCTTTCTTTCTGTATATTTTTTCTTAGGGTACCTGGCAAGCTGGGAGTGATCTCGACACATCAGGACGGGGTAGTATATGTCTGTAAAATGGACTGGGAACAAAGTGAAGGAACATGAGTTAGTTATGGATTTTTGTTCTCCGCCCATTGAATACCCAGTTTTAGGGGCTGGGGGTGTGTCGTGATTGGTGAAAGTGTTGGGAAGCATGATTCTCTGTACATTAATGAAGCTCAATAGGTTTGGTCGCTATTGGCCAAATTAGTCTTGTGTAGGGTGTGAACATGTGCAATTGATAATTGGCTTGTGGTGTGGAAGATGTGTGTTTAAGGCGGACTGTGATTTGTTGCCATACACACAGGTTACTGGGAGAGTGGATGTGTCAGTGCTGACCGTCCGGTCCGGGTGCGGCTGTTCAAAGGACGACGGTAACGATGTTTGAATGTGTATTCCACATCGAGAGGTGGAGGAGTATACTGTTTTGACAGCATAATATAATGAGAGCCATGTGAATTTTTCAGAATTTTGAAATTTTATGATCTAGAAGCCATGAAATATATAGATAAATGATTTGGAAAAGAAAGTTGTCAAAGCTCAGACCAGTAAAGAGAGTCTGAGGGAGGAAAATTATGGATTCTCAATCAATTGTTGTGGTAGAAGTGACCTGCACTGTCCCCCGAAGCGATATATATTCACTGCAGGATACGGATGGGAGATTGGGGAGACAGCAGTCATCAGAGTGGGGTACAAGGAATACCAAGGACTCCATCGGTACTGTTGATCCAGGACACTGGCTAGTGTCTACCCAGCGGTTCCATGGGGAACCACAACACTGCGGAGAACCAGGAGACGCCTACCTCTCGGGCCGGGAGAGTCTCGGCCAACGCAGTGACCAAGTCTTGAGGCTTCAGAGGGAAACGACAGGCAACCAACGAGGAGACAGGCGGCTAGGCCTCAGCAACAACTCCGGCTGTCAACAGAAGCAAGGCCTCAACTATTGACCAGGGGGTCAACAAGCGAAGGGGGGGAGCTGCTATCGCCCCTATCAACGACCAGGCGGAGGGGAGGAGAAACAAACCTCTTCCACTAATCCGAGGGTCAACGGGGGTTGGGCAGCCAGCGATGACCTCCTCACAGCCGTGACAGCGACACCCGAGGAAAGAGCTCCGGGTTCAACTGAACCAGCAATACAGCAGGGGGTCCTACCCCCTAATAGAGGTCAACACGAGTCAAGATGAGCTCGACAGAAGATGGAGTGTGATGAGAAAGGCAATTTGCTTTCTAAATTCCACCTCCCAGAATGGGGAGTTGCACCCAGCAGTCGTGATACTGCGCCAGCTCTGAGCAATAAAGAGGAGGCCGGGTCAAATCTAGAAAACATGGACCCCCCTCCTCAATGCTCCAAGTCAGAATTTGACAACTCACAGTTGAGACCAATGGAAATTGATCTTGGTACGAGAACAAGTTGTTAAAGACTGTACACACGATCACAAAAACTGAAATTGCTAATTTGAATTTTAGGATCTGAGTGTGGCAAACCATATATATTTTATCCTAATATGATTTAAAATGTCTTAAGTGTTATCTAGATAGTAGTGTGTAGAGATTGATATCTATGTTTGACATATTAAGGATAGGTAAACTATCCAAGTGGGGAACTGTGGTAAAATCCCAACATAAGATCATCAAAGATCTAATCAAACTGTTGTGTAAAAGTCTTAAAGAAACAGTCAAAATGGAACAACAATCAAACTAAGGGGTTATATTTAGAGATAACAGCTGCAATAGTAAAATCAACCGAATATATGCTTCTGGTGGCGTCTGGTGATTAGATTACTCGGCCCTTTTGGTGAATTTGCATACAAAGTGTGGGCAACAGCCTGTATCCTGTGATCTGTGGGAACTGTTTACAATGTGGGGGTGGGTAAACAGCTGGGCAGGAAGCTTTAGTCACACAGACACACACACACATACATAGACACACACACACACACAGAGACACACACACACACACACACACACACATAGTCACACACACACACACACACTCACACACACACATTTTCACACACACACACACACACTCACACACACACATTTACACATACACATACACACACACACACACAGAGAAGATCACTATTGAAATCCTTAATTTGAGCTCCAAACAAGCTAACTATTTCCTGGTATATTGTACTTGTAATCTTGAATTCTGAAGTCATTGAAGTAAGTTAAAATATAATTAGGTTTGGTCATACTTAAATTAGGTAATTAGTTAATGTGTCTGTTCTGTTTTCATTTATGTTCAATATGATTAATTGATTGTTCTATCCTCTTGATCTATGGTATTGATTTGTATTCTATTAAGCTAACAGAATGATTAGATTTGTTAGATATTTTCTGAAAGTCAGCAGACTTAGTGATAAAGAAATATATCTGTGTTTATGTAATCAATATATCTTGAGGTTCATCAAAGTATTAACAAGTCAAGTAATGGGTTTAAGTAAAAATACAGGGAAAATATTATCCGGGTTTATGTGAAGGGGGTTGGCATATAAGCCAAACCCCTATTTTCAAATGCAAGCAAAATCCGGCCTGGCATTGGAGGAAAGAATGTGATGATGTCATCAACTCCGAGACACTGGGCCTTGGGGATATAATGGGGTGTGATGGGGGGAAGAAGGACGCGGAACAACCCAACCGACAGGACAAGACCTCTCTACCATCTCATCCACAAGGCAGCAGGCGGGCAAGAACAAAGGACTTTTTGGAGGGAAAACCAACTCTTTGTTATCAAACAGAGAACAGAGACTTTCAACAACTCAACAACTAGCATTCTCTTTATTAGTCTGGTGTAAGGGATCAGTGGCATAGTACTTGAGTACCCTTATATCATTGCAGAATCCATTTCTTATTGTAACTTGTATACACTCTTAAACTTTGATTAAACAGCTGATATACTACCTTTCCTCCTAATTCCTTCTGCCTGCACCGCTCAGTTTGAACAGAAGTGATTCCCAGAGCTTTAAAGTATTGAATCACAACGCAGAGTACTAACGCAACCCGGTTCTGAGCAGAGCAGAACCGAAATAGCTTGGGAAATCCACTTCACGTTAAAACTGTGCCCCGGCGGGGCTTTGAGCGGGTTTTCCACCCGGAAGCCGATGCTTGAGGCTCGGCGGGTGGCAGTAGATCTATACTTTATTATTTATTATACGTTTTAATTATTTACAGTACAAAATTAAATAAAAAGTGTAGTAAAATAAGAAAAATATTAAAAAATATATATTTCATTGCCCTCTCGGAGGGGGGGAACTCAGACTAGATATTGACAAACAAATTACAACTAAGGACAATGAAGGACAACAACGAATACACATGACAAGGGAAAGGGGGGGGGCAGAGAGGGGAGTAAGTAAAGTAGAGGGGGATTGAGAGAAGGGTGGGTTATGGAGTGGATGGCTCACAGGTCAATCTCCTATGATTGGGAGCCTAGATTATCCACAAGCAATTTCCAGATGTTATTAAATTGTGAGACTTCGATGTGATCCACGGTTGAGATTGTTTCCTGTGATATGTAATTTGAGAGAAGGCCTAACCATTGGCCAGTATTCACCTTTTTTCTTGTCTTCCAGTTTAAGAGGATAGTTTTCTTGGCAACAGCTAGAAAAACAAGTAGAGGTTTGGTGTTCTGGACTAATAAATTGATAGCAGTAGTATCCCCAAGTAGGCAGAGGGAGGGGGAGATAGGAATGCTGCAGCTCATGACCCGGGATAGTGTATTGATGACGGAATTCCAGAAGTCTAGAACAGGTGGGCAGAGCCAGGTGGCATGGAAATAGTTGTCTGGGGTGTTGAGGGTGCAATGGGAGCATACATCTGTGCTTGCAAATCCCATTTGAAACATCCTGTGCTGTGTGATATGTACTCTGTGTAACACCTTATATTGGATTAATTGAAGGTTAGTGTTGTTAGTCATTGTGAATGTGTTGGTGCAAATTTGTTCCCAGGATACGGCATTGGGAGAGAAAGCCAAGTCCTGTTCCCATTTTTTGAAGGGGAGATGGAATGTAGTGTCTGCGCTTGCCAGTATTTTGTATATTTTTGAGAATATTTTCCTCTGTGATGTTATTTTATTCATTGCTAATATAATTGGAGGTGGTTCAAGATCATTCTGTGTAGTGTTAATTTTTTATTTCAAAATTGATTTCAGCTGTAGAAATTGGAAGTGTTGGTCTGTCCCAATGCCGTATCCTTCAGTCAAATCTTGATAAGTGATTAGGCTGTTGTCTGTGAAGATGTGGTGAAGATGAGTAATGCCTTTTTGTTTCCAAGCTGGGAAGTATATGGGTGATTTGCCGAGTTGAAAGTCAGGGTTGTGCCAGATTGGTGTGTATTTACAGGGGGTTAGTGTGTTACCAGTTATTTTGTTGGCTTTCCACCAGGCTGTCAGAGTTGTGGAAATGACTGTATTCCTAAAACAAGAGTGATGTTTTATGCTTGTGCTAAAGAATGGCAGATCTTGTGGTGAGATTTCCATGCACATGTCCTTCTCAATGTCATCCCAGGGGTTGGATTGTTGGGTAGGGTGAATCCATTTGTAGATGTATATTAATTGGTTGGCCAGATAATAGTTGAGAAAGTTAGGTGCTTCAAGTCCTCCTTGTTTTTTGTTTTTTTGAAGGGTGGTTAACTTAATTCTTGCTTTTTTATTCTTCCAGTAAAACTTAGTAATGGTGGAGTCCAGGGAGTTGAACCAATTGGTGGTAGGTTGGGTTGGGATCATAGTGAATAGATAATTTATTTTTGGGATAATTGACATTTTGACAGTTGATATTCTACCTATTAGTGAGAGTGGTAAGTTTAGCCATCTTTGTGTGTCGTCTTCTATTGTTTTTAATAGTGGGATGAAATTGAGTTGAAATAACTCTGACAGTCTGGGTGAAATGTTGATTCCTAGATATCTGATATTCCCTGAGGGGAAGGGGAAGGATGGGCTCTGAGCTGCAGGACTCCTATCACCCCCCCACAATGGCAAGATGATTGACTTTGACCAATTTATAGCATAGTCTGATATTTTAGAGAAGGAGTCTATGAGTTTGGTAGTTGCTTGTAGTGAATTGGTTGGTTCCTGTAGGTATAACAACACATCGTCTGCATAGAGGCTGATCTTATGGTGAGTATTGTGTGTAATGATTCCTTTGATATCATCATTTTGTCTGATTGCTGCTGCGAGAGGTTCAATAAAAAGGGCAAAAAGAGAGGGGGAGAGTGGACATCCCTGCCTGGTTCCCCTGTGAAGTGTGAAGCTTTGTGATGTTAGTCCGTTAGTAGTAACAGTGGCCCTGGGTGACGTGTATAGTGTTTTAATCCAATGAATAAACGACTCTCCGAAACCAAATTTTTGTAATGTCCGGAATAAAAATGACCAGTTTACTCTATCAAAAGCTTTTTCTGCATCTAGTGAGGTGATTATTACATTGAGGTTTTGTTGTTTGATTATATTCATTAGATGGAATAATCTGCGCATGTTATTTGACCCGAGGCGTCCTTTAATAAATCCTGTTTGGTCGGGGTGAATTAGGGTGGATATGACTGTTTCCAGTCTGGTGGTTAGCGCTTTAGTTATTATTTTAATATCTGTGTTGATCAGTGAGAGGGGGTGGTAGCTAGAGGGTAGGGTTGGGTCTTTGTTCGGCTTGAGCAGTAGTGAGATGAGTGCTGTGTTCATGTGTGGGGGGATTCTGGAGGTATGTTTTATTTCATTAGCCATCCTTATGAATAGTGGCGATATTGTTGACCAGAAATGTTTGAAGAATTCAGCAGGGAAGCCGTCGGGTCCTGGGGATTTATTGTTGGGCATCTGAAGTAATGCTTTGTGGAATTCAGTTAAGGTTAATGGTTTGTCCAGTGATTGTGCATGCTCTTTGGATATTTGGGGAAGATTTATAGCATCGAGGAAGGCGTCCATATCAGCAGTGCTTGGATTAATGTCAGGTGTGTATAATTTACTATACATTTTTTTAAATGTGTCGTTGATCTCTTGAGGTGCTCTCAGCGTCTTCCCTGCTGAGTCCTTTACTGCAAGTATAATTGATTTCTCTTTGTTTTTTTTTAGTTGGTTGGCTAGATATTTTCCAGATTTATTGTTGTGTTTAAAGTGGTCCTGTCTTAATCTCTGTATCAAAAATTTAGTTTTTTTATTTTGTATTTCATTAAGCTGAAATTGTAATTTGCGTAAATCCCTCAAAATGTATTCATTAGGGTCATTAACATATGCATTATTTAATTCCTCTATTTTTTGTTTCAGATTATTTTCAAATTGGAGATATTTTTTTTTCTTATGTGATGAATATGATATGATGTTTCCTCTCAATACTGCTTTGGCTGTTTCCCATAGTAATGTGGATGACATTTCTGGAGAGTTGTTCGTTTCCATCAAGGATGTCCACTCTTTCTTGAAATATGTGTCGAATTCAGGGTCTTCCAGCAGTGATGTGTTGAAGTGCCATCTCTGGGAAGGTGGTTTGGGGTGATTAGTATTTAGAGTGAGGGAAACAGGTGCATGGTCACTGATTGTAATGGGATGGATTTTAGAATCACAGATGTCTGGTTGGATTGAATTGCTGGTAAGAAAGAAATCAATTTGAGAGAGAGACTTATGGAGATGTGAGAAATGTGTATACTCTTTAGAGGAGGAATGGCTTGTGCACCAGCTGTCGCCAAGACCAAAATCCGTCATATATTGTTTCAGTGTGTCAGTGGAATGCCAATTTCTTGATTTGCTTGTTCTGTCAATAGTGGGATTAATAACTGTGTTGAAGTCACCTCCAATTATGATAGTTGAGTTGGAGTGATTACTTAGTGCTGAGAAGAAAGAGTGAAAAAAAGTGGGGTCATCAGCATTAGGACCGTAAATACTGGCAATGGTCATGTTGTGATTAAAAACAGTGTCGTTTATTAATTAAAATGGAAACTCCTCTTTGCTTTGAATTATATGTTGCTGAGAAGGTTTGAGGGAAATGTACAGATTTAAATTTTTGATGGTCGGATTCTGCTTGGTGGGTTTCCTGTAATAGACAGATGTCTGCTTCTAGTTCCACTAGGTGGTTCATGATTTTAATTAATTTAGCCTGTGAGCCAGCCCCTCGAATATTCCATGTTATAAATTGAATAGGAAGCATTTAGTGTTTGTGTGTATATACAGTATGTGTGTATGGTCGCGCACGAGAGTGTGCATATATATGCGCATACAAGCGCCTGTATTTCCATGTGTGTGTATGCATATGGTTGTGTCTGCGCGTTTGGTGTAGATATATTGGGGGGGAGAAGGGAAAGAGGGAGGAACATTTAAAGTTGTTGTTGAACAGGGAGGAGGAGACACTAAGGGAAGGGTACAGACAAACAAGACAACAAGCAACATTAAGACAGCACATAACCGGAGCCCATTGCTCCGTTCTATCATTTTGGCAACTTGTCAGCTAGCCATGTGTCCCGTGAAGATAATAATCAATAATGATATCATTATAAAAAGGAGAAAAGAAAGAGAAAAAAAATATATAATAATAAAGGAAATAAAAGAGAAAGAAAGAACAAATTTAAGAAATATATATATACATAAACAAATAAGCAAGGAAGTAGAGAGATGTATAGGCTATATCAATTAGCAGTCCAATAGGGATAGGGGAGAGCAGATGTAGAGTCATTGTTCATATTCTGTGTTATTGGGGAGAGATTTACTTACTATCTTGGAGGCGCTTAAGGTTCATGTTTTAGTTTCACCACTAGAAGGCACCAAATGATACAACCTTGTCTTCAATTGTCTTCTTATCTATGTCCAATATCCATCATCACCATCATCATCCCTGTAATTCTCATCATCGCCATAGTCATCACCACCATCATTACCACCATCGCCATCATCACATTAATCATCATCACCATCATATCCCCATCACCATTGTTATCATCATCACCATTGTTACCTCCAGGCGCAACAACAGACGAGTGAGCGCGAACAACGAGAGCGCCTCCAGGCGCAACAATTAAGCGAGCGCGAACAATCTGCAGCGGAACGAGAGCGCCTTCACGCACAACTCCAAGCGCAAGCCCTTAGTGAGCGCGAACACTCTGCAACCGAACGAGAGCGCTTCCAGGCGCAACAAAGGAGTGAAGACGACCGCATAAGACTGGAGGAGAGACGCCTTCAGACGGAAGAGAACATTGAAAGAGACCGCGCCAATGCACAGCGCGACGCCGCCAATGCACAGCGCGACGCCGCCAATGCCCAGCGCGATGCACAACGCGCCGCCGCCAATGCACATCGCGACGCCGCCAATGCCCAGCGCGAAGCAGAGTGCGACGCCGCCCATGCCCAGCGCGAAGCAGAGCGCGACCGGCTGCAGGCGCAGATGATAGAACAATTGATTGCCAGGGCGACACCCCCTGTCTCCGCACGGAGCTCCCGGAGATCATCACGACAAGGGTCTAGGGCACCTTCCCCTACCCGACGAAGCGACCCGGGACCCGGCCAACAGGAGGATCCTGTCTACGTCTCCGACTCCCCTGCCCGACGAAGCGACCCGGGACCCGGCCAACAAGAGGATCCTGTCTACGTCTCCGACCCCCCTCCCCGACCGGTCCATACGAGACCCAGCCACCGGGAAGAACCGGCCTACGTCGCCGAGAGACTGACTAGAAGACTCCAGGACCTAGAAGAGGAAGAGGAAGAGGAGGAATGTCAAGCCCACCAGCAGCAACGTACTCTGGACCAGGAGGCCCAGTACAGCCCCGACCAGCAGCAACGTACTCTGGACCAGGAGGCCCAGTACAGCCCCGACGTTAGCCCCGAGTCACTGCACTACAAACCCCCGACCCAACTCACGGGTGAGTTTGACGTACAGGCAGCACCGAGGAACAGCACCTGGGTACCCGGCCTCTGGTACCCACCGAGTACCAACCCACGACAACACGTACGGGGAGACTCGCCCAGGAGGCCTCTTCCCCTACGCTCACCAATGTGCCAGCCATCCATGGCATCGTACCTTGGCACACCGACGTTCCCAGACTTTACGCGCGAGGACAGAGCACAGTACACGGAATTACAGATGTGCTTGGAGACTATGATGTCCGACGTCCCTGATGAGTCGTACAAATGTGCCATCCTCCTCAAGCACCTCAAGGTGCCCAGAGCGCATAATATAGCGCTGGCATATTCCAACTCAAGCACCCCATACTCCGCGGCTCTAGTGGCCCTCGACCAGCGTTATGGACGCATATGGGACTACGTCAGTGGAGGTTTCTCTATGACAACACGTGAAACACAAATTCATTCATAATTCATAATTATTATTAATTTACATATACCTATATATATAAAATAAAAAAAAAAAAAAAAAACTATATATATATATTTTTTTTTTTAATTATTATTATTATTATTTTTTATTATAAATGTTTTCCTCTGTAAAAAAAATGCCAGTGCATTTTTTTTTCTTCAAAAATGGCCAAAATTTACAGCTCTGAGCAGGCCTGCACTGCAGTATTGCCTGCAGTAATTATTCGTGAAGAAAACTTCACAGGTGTGACCCATTGTTAAATAAATAATAAATAACAGCGAATCAAAATAGGCTATTAACTTCATCTAAGAACGGTCTGTGCAGTTAAACTCTTGCCATTGAATGGAGGATTGATTGATTGACAGCCCTTGGCATCCATTACACGGAGGTTGAATATGATTGGCAGCCTTGCAAATCCAATCAGAGATTTCTGCATTGCAAAGTCAAAATGGGTCCAGCTGCATGTGAGGAGGATAGGTTTAGCTCGGGCCAATCTCAAGTTTCTCAAGTTTCTTTATTAGTTGTCATACAGAAGTACAGAATACTTTTATACAAAATGTAACATAAAGAAGCATTTTGTATAAATGTATTCTGTACTTCTGTATGACAACTAATAAAGAAACTTGAGAAACTTGAGATTGGCCCGAGCTAAACCTATCCTCCTCACATGCAGCTGGACCCATTTTGACTATGTGAGGCTAAATTAAACTTTGCGCCAACATTAGGACCGAAGTATAAACCAGCAACTGAGCAACATGAAGAAGTGGATTTATGCATCTGGATCAGAAAAAACGTTGTGGATGAAAAAGTAAGTAGGCTGCAGTGCTTGTATGCTAACAGTAGCTAGGCAGCTTAGCCTACATCACAATGATAATCACCAAGCTAACTTACTGTACACACTGTAGGGCTGAGCAATTAATCGAAACAGAATCGCGATATCGATTCATAGACCTATGCAATCTAATTTCTAAGTTATGACTATTTTCTTTTATTAAAAAAAACGTTTTTTTTTTTTTTTATTATTATTTTATCTGGGTTGAACATGATTTGTGGAACTCCCTCTGGTGTTTTGGTCGTGGTATTCACTGACCTTTGGGAAGTATTTCGACATGCACATGGGTATCTTAGTGGTGTAGTGTATCTTGTAGACCAGGCCCATTGCAAGTTGCTGTACTCTGTCGTCTACTCTAAGCCATCCTAGGTTGTCAAAGTGGACAGGGGTGAGGTGGGTTTTAGGAGTAAGGTCAAGCAGTAGTCTGACCAGTTTGTTTTGTGATGTTTGTAATCTTGTTTTTAGTGCCTTTGAGGTGCTTTGGTACCATGAGGTGCAAGCATAGTCGTAGTACCCTTAAATGAGTGCTCCTGTTAGAGTCTTCAAGGTATTCTTGTTTACCAGAGAGGAGATCCGGTACAGGAATCTAGTTCGTTGGTTGACTTAGTTTTATTACATTGGATCCCATTTTGTCACAGGAAAGATTTGCCTCTATAGGATGGAACCCAGGGAGGTAATTTCATCTTTCCTTTTAAGATAAGATATTCCTTTATTGATCCCCTTGGGGAAATTCAGGCATCATAGCAGCATGGGGGAAGGGGGAGGTACAGGTAGTGAAAACAACACAAGCAGTGTAAACAAATAGGTCAATATAATTTACTATCTAACTAACTGAAATATACATTATTCATTATTCACAGTATCACAGTATCACAGTATCCACATAAGGTGCAGTATGCATAAGGTAGTGTTATTGTCCTACTTGGGTTCCTATTAGTTCTAGGTCGATGTCTGGCAGCAGTCGCTGCCCACTGTTGTGGAGCCTGATGGCCACTGGTATGAAGGACTGTCCGAGGCGGTTAGTTGAGTGTCGGGGGGGTATGAGTCTGTGGCTTCCTTGTCACCTTCACCTAATATGTTTTGATCTGGTCAGGTGCGCTGTCACCTAAAATGTTTTGATCTGATCAGGTGCGCTGTCACCTAATATGATTTCATCTGGTCAGGTGCGCTGTCACCTAATATGTTTTCATCTGGTCAGGTCCGCTGTCACCTAATGTTAATATGTTTTCATCTGTGTCCACTGACCACTGACACACAGTGGGGGATGTTTTAAAAATATTATTTAATATATAATATAATATAATAATTTGTGCTTCACCTAAAAATTTGGTCAGCAGCCTCCACTGGACTACGTGATACAAGAAATAAGAGATATCGACCGCCTCCCCCCAGCCAAAGACAATAGAGCATTGGATGACCTCTCTATCAAGGTACAATCCCTAGTAGGGATGCTGGGGTCCCAAAAGGAGAAAGGGAGACATGAACTATATGCAAACTCTAATGTGGAGCGAATACTGGAGAAGCTCCCTCCAGCCCGCCAAGAGCGTTTTCGGCGGCAGAGAGACCACCGCAACCCCAACGGCCCAGAAGCATCCCTCCTAGACCTAGCTGATTCCCTCGCCAGGGAGGTCAGCAGCCTACGACTGGACATGTTCGTGTGGAGTGGACCAAGCCCAAGAGATGGACCTCGGAGATCTAACAATAACCGCCGGTCGGTGACTGTTATGCACCAGGCCGAGTCAGTGCCGCAGCACGAGAACCACAGCAACCCCCCGACCAAGGGGGCGTGGAAGATTGAATGCCAGTACTGTGAAAAGGAACATCGGCTGTATCAATGTGACACTTTCAAGAAGCTGACCACTGACGAGGTGAGTCAGTGGATCAAAGCCAACCGCCGCTGCTTCCGCTGCGCGCGCAGCCATATGGCAGCTGAGTGCCGTTTAAAGAAGAAATGCAGCAAGTGCGACGGCGCCCACTTGGAGGTCCTGCACGACATCAACAAGCGTCCGCCAGGAAACCAAAGTGGGCCCGTCACGGTGATGTATCAGGCCGAGGCGGTGGCACCACTACCGAAGATCCAAGGCAACCGACCAACAGGAGTGCTCCACATAGACCCCAAGCATAGCGGGACCCCCCGAGTGCTCATCAAAGTGGTCAGAGTGCTCCTGAGTTACGAGGACAAGGTCCTGGACACTTACGCCATCCTAGACGATGGGTCTGAAAAGACTCTCCTCCTCGCTTCCGCCGCAGCCCAGTTGGGCCTGCGGGGTGCCAAAGGAACAATGACAATCTGTACCATTAGAAGAGACCAGAAGACCATAAAGGGTGAAAATGTCTCCTTCACGATAGCAGCGGTCGAGCAGCCCGAGAAGCAGTATAGCATCACCAACGTCTTCACCAGCCACGACATAGGCCTGACACAGTACACCTACCCCATCTCACAGCTGATGGCGAAGTACGTGCACCTACGTCAACTACCTATACCGCTCATCGACGGCGCCACACCGACCCTGCTCATAGGCTCCGACCACGCGGACCTCATTCTCCCAATTGAGGCGGCCCACATCGGACCCAAAGGATGCCCAGTCGCGGTTCAGACCCGACTGGGGTGGACGCTCCAGGGCCCCCTCTACGGACTTGACAGTCAACCCACGTCTACACGCTGCCTGCACACAAAGGTGAGCGACACAGGCCACTCTCTCGTACAGCCCGTTGAGAGGCTATTGACATTAGACGAGAGGCCTGTGAGAGAACCGTGGGCCCAAGAAGAGGGAGTTCCGAACTCCACCCCCCTCAGCTGCGCTCCAAGCGACGTAGCTGACCTCGAACCCAGCACCCCAACCGACTTCTTGATGGGGTGGCCGGAACCGGCCCCTCCTCAGACGGGGTACAGACCAAACAAGAGGAACAGACGGAGGATGTGGAGACACAGCCAAGCACAGATCAACCAGTCTCAGGCCCGCTTCCTCCTAAGCTCCCTACCATCCCTTCCAGCCCGTCAGAAGCGGGTCAAGGACAGTGACAACTTAAAAGTGGACACAGTCGTTATGATCATAGACCAGTCACTACCCCGAGCTGCGTGGCCGGCCGGCCGCGTAAGCAAAGTGATCACTGGGGCCGACGGAAAGGTCAGAGCGGCAGAAGTTATCGCCCAGGGACGGACATACACCCGACCCGTGGCGA
The DNA here is from genome assembly GCF_963971535.1 of Notolepis coatsorum. Classification (NCBI taxonomy): domain Eukaryota; kingdom Metazoa; phylum Chordata; class Actinopteri; order Aulopiformes; family Paralepididae; genus Notolepis; species Notolepis coatsorum. The sequence continues at coordinate 178,920,677 of NC_140169.1, forward strand.
GGCTGATAGAGTTGCCAAGGCTCCCTGACTCCCTTGATGACGATCATGACCCACTGACTTTGTAGATTGCCCTACTCCCCACAACAGACATTGAGTAGTTGACAGGACTATTAATCTGTCTTCGCTTTAACTAATTAGGTGCAGACTAATTAGGAGGCGGCTGTTACAAAGGGCCAGATTAAACTGAATATATATTTGTATCGTTTGATATACCTTGTATATTATTTGTATATATACACGGAATATCCCTTTACCTGCATACAAACCAGAGTAATATTCGCTCTCCTATTGGACAGCGCCCCCAGGCTCCAGGCAGTCTCGTACTCAGACAGGTGCAGTGGGCGAGTTTGGGGCATGTTAGAACATGCCTTTGGCAGTGTAGTGATTCAGGACCAAAGTGACCAGGTTGGGACTAGATATTCACTTAGGTATAAATACAGTGCAGGTGTAAACAGCAGCACTTCGTTCATTACTAGTAATGCCTTCACCACGAGTCAACGTGCAGTGAAGTGAGCAACCTTGCATCTAAATAGAGCGTTTAGAACATGTGCGAATAGAATAGTAAAAGTGTCAGAGTTTAGTGAAGTAACGTCGAGTTCGACCTAATCTAATGTGAAGTATAGTGCACAGAAGAATCTACACCGGCGATTGCAGAACCATTTCTGGTTGGATTATATTGCTTTGGGACCGTGACCGTTGGAGAAGAGAACCGTCGATCCCACTGTCGTTTGGGATTTACCCCCGTGAGGATCATCACTCGGGCCCGCCTCTAGGAAGAGGCTGGCTAGCTGTCGTCCATGCTGTCGAGCATACTGGATTATAGCTGTTGCTTTGTCTGCTGATCAAGGGAGTACATGCACCGGCTCCTGTATCTGGAGCCTCGTTATTCCTCGTTGACCCAGACTTTGTACCCGAACATTCCTCTACCCCTACCGGCCTAACACCCGGGAGGGAACCCCCCAGTGTCTCCAGCTGGTACCAGTGTGCCCTATGTAATTGCTATACCACAGGTGGCGTCAGCTTAGACCCATCCTAGTATTCATACTATTCTCATTGACTTATGCTCTTGACTGACTTTACGTATGTTCTTCGCCATACAAGCGCGAGCCTAATTCTCAATCTGTAACCTAACGTTGCTTAATAATAATAAATACCCTCTAAATAGTACTTTATGTGTCAATGCCGTATTCTTGTGTGGGTGTTCACCATATATATTCATGTACTGTATGGCCAGTAATTAAAGTACATAACTAGTAGTGGTTTAATATATCACAATCTTTAATACAGTCAGGGAATTGTACCCCTCAGTTACAACCATCATAATCATAATCATCATCATCATCATCATCATCATCATCATCATCACAATCATCATCATCATCACCACCATCACCACAACCATCATTCCCACCTATGAGAGTATATGAGGGGAAGATGGGCAGTATGGAGAGAGAGAGAGAGAGAGAGAGAGAGAGAGAGAGAGAGAGAGAGAGAGAGAGAGAGAGAGAGAGAGAGAGAGAGAGAGAGAGAGAGAGAGAGAGAGAGAGAGAGAGAGAGAGAGAGAGAGAGAGAGAGAGAGAGAGAGAGAGAGAGAGAGAGAGAGAGAGAGAGAGAGAGAGGAGAGAGAGAGAGAGAGAGAGAGAGAGAGAGAGAAAAATGTTAGGTTGAGCCATCTATGTGGGCTATCCTACTCACAACCAGTGTTGTGCTAGTTACTGAAAAATAGTAACTCAGTTACTTTACTAGTTACTCATTTCAAAAGTAACTCTGTTACGTTACTAGTTACTTACACCCAAAAGTAATGCGTTACTGTGAAAAGTAACTATTTAGTTACTTGAAGATGAAAAAAATTCCTCCCATGCAGCCAGATACAGATACTCAAAATCGGTTGATCAACTTGACAGTTTCCATTCACATCACTGAACTCTGCTAAGCAATGTGGTCACTGTCTAGATACAAACACAAATCCCAAACACAAATGCCCCGACGTAATAAGAAATGCACCGTGCCTAATTGCTCGGAGAGGTTGCGCGCATGCACGTTTAGGTTGAACGCATGCACGTCTAGGTTCTAGGTTGAAAATAAGTGCTTGAGGAAAAGCCTTGATATCTGTTGCCGGAGCGTTTCATTATAACAGTCTTGCAACGTTGTTTAAGATATCAATCGTGCATTGCAACGTTAGAATAGTTAGGATATCAATTGTGCATGAAAGGACTATATTTATGTTGTTTGATTAGTATTGATGAGATTCCCTGGCAGATTTGTAGTCAAAATGCGTTGATGAACTTGAGTTTCCATTCATTTACATTCACATCACTGCACTCACCAGTGTCTGTCGAGATGTAAAGTTAGTCCAGCAGCCCCTTAAACATTTTCTTTGTTTCATTTCCATGTTGTACTGTATATTCTCTCTCCAAGTAGTTGAAAAAAGTGTTCCGTCCCATTTGCTGTGTGTCGCCTCGTATCATTCTACGCGGGTGGCGAGTGGATTTGGATGAGTGACAGTCCTCGTAGTTAACGTTAGACTCCAGTATCTTTGAGCCAAAACACAAATGACATAACTAAAACGTTATTTTCTTTTCGCTCGACAAAAGAGAAATACGCGAGTGCTCTGCCTGGGCGCTGCCATTATCAGTCAGGAATCTTACGAATAGTAAACAAAACACGCCCCCAGCATAGCGTTCCCCGCAGCCAGGCAGACAGGATATGAGGATAATAATAATAATAATAATAATCACTACCGCTCGCTATCAATCTACGCCATATATAACACAAATAACGCAGTGACGAACCATTCAGTAACGTAAGTAGCGTTACTGAATTTCAAAAGTAATGCGTTAGAGTACTAGTTGCGGCAAAAAGTAACTTTCGTCCCAACACTGCTCACAACCATGTGACAACCTTTGGATCTCTGTAGAGCTGATTGTTGATATACAGCTTGTCCAGTACGATTGTTGCTCTCTGGCCCTTCTCTCTTTGCTCTTTTAATATGGGGTAAAGTTGTCTTCTCCTCCAGAGGATCTCAGGGGGGTACTGCTCATTGATAGAGAATGGTGTATTCTTGAGCTCCCGTCCATGAGAGAGAATTGTGTCTTTCATCTTGAAGTGGGTCAGCCTGGCCACAATCGGTCTGGGTCTGTCATCTCTTTTTTAGAGAATCTGTGGGCTCTTTGGAAGTCGATCCTTTGGATTAGGTCTTCGGTCATCTGTAGGTTGTTTCTTAAGAAGCTAAACACCTTCTTTTCTGTTTTGAAGTAATCCTCTCCCTGCTCTTCATCCACGCCAGTAATTACAATATTTTTCCTCATACTGCGACATTTCAGATCGAGAATAGCTGCAGTGAGATGTTTGTTTTGGGATTCTAGGGTTGTTGTGGTAGTAGTTAGGCTGTCTACCTGTTTGCGGAGCTCTCTGTTGTCCTTCTGTACGTCCATGATGAGTTTGTTGTTGAATTCCATTGCTATTTTCACTGCCTCTATTTCGGAAAAAAGTGCAGATATCTTGTCCAGATTATCGAGTTTGCTGAGTTTTCTTTCCATGCTGGCCAGCCTCTCACTATCCGTGATAGATAGTTTGGTGGTTTGAGAAGATGTCAGGGTATTGCTGATTTTAGAGGGTTGAGCATCTCCCTCACTCTCTGTGGAAAATGCATCCCCTCTTACTCTCTTGTTGTCATCTGACATAGTCAGAAAGGCGTTGTCAATAAACCTCTCTATTCTTACTATTTTATCCAGTTTTCCTCTCTTTTGTTCTCTCAGTAGATTATATTTTGGAGCAGCAGGCTACCTAGCAAGCATCTCACTCCATTTTGTGTGTCACTTCCTGCTGTGTAGATCTATACTACTGCAGGACGGGACTTAGCGGCGGCCCGTGTTGTGGCTCAGCTGTTTTCTGTCCATAGTAGCGTTGAACGCTATGCTATAGTAGTGTAGTGGGCTACTGTTTTGTTCTGTCTCCCTGCTATGAGACGGTCTGTCTATGCTACAGCTTTCTCTCCTCTCAACCATTCCTGCTGACGGTCAATCGGTGTCTATTGGGGGAGTAGTGCGGGGGGGGCTTTGTTTACCTTTTTTGGTAAATGGGCTAAGCTGGGGCTGGTGTGCTGTTGTGAATATTTTGAATGAATGCGGGACTGGTTTCTCTGGTCCGCCTCCCCTTAACGTTGTGTATATGGGCTTGCTCATTCTACAGTATTTTGTGGTGTTAGTTATTTTATTCATTTAACCCCTTCATGGTGCACACCACAGTGGAGGTTGCTGTTTGCAACCACCAATGGTGCTCCGTGTTAACATCAGTCCTTTGCTTTTGACATATTGAAACAGTGCCCCGCCCGGCTGACGCCATGGGCTGCTAAAGCCTGTACCGCCACGGTATGGAATTGGCAGCGATTAGAACTGTGTTCGAATTGCTGTTTTTTCTATCAAAAGAATGGTGTCTGGTGGCGGGGCCTTGAGGGCCAGCCGACATCGACACATCGCGCAAGGTTGTTGACGTTATTAGCTTTGACCTAGCCGCAAGCTATAACCGCTCAGGGTTCCCCTCTCCGCAGGGGATTTTGGTCTTCTGCTGGAGCGCGGGCGATATTGTCCTAGGCCCCACACCGCCTCACACCGCGCAGCCAGAAGAAGAGAGAGCACGGCCTCGTCAGCGGTGATGACGAGGCCCTAGACAGGCGGCCATGTTTTCCCCGCCGGAGGTATCCTGGGCGTTGAACCGACAGGTGTCCACAAGGCCGACAGCCTTGGTGGCCGAGGGATCGGCCATGTTGGATGGTCTCGGCTTGAACAAACAAGCCGTCGCCGTCCTGCCGCGAGCAGCCCACTCTCCGATCACTCCCTCCCCCAACACCAGCGGAAAAAGGGGGCTCTGATTGTTTCCTTTGGCTGCGGGCCGCGTGCCTTCGTTGAAGCGCGGGCGGCCCCACTTTTCGCTTCTCATGGGGACAGGGGCTGACACCCAGTTCAAGTTTCAAGTTTCTTTAATAGTTGTCATACAGAAGTACAGAATACTTTTATACAAAATGCTTCTTACTGTTACGCTCCAGCGACTGTGCAAGACAAGATAAGTATGAAATAAAATAACATAGTATAGCATGTAAATTAGAAGTAAAAAAAAAATAGGTCACAGTGTTCAGTATAGACATTTGTACAATGTTCGATGCAGAATAGACGTAACTGAGTTACCATATAATATACAATATTGTGCAGTGTATTAATATACAATACTATATAGTGCAAGGCAGAAATGGGAAGAGGTGCAATTTAGGTACAATTTACAGTAGGTGTACGAGTTGTAGTGCAAATCCTTTATCAATAAATATAAAGTGTGTTTGTGTGATCTAAAGTGTGGAGAGTGGGTGCTGCAGTGTGTTGTTTGTTTAAGTGAGTGTGTGCGTGTGGGTGTGTGTGCTGTGTGCATTTGATGGTTGTTGCATAGTGATTATTGTTCGTTTAGCAGCCTGATGGCCTGGGGATAGAAGCTTCTTCTGAGTCTTTCTGTGCTCGCCTTAAGACTCCGGTATCGGTTGCCTGACCGCAGCAGTTCAAAGAGGCAGTTGTTCGGGTGGCTCGAGTCCTTAATAATTCTCTTAGCCTTCCCCTTGCACCGCTTGTTGTAAATGTTCTGGAGGGTGGGAAGCCCCCCTCCAATTGTGCGTTCGGCTGAACGTGTCACTCTTTGTAGTCTGCTACGGTCTTGTGCAGTGCTATTCCCAAACCAGGAGGTGATGTTGCCAGTCAGGATGCTCTCTATTGTACATGAGTAGAAGTTCCTAAGGATCTTCTGACTGACTTGGAACTTCCTTAGGCGCCTGAGGAAGTAGAGGCGTTGTCGTGCCTTCTTCACAACACTGTCAATGTGTGTGGTCTATGTCAAATCCTCGGATATGTGGGCTCCGAGGTACTTGAAACTGTTCACTCTCTCAACCGGTTGATGGCTGAGCCTGGGTCTGTCCGTGAGAATGTTGTGCTGTCAAGCGGCTCCCACACCATAGCTGTGTTGGTTGAGCCTGGTGTTACATCTGTCAACTATAAGTGTTGTCAGCAGGGGGGCTCGAAACCTTTTGAGGCACACAGTGCGGGCTTCCCCGGCCTCGCCTTCGCCAGGCCAGGTATCATGTTGGTGCCTCCCACTCCTGAAAGATTGGCAGTGGTCTCGCAGGCACGCGTGATTTGGGTGGTAGTAATATCACTGCAGGGCTACGGTGTGTAGGAACCCATGGTGTCCTCACGCCTTGCATGTCCGGCTGCAGAACAACTCCTCAGCATGTTCTGGAGGGGTGTTCAGTGGGGGGGCTTTTGTCACATAGATTGATGTCAGCTTCCCCCGTATCAAACCGGCCCTTTCTGTCGGGGTCCCCCCTTGGGTGCGATTGCCTCGTGGGTAGTGTCAGGTTCCGACCCGACTCCACGGAACGCTCTGCTCGCAAGGGTCCAGGGTTGGCTACGCACAGCGGGTGGGACCGGGCCAACTATCTACAGTTCCTGGCGGACCTGCACCACATGGCGGCGGGTGCATTGGGAGTGTCATCACATATGACTACGGCAGTACCATATGTCGAGGTGGATGGAGAGAACGTTGAGGCGGTTCGGGTTTGGTACAGACCCTATTGTCAGGGTCACCAGCAGTGACAGCTCTGGTCAACGAGATCCAATCTCTGTGGACAAAGCAAACCATTGTTGTGGCGTTCTCCTCCCGGTGTTCTCTGGTACCTGAGAAATCGGGGGGGGGGGGGGGGGGGGGGGGGTGTCAGACCCATGCTGGACCTGTCCCATGGGAAGGTTCAGCATTTTTTGGATCGTCTCCTACCTGTTGAACACTGTCAGGTGGGGGTCTGGTTCTCCTCCATAGACCTGTAGGATGCGTTTTCGCATCTCCGATCTTCCATCCTAGGGCTTACCTACGCTTCCTTTGCAGGGTTAGCGTATGAGTACCAGAGGCTGCCGTTCGGTTTTCTCTGGCTCCCCGCATCTTCACCAAGTGCGGGGGTTACGAAGTGTATTCTGCCCTGACGACGTTCTGGTCCTTCGCGGTCAAGGTGGATCGTTGGGTCTTGTACCAGGCAGGTCCCTACCAGCCTGGGGTTTGCTGTAGACTGGAAGTAGAGTACTCCTCTTCCCAGTCAACGGTTGGAGTGCTATGAGCATCCCTCTCAGAGCGTGTTGTCAACACGCTTGGGAGGTTCCGTCCTAGGACGGTTACGGCGCTGTCTCACGTCACGTTTTTCACCGACGCCTCCCTCGCTGGTGACGCGTCGGGCCAACGCAGTAGGGGGCAGCTGGCAAACCATGCTGCCCGGTCTGCGCTACGTTCAATGTGTTGGTATTGAAAGCGGTTCCTTCTGGTCCTCAAACGGTGTTGATCAGGACGGACAAAACGACGTCAGTGTCGTATATCGACAGTCAGGGAGGAGTACGCTCCCCCCGTCTGCACCAGGCGGCGGGCGGCTGGCTATGGGCGTCCTCCATCTGCGTGGCCTGAGGGCTCCCCACATCCCCGGCAGGGTGAATGTGGGTACAGGTGTACTGTCGCGGGGCGGTCCTCATCCTGACGGGTGGGGATTACGTCCGGACATAGCCAGGCAGGTCTGGGACCGATGCCGTGCCGCCTGGGATTCTTCCCCATACATCTGTTAGGTCAGTTGTTGGGACGGGTACGTTGAGGGGCGCAGGTTCTTTATCCTGATGGTGATACCATCCGGAATGCGCATGCTCCCTCCACTGTCACGCTTACGCGGGCAGATGGCGTATGTTCCAAGTGTGGTGTAAGGCGGCGGGCCGGGACCAAGTCTCCTGCCCCCTGGATGCTGTCCTTAGTTACCTCCAGTCTCTCCTTGATAGACTGTCGGCTTCGACGGTGAGGGTATATGCAGCAGCTATATCCTCCTATCATGAGGGATTTGAGGGGGATGTCTTGTTCAGCCACACTCTGTGAAGCGTTCCCGGCTTGGCGCTCGACGCGTTAAGCCGGTGCAACGCTCTTTGGCTCCGAGTTGGGATCTTCAATTGGGGTGTTGGAAATCTTTCTGAGGAAGGTAGAGTGTGACCATGTCCGGCATCATATAGTGGGACGCAGGATCGCGTGGCCTGGTCACGTGCATGTGAGTGCATTTGTTGTTTCGTGAGCACATTATGTGCTAGGAGATAAGAGATATCTCATAACTGGAAGAGCGAGACGCTCAGCCAGTATTCATATAACTAGGTTATAGGATAACCTTTCGTTCTCTCAAGAAAAAAAAACACATTATTTTGTAAATTAATGATGGAACAACAACAGACTGGCTGCTGGTGGCACAGGGTTGATTGAGTAGAACACCATGGCTCAGTGAGATCTTCTGATAGCAGGTGGTCATAAGATGTTTTGAAAATACTGTCAGAAAGAAAATATTGTGGAAGCATGACAGAGTCTAACATACTAAGTTAAACAACAACACATATGTATTTACCAAGCAAAACAAATTGTTTGCAGTTATGTTATCATACAAAGCTCATCTTTGAGGCCTTCTTTTCAATCAATATCTCCTCTGGTACTTCACACCAAAAAGAAAAACAAACACAAATATTTACTGATGAGTGTGAAAGGCCAGGTGTGGAGAAGAGAGACATAAACAGGTAACAATTTAGACAGTGAGCACATAATCTGTAGAGCACCTCTTCCACATCTTTTCAACCACTTGTTCCTCCAGTAATTCATGCCATTGTGAGTATCACTGTAATACTGTAGCAATATAATCAGCTGACCAGGCATCATCATGATCGGAGTATACATACCACCACAAGCGAACACTGGGGCCGCACTTTCAAAGCTACACAACGAGGTAAACAAACTACAGATAGCTAACGTTGACGCTGCCATTTTGGTTCTGGGCGATTTCAACAGCGCGCGTCTTAAAAAGGTGTTGCCGAATTTCTATCAGCATGTGACCTGTCCCACCAGAGGCGAGAACATATTAGACCATGTATACTCGCAATTTAAGAATGGGTACAAGTCACAGGCTCTTAGTCCATTCGGTAAGTCCGATCACGCCGCCATCTTTCTTTTGCCAAAATATAAACAGAGGAGTATCGCGAGAGGTTAAACGTTGGACTGTGACGTCAGAGGAGACACTCCAGGCTGCACTTGAATGCACAGACTGGAATGTATTCCGTGATAACACAGCCAATATTAACGAATACACTGAAACGGTGCTTGACTTTGTCTGTACTCTGGTAGAAGAAACAATCCCCTCTACCACAATTAGAATCTACCCAAATCAAAAGCCCTGGGTAGATAAATCCGTCCGTGAGGCTCTGAAAGTGCGCACCTCAGCCTACAACACCAGGCTTGTGACAGGCAACATGGATGAACACAAGACGGCAAGATACAACGTCAGGAGAGCAGTAATAGAGGCAAAACGGCGTTATAGGGATAAAGTTGAACTTCAGTTTGAACAGGCTGACTCTAGAGGTATGTGGCAGGGCCTCAGAACAATGACAGATTACAAAGGCACCTCCCTCAAACTGAACAGTGACATCTCCTTAGCAAATGATCTCAATACCTTCTATGCGAGGTTTGAGGCTGTGAATAACAACACCAGCCTACAAGCCACGGCAATGGGGGCGGGGGGTCTGCTGATGGAGACTCAGTGTTCAGGGTAACAGAGCATGAGGTGAGGCGGACCTTTAAAAAAGTGAATATCAGGAAGGCAGCAGGACCGGACGGCATCCCCGGCCGCGTCCTAAAAGTCTGTGCCGACCAACTGGCCCCGGTATTCACTGACATCTTTAACATGTCCTTAGAACAGGCTGTCATCCCCACCTGTCTGAAGAAGTCCACCATCATCCCTGTACCCAAAAAATCTACGGCCGCTTGCCTCAACGACTACCGCCCTGTAGCTCTCACCTCCATAGCCATGAAGTGGGGGGGGCTTCCCACCCTCCAGAACATTTACAACAAGCGGTGCAGGGGTAAGGCTAAGAGAATCATCAAGGACTCCAGCCACCCGAACAACTGCCTCTTTGAACTGCTGCGGTCAGGCAAGCAATACCGGAGTCTTAAGGCGAGCACAGAAATACTCAGACGAAGCTTCTATCCCCAGGCCATCAGGCTGCTCAACGAACAATAAACACTATGCAACAACCATCAAATGCACACAGCACACACACCCACACGCACACACTCACTTTAAACAAACAACACACTGCAGCACCCACTCTTAGATCACCTAAACACACTTTATATTTATTGGTAAAGGATTTGTACTACAACTCGTACACCTTACTGTAAATTGTACCTAAATTGTACCTCATCCCATTTCTGCTTTGCACTATATAGTATTGTATATTAGTATGTGGTACCCTTGACTGAGATTTCATAATCAAAATGTTAGATCAACCCTGAAAACTGAAAATATCTGTGGTAATAGTAATTCATGCATTACATGGACTCTCAGAGTGAGAGAGCAAGAAAGATGCAGCTTCAGTATTGTGTGACATTCCTGAGGAGCCTTCAGGCAAAACCCCCTCTGTCCAAACATGGGAAGCAAACAGCCCAAAAAGGAGGGGGCCACAACCCACGAGGAAGGACATGTTGGAACCGATAAGCCCCAGAAATAAGCCCCAGAAAGGAATGTTAAAAGGTCTGAGGTCGTCGGACCTCCTGGCTGCTGGGAACTGGAAGAGGACACCGGCGGGGAGGTCAGGGGGGGGCTGACCAGCCTCCCCCGGAGGGTCATCTGGGGAGCGGCGTCATGTGTGGAGGCAAGGAGACTATGGTGGGAGTCAGGGTATAAAACAGTGAGTTTTGGTGAGGGGAGGCAGGCCAGCTCGTGACCCGCCACGACCGTTCCCCAGGGGGTCTGAGTCTGCGCCTCCATCACCCACCGACCATGGTTTCTACGTTGCCGCTATGTAAGTAAACTGGATATATAATCACTGTTGGTGATAACTTAGAGGAAGATGTCTATTTAGACCAGGTTTACCATGTGGCGGCAACAAAGTACTATTGGTCTATTTCATTGACATAACATGACTACTCTTTATGTGCAAAACTGTCTTGATGTGAAGAAGATTATGTAAACCTCATCAACCCGTTTGTACAAATCATGTATTATGCTGAATATATTCCTGTATGTAACCAATGCATTATCTCTTGGCCGCTCTGCAAATAAATGAGTTTTGGACCATAGCTCCTGGTTGTCTGGCTAATACAAGCTTATTTCTCATCTGACTAAGTCAGGTGAGGAGACCATTCTATCACTCTGTGATCTTTTCCTTCATCCAGTTAGCAACCTCATTGTGCTGAAATTAACCGTAGATATTCATTAGGAATACACGACAAGTACATTGCATAGTATATTGTATATTGTATGGTAACTCAGTTACTTCTATTCTGCATCGAACATTGTACATATGTCTATACTGAACACTGTGACCTCTATTTTTACTTCTATTTTACATGCTATACTATTTTATTTCATACTTATCTTGTCTAGCACAGTCTCTAGAGCGTAACAGTAAGAAGCATTTTGTATAAAAGTATTCTGTACTTCTGTATGACAACTATTAAAGAAACTTGAAACTTGAAACCTTTGATAGACCTTTTCGGGAGTATTCTGTTGATATTCCGTTGCTAGGAGGAATGGCATTGGCCCGTTCATCTATCTATTCGTCTATAATTGTATCTACAGTATTGTGAAGACTGTCTTTCACTGTGTTAAAGCTGGCAAACTATATGTGTGCTCACAGCAGGGAGTGTCAAAATGCCTCACAACAGCACATGTTGTCAGGAGACTGTCCTCAGCTTTTCAGAAGTGTTGAACTAAGCTGAAATCTTAAAGTCTGCTACTCTAAATTATAACCATGTATAGACTTGTGTCAGCCTTGTATTCTGCTGCTATTTTCTGAAGAAGCATTTGCATTGGCCTATGTCTTTCTGTTCTGGGCAGAATGTAGAATGTCTGCCTGTTGCAATGTCATTTTTTCCTTGCAACGTATTCCTGCTTGATTAACTTTTTTAATAAACCCTTTATCACCTATTATCACACACTACCACACTACAAGGGGTTTACACTTTCACTACCGCACTACAGAAGGTTAACCCTTCACTATCACTCTACATACGGTTAACCATAATGTTAACGTGTGGTAGCGACAGCGTTAAACTATCATGTGGTAGTGAAAAAGATTAACAAACACTGCAACAGGACATACAAAGGGGCACAATGTAGAATGTTTATGTAGTACATTTTTGAAAAGTTCTATATTGTTTTCAGATACTTGTCTGGTGTGCACCACCTCATTTAACCCTTTCACTGCCACACGACAGAAGGTTAACCCTTTACTATCACACAACCGATCGATAGTCGCCGTGGTTGTCGTGATAACCGGCTGTCGTGTGGCAGTGAAAGGGTTATACTTCTGTGTATTGTCGCAGTGAAAGGGTTAACCGTTTTGGTAGTGTGGCGGTGAAAGGGTTAAATGAATGTCTGTTCATTCCCTGTTCAAAGCCATTTCATAGTCCATACCACTTAGTCCACTCCGATCGGCCTACTTTGGTAGGGTAGGGCTGAAAAAGTTAGATGTAAAAATGAAAATTGCCACAAAATGATGCTTAAAAATAGCCTACTAGCTCTTGCAGTGATTTCAGTCATCTCCCAGGCTACATGGTCTGTACGGCGGGCTGGTGTGGGCCAGTGTGAGTCGGTGTGTGGGCCACTTATGTGGGCCGGTATGTGGGCCGGTGTGTGGGCCGGTGTGTGGGCTGGTGCGTCTGAATGTCCCGGGCTGAATTTGTGTCCCAGTCCGCCCCTGACTACCGGTATATTGTTCACAAAAATAATGCAATTGCATTCCATTTCAAGCCGTCATGGGCCCTTATATTGCTCCTAAGAATAATTCAATGTTATTGCATTACAACGTTTCGAGTCCTCACAAGTCCTTCAACAGTTCTAATATAACCTGCTCTATGACTCAGCACTTACAGTACTAGATGGATGTGCGTATTTCTACCTGAGAACTTTGAACATTTCATAGTCAAGACATACATGGACCTGAGTCGACTAGTGTACGCACAAAGTATCATCGTAATTTGATGGTAATTTCTATTTGACCATTTTAAAGGCTGTTAAATATAAATAATTTACCATGGTACTGCCATGGTAAAAGTCATGTATCACCATTCCACTTTTGTATTTAAATAATACTATATAATCCAATTACACCCCTTAATTAGTCGTCTTTCACATGCTATAGCAGGCTTATTCTTTAAGCTAGTGTGAAGATACAGTAGTCATATTAAATGAAAGTAGATATCTTCAGGAGTCTGAGATGGCAGCCAGGTCATGCCCACTTAGGGGGTAGGTACTGTACTGCTCCAAGTGCAAGCTACATTGTTTATGGGGCCATTCAAAGGGATCCTTTGACCTTTCACCTCAATATATCTCAATATAAATGGCCGCAATGTAACACAAGAGTCTCCACTTTACTACCATGCCCAATTAATGCAAGTTTCGTGCGGTTTTGGGCCAAAACCATGCAGTTTTTTTGGGACGCAGTAGAAATAAGATATTATGTTATTTTCTCCTTTTTCTTTTAATAAACTGACATATTTGCATATTTCTGGATTGGATTGGATAGTCTTTATTATCCCCAAGGGGCAATTTGGTTTGCAACAGTATTAGTACACAGCACAACCAGTACACATGGCAAACATACAATAGATCACCATAAAACTGCAATCAGGTGTAGAATAATAACACAGAATATTTGTTGTGACTATACAGTAGCTTAAGCTTATTTAAATGTATTTAAAAATCCAACAGCTGACGGAACAAATTATCTCAAATACCTAATTGGTTTGGCCCTCCTACGGGAGGTATACCTCTGTCCTGAAGGCAAGAGTCGAAATTCTGCATAGAGAGGGTGCTGAGGGTCAGCTAGAATTACCTCTGCCTTCTGAGTGGCTCTCACTTGAAAAACATGACTGAGATTGTTCAAGTCAATGCCTATGGTCTTCCGGCACACTTTAACAATACTTCCCAGCCTATTTTTATTAGCCACGCTGAGGTTGCCAAACCAAGAAATCATTGCGAAAGTTAAAATAGACTCAATAGGAACTTCCGGTATGCCGTTAGAGGGCACAGACGCATAAGAAAACGAGCTCCCGGGCGAAATAAATTTCAACCACTTTAGAATTCAAAGAAAACATTTATCCAAGACAGAAAGGTAGATGAGTGGGAGAAAGAAAGGGAAGGACCGAAAAAAAAGGAAAAAAAACATTCAATAACTTGAAAAACGAGAGAACATAAGGACCTGACGTTGAAGCTAACGCTGCCGCTAGCAACAAATTGTGACAAGCCGTCAGCGTGCAGCCAAGACTCGAGCTGAGCTTGGACCAGGCGAGCATAATTGAAGCGATAAAATAACCGAATTAAAAGAAGAGCTCAGGAGAGTTAGAGACGAAAGGAGGCGAGAGGTAAACCAGTTGTTTCGAGACATAAAGGATAAGCTTGATAACATTGTATCAGAGATACAGAGCCTAAATCAACGAGTGGAGGAGGTGGAGAGCCGAGTGGAGAAAATGGAGGATTGGATAACGGAGATGTCGGACGCGCTCAGAACGAGCCTAGAACAACATTGAGCCGCACAATACAGGCGCACAATACAGGCTAGTCGATCTGGAATCTAGGGCGAGGAGGAATAACATTCGCATATTTGGGATGGCAGAAGGAACAGAGGGAGACTCGGTTCCAAAGTTCATCGAAACGTTTTTTAAAGACAAGCTATCGCTCCCACCAGACATAGAATTTAAGCTGCAAGGAGCCCACCGTGCACAGGCCACGAGACCGCCAGAAGGCGCCACGCAGAGACATATTATCGTACATTTTCAGAAGTACTTCACCAAGGAGCTGGTGCTGAGAGAAGCATGGAAGAAAGGAAAGATACAACTGGGTAACAAGACAATTTACTTTGACCATGACTACGCAACTGATATTGCAAAGAAACAGAGGGAGTACAACTGCATTGAAAAAGCACTAAAGATAAAATGAATCCGCTTCCAGACTCCATACTCCAGCATGAGGATCCATTGGGACACCGGAGTCAAGACCTACACGAGCGCAGTGATGGGCAGTAGCTAGCTACAAGTAGCGACACTACATAGCTTAACTACATTTTTCAGTAGCGTGATGGTAGCGTCGCTACTTTTGAATCAAGTAGCGGTGTCTGTAGCACAGCTAGTTTTCGAATCAAGTAGTGACGTAGCGTCAGCAAAACGCTACACGCTACATATCCGGTGAAACAGACACAAAAAAAATTCTTTGGTCCTGAGAGTGTCGTGTTCTCCTGTCCTGCAGCTGGATACTATTGGAGAAAACCCACTATGATTGGTTGGTTGGTTTAGATTTGAGTATGACGACTCACGATTAGGCCAAAAAAACATTACGGGTAGGCCAATCAGAGGCAGGATAGGGCGGGACATGCCACTCCAGCTCGGCAAACCAGGAAGTAAAAAAAATCTAAACACATACCATGAATGAATGAATGAACCAGTCCGCGCGAAATAGCAGAAGGATTCAATGTTTCCAGGGCTGATGGCATTGATGTCAATAACAACAATGCCTCTCCATGGCCCTATCTGGAAAAATGTATGAGTTTGACTGAAAAAACGCCTAAAACATATGTGTTTATTGTGTCAGCCAAAAACGAAGCTTCTCTCAACTTCCCACACGCCCAGCACTAACTTGAGAACACATATATTCAGGTAAGCTGATGAAAAGCTTTACATAAACATTGTCAACTGTTCCCAAACAGCACACAAGTCAGTGCACTTTTTGTCAACAGATTTAACTAACATGTTTCACTGTAGGCAGAAAATGAACAATATTATGGGGGTGGAGAAAAGAAAAAACAAACTACCATAAATAGTACATACACTAAGAGGGAAAATATCACCTAGAGCAGTGGTTCTTAACCTGTGGGTCAGGTCCCCCAGGGGGGGTCCCCACATGATTTTGGGGCCATGGAATTCTGTACTTCTGTATGACAACTATTAAAGAAACTTGAAACTTGAACTTGAAACTTGAATACCTATGATATATATTTCATTTGAAAATAGTAGTGTGTCAAGGGACAAAACGCCAATGGTTTTAGTAGAATTCACGTTGCGCCCTGGCTGTAGCCGGCCTCCCAAGAATTAGCCCGGATCATTCCGAAATTATACTCATATTCACCACGGGATAACATGTGAACGTATTCATGAACACATTTTTTTTAATTCGCATCTTGAACAGAAGATAGTTACTGTCAAATGACCATGGTATTGTATCCATAGGTATAATATAAAATATAGATTTAGCTCTACAAACAACGTGACAAACAGTGAAACTATGTAATGGAAAGCTGGCCCAGCTATAGCTAGATGGGGAAATCGAATGGCCGCAAATGTGTTAACACTTAACACTTAGTGTTGTTGACGTAATAAAAAATAAAGTGCTTTATTAGATATAGTACCATGGTGAAGAGTGAAAGGAAACATGGGGGAGAGAAAGCGGGGATGACAAAGGTCCAGCATGCACCTTAGTGTGGTGAGCCACAAGAACGTCCCAGATAGCTTGTTTACCTGTGCGAACAGCTAACAATGCACCTTGGCCACTCAACCGTCATTCGCCAAAGCAATGGAAGCCTAAACAGAAGCCGGCTCCTCCTCTTAAGTAGCACAGAGCGGTGACACAATCTTTACTTTAATGAGGTTTCTGTCAAGGGAGATTAATTGTGGTGTGATGATCTCTCTCGATCGCTCTCTCTCTCTCTTTCTGTCACACACACACACACACACACACACACACACACACACACACACACACACACACACACACACACACACACACACACACACACACACACACACACACACACACACACACACACACACACACACACACACACACACACACACACACACACACACACACACACACAGAGAATCAGAATCAGGACAAAATCATTAAAACAAGCTTAAAAACTTGGATATTTTCTATTCAGTATGTGCTAGAATTGCTATCATAGCAATTCCTTACAGTTTTCCTTCAGACAATTTGAATCTTGTTCCCTAAAACTCTTGACTCGGGTTTGGTCCAGAACAGCTGGGGATTCAACTATCTTTGCTGTTCCACAAAGTTCTCACTTCAAAGGAGTTGGACCACACCGAAGGCCTATCAATAGGCCAATCAATATAGGATGGAACAGCTCTTTGAAGTCCACTAGTACAGGTCATATGGCCTCGGCATAATGAATTAAATGGAATTCCAAGCAGAAATATATTATTTTCGCTCACCCCCATTTCACAAGGTTACGTTGTAACATCTTGTCTGATTTCACAATTGGCTTGAGGTAGATAAAAAAGTACATTATATTAAATAAAAAAGTATATATATAGTTTACGTTTATTAATACTAGAAGTTAATCTGATAACACAAACAGACCCTTAGAATTGACTCTACAGTAAATGGACTGCAATTATATAGCGCTTTTATCCAAAGCACTTTAAAACCCATGCCTCACATTCACCCATTCACTTACACATTCACACACCGACGGCGGAGGCAACCATGCAAGGTGCCAACCTGCTTAACACATTGGGTGCCGGCTATTAGACAGGGCCTGCTGTTGTCAGGCCAGCTTTCCATTACAAATTCATTGTGTGTCACATTATTTGTAGAGCTAAACCTATATTTTATATTATAGCTATGGATCCAATATCATTGTCAATTGACAGTATGAGCCTTCCGTTCAATATGCCATAAAGAAATAATTTGTCCATCGATACGTTCCCGTTTTATACCATGGTGAATATGAGTGTTATATCGGAATGATCTGAGGTAATTCCTGTGAGGCTATTTATAAGGCGCAATGCTAATAACGTTAAATCCATTGGTGTTTCGTCCCTACAGACGCTGCAGTTAAAAATCCAAATGCATATGATCGGTATTATGTTCCATCATGAATGCGTGAAGGGGGGGGGGGGGGGGGTCGTTTGTGATTAATTGATTGCTAATAATGGCATTCGTTATTTCCACAACATACACGTTATCTGGGGTATGGCTATGAAATCCTTGCACAATCAAGCTGAAATTGACGTCAAATTGCTCTTACCTTTGGCCGGTTGGATTCCAATTTTCCAATTATTTGATCGCCATCTGGTAGATCATAAGTCTATTTGGCACACGCCATAACCTTATACAGCATAATTAATCCGGCGTCCCAAAAAGTATTCCATGCGATCTGGTGAAACCCTCGCTTCAGCAGTGTTAATTTTGGCAGCTATTTTCATTTTAGTTTTAGTCTTAGTCATGTGTCAAGTGCTCCTTTTTCGTTTTCATCATATTTAGTCATCTGCATTTATTTTTCGTTTAGTCAGTTTTAGTCAACTAAATGTCTGAGCATTTAGTCTTAGTCAGTGTTAGTCTCGATTTTGTCTTTTTTGTTTTTGTCTAGATTTTGTCGCAGAAAACTGATGATTTTTGTCTAGTTTTCGCTAATGAAAAAAAGGCATTTTTATATTGTAAATAATGCAATTCTATTTATTAAGTATAGTCTAGCCAAACCCCTATCAGCTGATTCACAATAAGTTCAGTAGAAGGCTAGAAGCCCAATAGTAACCAAACATTACTTGAAATGTTCAATAGATTCAGAAATAGTCAGACATGGAATGGAACATATTCTGATTTAAATTGCTTATTTATTTTTTTAACCAACAAAGCAACATTAGGATAGTGTAAATAGACAGTACACACTGATTGCAATTCTCACTGGGACCTACTGTATTTCACACACGTCACACACACATTCCCTTGTGTCCCTCGAGTCGTACCGTAGATCGCTGACGTCACTTTAAACTTAAAACTTAAAATGGCGGCCCCCATCAGAGCATTCGGCTAATAACATTAGCTTAGCGAACCTGCCACCGCACTTCTATGTGCATAAAGTGTGGTAACAAAATATCACAGCCCCTAAGACTGGGAGCGGTCTAACTCTACTGAGCATGTACCCAACATTATATGAAAAATAAAAAGTCATTACGATGTTTTAGTGCACTTCAAGCGCTAAAGGGATTCATAACAATTTATAGCAGGGTCAATCTCAGTGTTAGTAGTCGTCTGTTTATTTTCTTTTCATACCAACATTACCTTTTTAAGTGAACGTGGTCTTGTCCTTGTTGTATCCATGTGTAATGTTGATAGCAGTGGGTGTACACATATGAAAGAGAGCAAGTCTGTGTCTGGGATATAGGCAGTGGCGGTTCGTCCATAGTGGGCGCCAGAGCGCCGCCCTCCCTGGTTTTTTAGAGCCCTAGAAATAAAATAAACATGTTTAAAATGAATAATATTTTCTCATTTTAAGTATGTTTGTGTTTCCAATGCACAATATAATGTTAATATATCAAATATAAATAATTGTTTTTCATTCACAGGAAGTCACTAGTAACTATAGCTCTCAGGCCGGGTGACTCGTATCGCGCACGGCAGGGCATGCACTGGTTTCATCGCTGTTTCCTCGCAGCCAATGAAATAGGTCAACCAAATAGATTTCGCCTATCAGTGCGTAATGCACTGTGCGTTGAAATATGATGTAATATGATGGAAGCCGGGCGCGTTTTCAAGCGATCTATATCATCTAAGCAAGCAGCGCCTATACTTTCCGTAGCCGCATTTCTCGGAGACGCTCTCTGATTGGCCGACGTCAGTTTCTACACTGGTTAGGCTTAGTTACTCTTCGAAGTTGGTTAAGGTTAGAGTTTGTCTTAGAGCATGACGGCAAGTTCTTTCGACGGTTAAGCTTAGGTACTCTTTCAAAGTTGGTTAAGGTTAGAGTTTGTCTTAGAGCAGGGCGATAGAACGCCAGGTAGTTTGCACGCTGTTCGACGCGGAAATGGGCAAAGACACAGCTCATCACAGTACTTGTGTTGTGGTGCCTAACTTGGCTAACAAGAAGCTATATGGCTAGCTGGATGCAGTCTGGACAGTGTATATACATCAACAGTCTGGGACTGTGAGACAATGGACATATACACTTTATCAAGCCCTCCTGGACCATGTTTCAACTAAACAAAGTGAGTTAATGCGGTCTCTCTCGCTCTCTCTCTCTCTCTCTCTCTCTCTCTCTCTCTCTCTCTCTCTCTCTCTCTCTCTCTCTCTCTCTCTCTCTCTCTCTCTCGCTCTCTCTCTCTCGCTCCCCTTCACCCCCCCCGCGCCCACCCAAATGTAGTTCACACCGGCCGCCACTGGATATAGGTCCCGACTCCCAGGCTATTAGCCTAGCCCTCTCAGCCTCCGTCGTCTTAAATGCTATTTGGAGAACTGTTCAGCTGCCGCAGGAGTGTTGAGAGAGTAGCAGATTCCGTTCATGGTTATTGGTATAAGCTGTAGTCACGAGAGACCTGGGACGCTTTTTTCTAGCCTCACGTATGTAGTTTGGCTTTTAGCCATAAACGCTGCAGAGCTTAACCCGGAAACGGAAATAATAACGTGAATTATTCTAAAAGTTATAATTATTTTGTCTCATCTTGTTTTAGTCAACATAAATTAAAAGAGAATTCGTCATGGTTTTTGTAAACTACATTTTTGTGTCCTCAGTTGTGGTCAACTATAATATTTAATTTCCATGCAAAATACAGCTCGTGACATGGAATAGGATATTAACAGGTTCAGCGCCAGAGGTCGCTATGGGCGTTGGGCCGTTGTGTGCCAGTGCTCTGTTCAATGGGGATAAGTTCCGGTGTTTGCAGTGCTAAACCTATATTAAATATTATAACTATGGATCTAATAACAACGTCGATTGTCAGTGAGTTTCTTCCGGTCAACATGCAAAAAACAGATTTTTTCATCCATACATTTCCGTTTTATACCGTGGTGAGTATGAGTATAGTATCGTGCCATTTCTCGCCTGGATCAAGAATCATTCTGAAATCAATGCTAGATTATCTGTATTATGTTTCATCATGCATGCACGAAAGGGTGGGGGGGGGTTCTATGCTTCGAGCGCCACCAACGGCATACATTACACAGTACATTACAGACACACGCTGCAATCAGGGGAAAAAATCATGCCACCAACGGCATACAATACACAGTACATTACAGACACACGCTGCGATCGGGGGGAGAAAATCATCGGATCAACACAAGATTGGTAACATAGTCCTTACCTCGTCTATGATGTACTGCAAAAAGAATAATCCAATTAGCTGATCGCCATTCCAAATATTGATCGCAGTCGTGTGTCCAACGTTATCCACCAAAACACATGAACCGAGTGAACTCGAGTGTCCCCAATCCATGTGTTATAAACGTTACTCATGCCCGAGAAGGAAAACCTGGACCGGACTTCTTAGATCAGCGTACAGCCCAAGCCAGAGGGTTTCCAATGATGTGCAATACCGGCCGCAAGGCGTTAGGCGGCGGTATTGGCCATTTGCGATCTCAGAGCCATTCCCAATGATAACATCAGGCTGGATGGATGAATTATGAATGGATATAGCGAATAAAAGAAATAACGATTAAAACCCGACTTTTCTCGGGTTTGACACTCAATCGATGGCGAGTTAACCCAACTTATCCCGGGTCTGGCGCTGAATGTGTTAATATCATGTTAATATTAGGGATGTCCCTGACTAAGGATTTGGATAGTCGACTTTGATTGGCCGAAATTAGCCGATAGTCGACTATTAGTCAACTACTGTATGAAAAAAAATAATTAAAAAAATAATATTTTTTTTTTGTTCTCATTCCATTTGGGCTGTGGGGGTGCTTAATGTCTGAAGGAGTCAACGGAAGGCTTCTTGTCCTCTGCAAAAGCATGCAATTGGTCCACTGATACATCTTGATATTTGTCTAGTCATGTGTTCATTAGATGGGTGAAATCCTCTTTCATTGCCTCTGTGCCTGTTTTCTTAGGCAGTTAGCCTCTGGTATGCGTGCCATTAGCGTTAGCCACACTTCTAGGCCTATTTTATTTTCGAAAGAATGATAAAAAATGATTCTTAAAAAAAAAATATTATAATAATTTATTTACATTTTTGCATTTGACTAAGAGGTTGGCAGTCGACTATGGCTCCTTTCGATCGATTAGTCGACTATTCGACTAATAGGGGTCAGCCCTAGTTAATATATATGAAAAACTACACAGAAACGAGAATCTTCGTTCCCGGCACTCAACCGCTGGGCCACAGAAACGAGAATTCTCGTGAACGGCAACCAAAGGGTTAATAGCGGGACTCGAACCGGGAACCTTCCAATTACCAGACAGGCGCTGTACCCCCTGAGCCACTGTTGCGCCAATGCATAGTAGAGAACGCATGTCGCATTGTAAAACCACAGGTCGTATTGGTTCTAAGCAGCTAAATGTCAATATAGCATCAACCTTCACCATAACTATCAACACATCAGCATATCGACAACAAGTCATCATCGTCCTGGAAATAAAACACCCAAATAAACCATGTGTGAGGATTCGCCTGTCCCTGGACCTTTTTCCTGTGTTTTCCCTGTCTACTCTCCTCAACATCCCCCACCCTTGCGATGATTTACTCTCCTCTACTCTTCACCAGCCCCCACCCTTGGACAGTCTGATCCTCTACCTTCACGCACCTGTTGGGAGTTTGCAATCACCTCGGGAGAGTACATAGGTTGCAGACTCCCCTCCAGTCCTTGTTGGGTTGTTCTGTGTTCTGGACTCTGTATCTGTATCTGTGTTCACTCTGTGTTCATGGAGTTCTGTACGTTACCATCCTGTACGTTACCATCACCGGTCGCGTCTCCGGCGTGAGACGACGTGCCAGCCATCTCCACCTATCGCCGTTTGCCTGGAGTGGGACACCGTCTTCGCTCTCTAATTCTCTACGGGAGGTTTTCCAGTGTTCCCACTCCAGACGTCAAGCCGGCTCGTCATCGCTCCTGATTCCACGGGAGGAAGGCGTCTCTTCGTGATCCTCGTTCCTGGGGTGAGGCTCGTCGTCGCTCCCTAGTATTCCACGGGAGGACGGCGTGTGCCCATCCCGTTCCCCTTGGACCCAGGCTCGTCGTCGCTCCCTAGTATTCCACGGGAGGACGGCGTGTTCCCATCCCGGTCCCCTGGGACCCCCTTTGTTCTGCGCTGCCCGTCTGCAGCATCCGAAGAGGAGGAGGAGGATCTCCGTGCCAGGCCCCGCTGTCGGGACCCTGTTCCCGTGCCAGGCCTCCGCCGTCGGGCCCCTGTTCCCGTGCCAGGCCTCCGGCGTCGGGCCCCTGTCCCCGTGCCAGGCCTCCGCCGTCGGAACCCTGTCCTCATCCCTGTAAGCAGCTCTGGCCCTCGCCCTGTCCAAGGCCTTAACCCTGTTCTCTGTCCCTGTCTCCAGCCCGCTTCTCCGGGCCTCTGTCCCTGTCCCCTTCTCCAGTGCCCCTGGTCCTGGCCCTGTCACTTAGCCCTGGTCCTTAGCCCTGGCCCTTAGCCTTAGTCCCTTAGCCTGTTCGCCTCTTAAAGGCACAGTGCCGCTTTTCCATATTTCCTTGACTCTAGTGTTTTTGTGTTTTCCCTTAAAGGGACTGTGCCGCTTTTTGTTCTATAATAAATATTTGCCCTGTTTTGGCTTACTCTCATACCTGTCTTGTGTTGTGCGATTGGGGTCGGTTACAAACCATAACAGTACGACCCGACCAGTCGACGACCCCAGCCAGCACACACAGTGTATGTGAGTTAGCCCCTGTTAGTTCCCTCTAGTTCCCTCTACCCACTCTAGCTCCCTCTAGTTCCCTATAGCTCCCTCTAGTTCCCCTGTTAGTTCCCCTGTTAGTTCCCCTGTTGACTCCCCTGTTAGCTCCCCTGTTAGCCTTGTTAGCTCCCCTGTTAGCTACCCTGTTCCCCTCAGCTGGGACTGTCCTTCCAGCTAGCTTGTTCTCCTTTGCTAGTCCAGCCCTGTCTGCTAGCCTAGCTCCGGCAGCTAGCGCAGCCTCTATGCTAATGTAGCAGTACAGCTAGCATAGGCCCTGTAGCTAGCAATGCTCTGGCAGCTACCCAGTCCCTCTGCTAGCCCCACTTTAGGTGTAGCTTCCCCTGCTAGCATGGCCCAGTTTTTTTTTTTTTTGTTGCTTTGTCATGTCCCCTGCCCCGCTGTCTGATTTTTTGGGTCACCCGGTGGCTCCCGTGGAGGGGGAGGTACTGTGAGGATTCGCCTGTCCCTGGACCTTTTTCCTGTGTTTTCCCTGTTTACTCTCCTCAACAGCCCCCACCCTTGCGATAATTTACTCTCCTCTACTCTTCACCAGCCCCCACCCTTGGACATTCTGATCCTCTACCTTCACGCACCTGTTGGGAGTTTGCAATCACCTCGGGAGAGTACATAGGTTGCAGACTCCCCTCCAGTCCTTGTCGGGTCGTTCTGTGTTCTGGACTCTGTATCTGTATCTGTGTTCACTCTGTGTTCATGGAGTTATGTACGTTACCATCCTGTACGTTACCATCACCTGCCACGTCTCCGGCGTGAGACGACGTGCCAGCCATCTCCACCTGTCGCCGTTTGCCTGGAGTGGGACACCGTCCTCGCTCTCTAATTCTCTACGGGAGGTTTTCCAGTGTTCCCACTCCAGACATCAAGCCGGCTCGTCATCGCTCCCGATTCCACGGGAGGAAGGCGTCTCTTCGTGATCCTCGTTCCTGGGGTGAGGCTCGTCGTCGCTCCCTAGTATTCCACAGGAGGACGGCGTGTGCCCATCCCGTTCCCCTTGGACCCAGGCTCGTCGTCGCTCCCTAGTATTCCACGGGAGGACGGCGTGTTCCCATCCCGGTCCCCTGGGACCCCCTTTGTTCTGCGCTGCCCGTCTGCAGCATCCGAAGAGGAGGAGGAGGATCTCCGTGCCAGGCCCCGCTGTCGGGCCCCTGTTCCCGTGCCAGGCCCCCGCCGTCGGGCCCCTGTCCCCGTGCCAGGCCTCCGCCGTCGGGCCCCTGGTCCCGTGCCAGGCCTCCGCCGTCGGGCCCCTGTCCCCGTGCCAGGCCTCCGCCGTCGGAACCCTGTCCTCATCCCTGTAAGCAGCTCTGGCCCTCGCCCTGTCCAAGGCCTTAACCCTGTTCTCTGTCCCTGTCTCCAGCCCGCTTCTCCAGGCCTCTGTCCCTGTCCCCCTCTCCAGTGCCCCTGGTCCTGGCCCTGACACTTAGCCCTGGTCCTTAGCCCTGGCCCTTAGCCTTAGTCCCTTAGCCTGTTCGCCTCTTAAAGGCACGGTGCCGCTTTTCCATATTTCCTTGACTCTAGTGTTTTTGTGTTTTCCCTTAAAGGGACTGTGCCGCTTTTTGTTCTATAATAAATATTTGCCCTGTTTTGGCTTACTCTCATACCTGTCTTGTGTTGTGCGATTGGGGTCGGTTACAAACCATAACTCCACATAACCCAAATAAACAAAACAAACCACATAAACCGAACAAACCAAATAACCACATAAACCGAATAAACCAAACAACAACCAAGTAAACCACATGAACCAAATACACCACCTAAACCAAATAAACCACACAAACCAAATAAACCGAACAAACCAAATAACCCACATAAACCAAACAAACCAAATAAACCACACAAACCAAATAAATGACATAAACCAAATACACCACATAAAACAAATAAATCAAATAAACCACACAAACCAAATAAACCACATAAACCAAATACCGGTAAACCACATAAACCAAATAAAACGCATAAACCA
Source organism: Notolepis coatsorum (assembly GCF_963971535.1). Classification (NCBI taxonomy): domain Eukaryota; kingdom Metazoa; phylum Chordata; class Actinopteri; order Aulopiformes; family Paralepididae; genus Notolepis; species Notolepis coatsorum. The sequence continues at coordinate 178,946,382 of NC_140169.1, forward strand.
AATATACCACATAAACTAAATAAACAACACCAACCAAATAAACAACATAAACAGATGGAAAGCGTCCGTCACAGTAGGTCCAAGACCTCAAACAAATTTAATACTATATGGGGTCCCTTTTTGGAATGCTTAGCTGGAACATAAGTGCTTCTCAATGTCCTCCCGTGTATTTTTTGTAAATATATGTAGACACCTGAATATGTCTAACAATAATTCAATGTGTCTAACGTTAATTCCTTGCATTATCTGTGTTCGCAATGACGTTGTGTAACTTGCTGACCGCTCTTGATCCTCTCTATCCTAACATTGACACTTAACGACGGTTAATGAGTACTGGCTAAGCGTCCCGCTCTTAAGCCTATCGAGATATACCTCATCTCATGTACCTACTGTACTCCACCAAAAAATAAAAAAAATACGCCCATCACCTGCCGGGTCCCGCCCCTATGGAGGCGTAGCCTATAAGACACCATGGTCACCAAACACTCTTCCTCGCCAAAAAACCCGTTTCCAGGAAAAGATTCCTCAAAAGGGAACTCAGGGCCGTTAAGAGCGGGACGCTTAGCCAGTACTCATATAACTAGGTTATATACATAACCTGTCATTATATAGCGTACTTGGCCATCGCGTCCCGCTCTTAAGCATATCGAGATATGGGGTAGAGCGGACGCGAGGTGTACGAGAGATGTACCCCCTGAGGACCCGTAAGCCCACATCAAGGGGTTGGGGAGTCCCGTCAGCGTGTAGCTTTATGCCAAGCAAGCAGTGCAAAAATTTACCGTAGTGGCGTGCAGTAATGCGCCTTTCATTTTCCGCCGCCCAGCACCCAGGTCGCGCGGAAATAGGCTGTCTATTGCCATTCTCTTTGACAAACTCTAACCTTAACCAGCTCCTTAACAGCGCCTAAACTTAACCGTTCTAACCTTAACCAACTCCGAAACAATGCCTAACCTTAACCTTAACCTTAACCATGCCTAACCTTAACCATAGAAATTATATTGCCATTCTCTTTGACAAACTCTAACCTTAACCAGCTCCTTAACAGCGCCTAAACTTAACCGTTCTAACCTTAACCAACTCCGAAACAATGCCTAACCTTAACCTTAACCTTAACCATGCCTAACCTTAACCGGCGAAAGAATACACGTTAAAAAAAAATCACGTTAAAAAATATTTTCGATGGGATTCGAACTCGCCAGCAAACGAGCCATAGGATCCACAGCCATGTGGCCTTGCCAATTGAGCTATTTTGACATACTGAATAAGGGGCGGTGACTTATATATATTGAGCTCCGCTCGTGTCGAACCAAGGCGGGATCTCATGCGCATGCGCGGGCACCTCGCGCGAGCACGCCGGCGCACGCACCTGAGCGAGCACGCCGCCGCCGGTGCACGCACGGTAGCATTTGTCTGAAAAGAAGGGCGCTTTACCGCACTGGCGTGCGGTGACGAATGCGGAAGCATTTTTGCACTGCTTGCTTGGCATTAAGGAAAACGCGTCCCGTCACCCCATCCTTCCTAATGAAGGGGGGGCGCAGTCAACTCCACCTGAGTGCGAGCAAGAGGGAACTAGAACCCCTTGAACACACAGCACAGGCGGAACCATGTGTGACCTAACACACTGTGGCCCATACCCACACACTCCTGCTACCCTACCAAAGGACTGGAAGCAGGAAAGGCCACAGACCCCAGAATCGCCTGGGAGACAGAACCCCCGGTCATGTCCATGAGGTAAAACCTTACAAAGGGGCCCGGGGAGGACCATGAAGCTGCACCACAGATGTCCTCCACCGAGGCCCCACCCAGCAGAGCGGCAGAGGCAGCCATCCCACTAGTGGAGTGCGCCCTGACGCCCCCAGGGGGATCCAGCCCGGCCAACGTGTAGCAGAGGGCAATGCCCTCGCACAACCAATGGGACAGGCGCTGTTTCGATGGTGCCTTACCGGCATGAGAACCGCCGTGACAGACAAAAAGCTGCTCGGTAACCCTGAGGTCCTGAGTACGGCTGAGGTAAATTCCCAAAGTACGGACCGGACATGACAGGTGAAGGCCCGCATCTAACTCACTAGCGTGAGGAGGCGGATGAAACGCCTGAACCACAATATCCCTGGAGCGGAAGGAACTCCGGATATTTTTAGGCACGAAAGCAGGATTAGACCGCAGAGTGGCACCGCAATCGGAACGAAAAGACAGGCACTCTGGACGTACCGAAAGAGCACAGAGCTCACCCACACGTTTAGCGGAGGTGACAGCCAGCAAGAACGCGGTCTTGAAAGACAGCTGTCCCAACAGCATGATAGGAGGATATAGCTGCTGCATATACCCTCACCGTCGAAGCCGACAGTCGACCAAGGAGAGACTGGAGATAACCAAGGACAGCATCCAGGGGGCAGGAGACTGGGTCCCGGCCCCCCGCCTTACACCACTCTTGGAACATACGCCATCTGCCCGCGTAAAGCGCGACAGTGGAGGGAGCATGCGCATTACGGATGGTATTAACCACAGAAGGGTCCATCCTCTCCAGACTTACCCTCTCACCAGCAACACCAACAGGCGTTGGCTCAACACCGGGCACTGGACCAGCGACCCGTGTTGCTGAGAGAGGGCCGTCGCCGACCAAGGAATAACCCAAGGCGGAGCGACCAGTAGCTGGATCAAGACCGGGAACCCTGCCGTGCCCCGGTCCGGCGCGACCAGGATCACCGTCCTGCGCTCCCTCCGTATCCGCTCCAACAGCTGACCCAACAGCTGTACAGGAGGAAAGGCGTACAGAAGACCGGGCGGCCATGGAAAGATCGAGAAGGCATCCACCCCCAAGGGGGGATGATCTGCTCGACTGACCGAGAACCACAAGGGGCACTTGTGAGAGCGTCGGCTCGCAAACAGATCTACCGAGGCCTCCCCGAAACGATCCAAGATCTGCCTGACTATGTCGGGGCGGAGTTCCCACTCGTCGTAACGAGGACCGCCCCGAGACATCATATCCGCGCCCACATTCTCTGCACCAGGGATGTGGAGCGCCCTCAGACTGCGCAGCCTGCGAGATGCCCATAGCCAAAGTTCGACCGCCGCCCGGTGCAGGGCGGATGGAACGAGTCCCACCCTGCCTGTTGATATACGCCGCTGCCGTCATGCTGTCCGTTCAGACCAGAACGTGCTCGCCTACCACCACCTACTCACCAGATCTATTCCCATATAGAAAAACCACCTCTGTATCCTCCTCATGAAGAGGAGGCCAAGAGGAACCACCGTGTGAGCAGATGCCATCATACCGAGCAGGCGCATCACTTGCAGCGCCGTGACCGTCCCTCCAAGATGGAAATCCCCGAGCGTGCGAAGGAAAGACACCCGCCGCTGCTCCGAGAGGGTTACAATCGTGGGCCTTGACCTCAACGTCAAGCCCAAGTACTCCACCTGTTGACTGGGAAGAGGTGTACTCTTCTTCCAGTTCACAGCAAAACCCAGCCTGGTGAGGAATTCCACCACCAGCCTGGTATGAGACCTGGCAACCTCCTCCGAACGACTGAGGAGTAGAATGTCGTCGAGATAGAATAGAACCCGTATTCCCCGACGACGTAGAGGCTCCAGCGCAGTCGCTACGCACTTGGTGAATGTGCGGGGAGCCAGATAATAGCCGAACGGCAACCTCTGGTACTCGTACGCTACGCCCTGAAACAGGAACCGCAGAAACTTCCCGTGAGGAGGGAAAATCGGGATGTGAAAATATGCATCCTTCAGGTCTATGGAGGTGAACCAGTCTCCCCTTCTGACAGCAAGCAGAAGGAGTTTGACGGTCAACATCTTGAACGGTCTCGCTACAATCAACCAATTGAACGCGGACAGATCCAGTATAGGTCTGACCCCCCCCCCCCCCCCCTTTTTCTTAGGCACCAGAAAATAACGGGAGTAGACGCCTGACATCGCGTCCTCTCTCGGGACCACGACTACGGCCTGCTTCGCCAACAGAGATTGGATCTCGTCGGCCAGGGCTGCCACTGCTTCTGACCCTGACAATAGGGTCGGCACCAAACCTGAGAACGGAGGGTGGGGTTGCGCGAACTGCAACACAAGCCCCTCCCTCAACGTTCTCTCTATCCACCCCTCCAAACGGCATTCTTGTCGCCATATGTGAAAATAATCCCACAGCGCACCTGCCGTCAACTGACGCTGGGCCGCAAGGAACAGTAGATAGTTGGCACGGTCCCTCCCGCTGTGCGACGCACCCAAGGGGGGACCCCGACAGAAAGGGCCGGTTTGATACGGGAGAAGCTGTTATCAAACTGGTTGACACACCCCCCCCCCCCTGAACACCCCTCTAGCGCATGCTAAGGAGTTGTTCTGCAGCTAGACACGCAAGGCATGAGGACCCCATGGGCTCCTACACGCCGAAGCCCTGCAGTGATATTGCTATCAACCAAATCACGCTCGCCTCTTCTTTGCAGACCCCTGCCGCTCTCACGGGAGTGGGAGCCATCAGCGTGATACCCCGCCTGGCGAAGGCAAGGCCGGGGTAACCCTTGCTGTGCATTCAACAGAAGAGGCCTCGAGTCCCCCTGCTGACCACTGTAGCTAGTGGCAGCCGTAACACCAGACTCACCCATCACACAACGTGTGGTGCAGGAGCCACGCGACAGCACAACATTCTCACGGACAGACCCAGGCTCAGCCATCAACTGGGTGTCAGCCCCTGTCCCCATGAGAAGTGAAAAATGGGGCTGCATGCGCTTCAAAGAAGGTTCGCGGCCCGCAGCCAAAGGAAAACGATCAGAGCCCCGCTTCCGTGGGTAACAGAGAGAGGATTGCACAGGGAGCGGGCTGCTCGCGGCAGAATGACAACGGCTTGTTTTATCCAAGCCGAATACACCCAAAATGGCCGATCCCTCGGCCGCCAAGGCTGTCGGCCTTGTGGATCCCTGTTGACTCTCCGCCCAGGGCACCACTGGTGGGGGAAACATGGCCGCCTGTCGAGGGCCTCACCACAGTCGTTGACGAGGCTGTGCTCCCACCTCTGGCTGCACAGCATGAGGCGGTGTAGGACCCAGATCAACAACCGCCTGCGCCTCCACAGAACGACCAAAAAGACTTTCTGTGGAAAAAGGAGTCGTGAGGAGAGAAAACCTATCCTCTTCCCCAAGAGGAGAGTGCTCCAACCAAACATGCCTAACAACAAACGTTGATAGCATCCTAATCCTCCCCGCAGTTATAGCTTGCGACTGAGTCAAGATCTCTATAACACCACAAACATGCAACATGTTTACAATGTCGGCTGGACCCATAGCCCCACTACCCGACGCCAATGTGGATAGGAAACTAGCCAGCTGAGCCATAACACTGGCCGCCGCTACAAACCATCCTGCAGCAGTATACCACTCATCCGTCCATACTGCCACTCTCCGAGCCGATTCGCTCTCAAGCATCGGCCGGGTGGGACATCGTTCATCCCCGCCGGGACACAGGAACAAAGCTACCTGGATACGTAGCCACGGTACACCCGGCCTGCACCCTGTTGTTAGCCCTTTTACCCGTAAAAAATGTAAATAAGACTCAGCAAAACCCCCCACATTAGCAACCGACTGACCTTCATCAATGAACCGGGCAAGAGGAGGGAAAAGTGGCAACGTCCCGCGGCGGGGAATATTAGAACAACGACCCATTTCAGCATCAACATTAGCATTAGCAGTAGCATTAGTAGCATTAGTGTAAGCAGCATGCTCCAGGATAGCCAGGAAATCGTCCACTGCAGTGGAATGTTCACCAAGCCACCCTGGCCCTGGCGCCGAAACACAATTCACAGCATTACTAACACCAACATCAATGCCTGATGACACAGGGCCTACCTGTGTACAAGCCGGCTCGATAGCCAAACCTTGCACGCTGCTCCTTGGTCTACTGCCACCAGACAAGGAAACATCAACATAGGCAACGTGTCGCGGAAACATGCCCTGAAGATTCCAGGGGTAAGCAAACCTCCGGTAAGCTTTCAACATTACGCAATTTCTCTAATCTTTTCATAACAACTAGTTACATAAGGTGCATTGCGACCGTTATGATGGAAACGAAATAGAGGAAGAGTGTTTGGTGACCATGCCTAGTGTCTTATAGGCTACGCCTCCATAGGGGCGGGACCCGGCAGGTGATGGGCGTATTTGTTTTTCCGTTGGTGGAGTACAGTAGGTACATGAGATGAGGTATATCTCGATAGGCTTAAGAGCGGGACACGATGGCCAAGTACGCTATATAACTTGCTGACCTCTCTTGATCCTCCCTATCCTAACATTGACACTTAATAGTGGGACAGGATACAGGTACCGCCAGGGAGAGCTGGTGGCGACGTTGGGCAGGGAGACACAGGTGAAGAAGGATGGGCTCAGGGCGCGGCGCAGACGGAGGAACTTCCTCTTCATCGTTTTCCAGAGAAGGAAGAGGTTGCATGGAGCTGGAGCTCCGGACATCAAGCACGCAAGATATAAACCCAGTTACGAAGAGGGTTAGTAATGAGTATGCGATAGCTTAGCTTTTAGTTAATGCTAAAGAGACATTGTGAACGAAGAAGCAGACGAGCTACTGCCGAAGAGTGTGGTAGATATTGCCCACATTGCGTTTTAGCTGAAGTATATCCGTCATGACAGGGGGTCGTCCCGACCCACAGCTTAGCTTCAGTTAGGCTAGCACCACAGTTTAGCCGGTGTGTCGCCCCACCCCTTCAGTCCAGCAGCGGACGTCACTACACTGCATGCTCCTCCAGCCCCTCCGAGCCATTACTCCAGCAGTCACCTGCCCAACGTCTACCCAAGTCAAATCAAGTCAAGTCAAGAGTTTTAATTGTCACGGCATACAGGTATACAATGAAATGCGGGTGGTCTTGCCCGCAACGATGTGCAATACAGTGGTACATATAATAGAATCAAAAGAAGAAAACAACATTGTGCAGTAAACAGGTAACAGGTAACATGGAGTGACATCTCGGTATCTGTACATAGTTATTTACAGAGCATATGGGACATGCTAGTTAGCTTTGGTAGTGCAATACACTGTTCCTGTTATTCTAATTTAAAGTGTCCTTTCCTTTGGCCATAAGTGTGCGTGTGTGCGACATGAGTGTGTGCCCGCTCATGTTAAAGTGTTAAGTGGCTGCTCGTGTGTGAGCGTGCACAGTGTGCGTGTCGTGTGTGTGTTCATGTGTGCTTGTGTGCGGACAGTTCAATGTTCTGAGCACTCAATGTTCATTGTTCATGGCTCTGATGGCCTGGGGGAAGAAGCTGAGCCTAAGCCGCTCTGTCCTAGTAGCTGGGGTTCGCAGGCGTCTGCCTGACCTCAGCAGCTGAAACAGGCTGTTATTGGGGTGGTGAGGGTCTTTCATTATCCTGCAGGCTCTGGATTTGCACCTCTTGTTGTATAGAACCTGCAGGGGGGGTAGTGCAATACCCGTGGTACGCTCGGCTGAGCGCACCACTCTCTGTAGGGCCTTCTTGTCCTGTGCCGTGCTGTTTCCATACCAGGCAGTGATGTTTCCGGTCAGGATGCTCTCTACAGCTCCTGAGTAGAAGGACTGGAGTATCTTCCCCGATACTCTGAACTTCCTTAACTGTCTCAGGTGGTAGAGGCGCTGTTTCGCCTTCTTTACTACTGTGTCTATGTGTGTTGACCATGTCAGGTCCTCTGAGATGTGGACCCCCAGGTACTTAAAGCTGCTCACCCTGTCCACGGTACCCCTGTTAATCATCAGTGGTGTGTGCGTCTCCTGCTGTCCTCTCCTATAATCCACGATCAGCTCCTTGGTTTTACCAATGTTCAGGAGCAGGCTGTTGTCCTGGCACCAGCGTTCCAGTACCTCAACCTCCTCCCGGTAGGCCTTCTCGTCGTTGTCCGAGATCAGCCCCACCACCACTGTGTCGTCTGCGAACTTCACTATGGAGTTGGAGCTGAACTTGGCCGCACAGTCGTGTGTGTAGAGTGAGTACAGCAGGGGGCTCAGAACACAGCCATGGGGGGACCCGATGCTCAGGGTGATGGTGTTGGAGGTCTGACCCCCCACCCTGACCGCCTGGGGTCTTTCGCTCAGAAAGTCCAGTACCCAGGCGCTCAGGGCGGAGCTCAGACCTAGCTCGATCAGCTTGTCCACCAGTCTGGTGGGGACTATGGTGTTGAACGCTGAGCTGTAGTCAATGAACAACAGTCTCACATAGCCCCCCTTCTGACGGTCAAGGTGCGAGAGGGTGCTGTGCAGTACCTGGGAGACCGCGTCGTCGGTGGACCTGTTTGTCCTGTATGCAAATTGCATAGGGTCCATATCACTGGGGAGGGAGGCACAAATGTGGTCCTTGACCAGCTTCTCGAAACATTTCATGACCACAGAGGTGAGTGCCACCGGTCTGTAGTCATTTGGACATGTTGGGGAGGGTTTCTTCGGTACAGGGATGATGGTAGACATCTTGAAGCAGGCAGGGACCACTGACTCCGCCAGGGATTGATTAAATATGGTGGGTAACACTGGGGCCAGCTGGTTGGCACAGGACTTGAGTATGCGTCCTGTTATGCCATCTGGGCCAGCAGCCTTCCTGGTGTTCACCTGCATAAATGCTCTTCTCACACTGTGTTCCGACAACAAGAGAGCGTCCCCGCCCCCCGCGGTTGCCCCCCCCCCTCCACAACAGCCGGCGCGCCAGTGACGTCATTAGCCGGAGAGCCGGCAGCGCCACTGTCTGCACCAAACCGAGCGTAGAAGATGTTGAGCTTGTCCGCGAGGGAGGCGTCGTCGCTCCCCATTGAGGGGGCGCTGACTTTATAATCAGTTATTGTCTTCAGTCCCTGCCATAATCCTCTTGTGTCGTTTTGTGCCATTTGTGTCTCCAGTTTGTCAGCATATGTCCTCTTAGCAAGTTTGACAGCCTTGCGTAGAGTATAGACTGAAGCCTTATACTCCTCCATGTTTCCTGACTCTCTACCCAGGTTGTAGGCGGTGGTACGAGAGTTCAGAGCTGCTCTAATAGTGCTATCCACCCACGGTTTCTGGTTTGGGAAAATCCGCACCGTTTTTCTGGGGACAATACCATCGGCTATTGTTGTGATGTAGCTCACCACTGTGTCTGCTAGCTCACTGACGTCACTGGCGCTTCCTTTGAACATATCCCAATCCGTGTCTGTAAACACGTCCTGGAGCGTGGCCTCTGATTCGTCGGTCCACTTCTTTGTCTCACGTGACATGACGGCGTCACGTGATCTCTGCTGATATGCCGGAAATAGCAAGATGGAGTCGTGGTCGCTCGAGCTTGTGGACCCTGCTAATGGCGGAGCGGCTACTGCCTTGTAGCCGGCTCTGAACGGGGAATAACAGTGGTCGAGTGTGTTTTTCCCTCTGGTGGAGCAAGCGATGTGCTGAAAAAAGGACGGCATCACTTTCTTCAGGTTGGCCTGGTTGAAATTGCCGGCCACTACCATCGCTGCATCTGGATGTTTGATCTGGTGTCTGTTGAGATAGTCGTGTAGTTCTCCCAGTGCTTTGCCCGTATTCGCGTGTGGGGGGATATATACGGCGGTCATGACGACCGCAGAGAACTCCCTCGGGAGGTGGAACGGCCGACACAGGATAGAAAGATGTTCCATGTCCGGAGAACACGAGTTTGAGAGAACCTGCACCCCCTCGGGATTAACCCAGGAATTGTTCGTGATGAGGCAAACTCCGCCGCCGATGGTCTTTCCTGAGGCAGCGGTACGATCTGCACGTAAGACTGTGAAGGCATCCGAGGGAGATACGCTTTTGTCCGGGGTCGCCGACGTGAGCCATGTCTCCGTGAGACACATGATGTCGATGTCTCTCATCTCCCGTTGGAACCGGACCCTCGCCCTCAGGTCATGCATCCTACCCTCCAATGAACGGGCATTCGCCAGAAAGATGGATGGAATTGCTGGGCGGTAAGCAGCTCTTTTTAGTCTCAGTCTGATACCTCCACGTCTCCCTCTGTGTCTCCTCCTGCCGTAGCCTTTGTTCTTTTCCTTGCCGCCATTCTCCCGTCTGATTTCTGCTGGCCATTCTAGGTCAAAAGTGTCTCCAAACTCCTCTTTGAGCCCGGGGTTCAGGTCCATAAGTGTCTGACGGTCGTATGACGTACCCGCCAGTGTTGCTTTAAATAAAAAAGTAGAAAAAACAAACATAATAGCTAAAAGTGTGTACATCGTTGCGGAGCTAAAACCAGAGGCGTCTGACCAGGGTCGTTTCCTCTCTACTACCAGCCCCGCTGCCTGCTATCACAGGACCTCTCAACGGCCATCTCACCACACGGACGTTTGGTGGTGGGAGCAGGCCCGCCACTTGGTTAAGTACACTCAAGCCAGTTACAGCGAGCGCTCCGACTGCTGAAACTTTATCGGTAGACATTCTCTCTGTGCGACGCGGGCTCTTTAAGGGCGAAGAGAAGCAGTGCTTTGAACTGACGCTGGTAACAGTGTTTAGGGGCGCCCCGATTTTTATTATTTTGGGGAAAGCCGGCTATAGATAGTACTTTTATTTTCAACGTGGGCCCACTGTCATTTCGGTTGAATGTGGTGATAATGTGTGTTCTTTTATAAAAATCCCATTGAATAGCTCCTGTATCCCTCTCCTTCATCCTCCCCCCTCTCCCCACCTACGGAGAAGCGAATCAGTATATAAACCCTTAAAGGGAAGGGGTTATTACTGTGTCTAGCCCAGTGTGGGAAGAACTTTAGTCCGTACTGTAGAGCGAGGGCACTAGGTGCCCAGTGCGGAAATAACTTTCATTCCTGTGTAAATCCTTGTAACGTGAATCAGACTTTCAGTAAAAGAGAGCTCAATGGGACCACTGTGTGCATGTCTGTTAATGTGCATTCTATCTAACCCTTTCCTTTCCGGGTAATGCTCATTACAATTTAACCCTTTCCCCACCCCCCTGCCTATAGTTCATTGGGAAAGGTCTCTACTCATCAATCAGGAAGGGTACTGCTTTGGGGAGCGAATGTATCATCCATCCTTACTGCCATCAGGTGTGGGAGGGCCCAGGAAATATTGGGGGAAGTGTGGGTGTGTGGGGAGCTACTGCTGATCGCCCTGGAGGGCAAGAAGGACCAGCGCACCATCCCTAGGTTAGTGAATCCTAGGCCCCATCCACTCCCGCTGCTCGACTTCCACTTCAACACTCCTGGCCTACAGTCGGGGACTCAGCCGGACCCAGCTCTGCTGCGTTCTCACTACCAGGTGGCCGTGTACATCCACTCCCATAAAGCAGGGATAATCGACCCTGCTACATATATATGTCAGAAAATCAGTCCCTTGCGTCCTTAGTGTACAGTATATGACATGGTGTATGTTTGTTCATTGATGTGACAGTGTCTGGCAACATACAGTTTGTGTTTTATTTATTTATTTTAAATTTATTTTGGTGTTTGTGATTTGTCTTGATGTGTGTTTGTGAAACTATAAAAACTGAAAATAAAATATTATAAACCACATAAACCAAATAAACAACATCAACCAAATAAACCACTAAATTGACGGCTGCGACATTGTCTCTCTCTTTTCTTTCGTCCAGGGTTATCACTGGGGGGGGGGTTAAAATGTTTTTCTTTCATCCATAGGTGTGCTTTCGGATGAAGATCGCCCAGTGGCGGGGCTGTTATAGAAACTTGAGCTGAGATGTGTACCCCGTGAACCAAAGTGAGGGGCCTTCGGTGCACTAATAGCAACATAATCTCACAAATAACACGGTTCCGACTTCCCTGCTGTTTTCCAGGTGTCGGCTTCTCAATGGGTGGGATTGTCACTGGGGAGCGTTTACCATTATATTATCCACGCCCTCCGTCTCTCTCTCTCTCCCCTCAACTCCTCCGCAGGCAGGCTCTTATATCCATGTGTTGTATACGTGTGGAGCACTGATGCTCCTGGGCCTCTCACTCCACACACAACAAACCCCTTAGTCATTGTTCGAGGGGGGGCGACAGGGTTAAGCAGGAATGTCCTCGTGCGTACGGATGTGTGTGGGTGGCTGGTTGGGATGGATTGTCTGGTAGGAGGAAGACTAGTCCAACAAAGTGCCGTGTGCACCAGTGGCGTCGTTAGCCCTGGGCTTCCGGGGCTTTAGCCCCGGATGTTTTTCTCCTAGCCCCGGATCTAAAAAAAAAAAAAAAAAAATTGTTTAAATTATTATATTTTTTTTATGTCAGTATTCCCATTGTCTGTGCTGAATGTTTGTTAGTGTTTGGTATTTTTTGTTGGTTTTTAGTACTTTTAAAATTTGATCCTAAAAAATTTTCATTCACCGATTTGTGGACTTTTTTTTTTAGTGTCCTGAAAGGCGCCTTATAAATCAAATGCATTATTATTATTATTATTATTATTATTATTATTATTATTATTATTATTATTATTATTATTATTATTATTATTATTATTATTATTATTATTATTATTATTATTATTATTATTATTATTATTATTATTATTATTATTATTATTATTATTATTATCATCCAGGAGGGAAAAGACACTTTGGATAGTAGGGACTGCATCTCTGCCTGTCCTGACCAGGAAACACTTTGCAACTGTGATCTCCTCTGGCAATAGTTGGATATTGTAATGTGTGGCGAGGGGTTGCAGCAATTCCACTGAGAGAAACTGGTCTGAGGCTGGATAACATGCCTGTATGCCTCTCATAAGTTGTTATCCAACTCATGAGAACCTGCTCTCAAGCTCTTGCAGCATTCTGTCGACGACTGGATAGAACAGTCTCTGAGCTGAGGTCTGAGCTTGTGCCACAAGATGACTCAACTACATACTCGTCCATCCTTTTTTGCTTCCTCCTTTGGCTGGTAGTATGTTCCTCAATCCAAAGGCCATTACATCAGTGGCGAATCCTTATGGAAGCCAACGGAAGCCATGCCTCCCTATAAATTCATATCAAATATGAAATATGGAAGAAAAAAAATATATATAATTTTTTTTTAATATAGTTTACATTCTTTTTCATCTGTGCATCTGTGTTATATATATATATTTTTTTTTAAATGTCTCCCTCTTCTCCTTCTCACTCCCTCTAACACACTGTCAGCCTCACTGTGCTCACTGCAGCTAGTATAGGAGAGAGGCAGTGGGTAGGTCTCTTTCTCCAGGCTTCCAGCATTATAGAGTCCAAATCCGATCCTAGCCAATCAGATTCGAGCTGACTGCCACACCCTAAAAGTTTAAAACGGAGCTGGGAGGAAAACACTCAGCATATTTTCCACCCTGGAGGCGGGGCACTCAGAAGTTCACGTTTCCACCTGACTACCTAACGTGACATCCCATTAGTAGTATAAAACTGTCTGGCGTCACTCAGTCTAGTAGTCTACTACAAACATGTCTGAACATCATCCCCTCGCGGAATTGATTGAAAATGTTATTAACAGAGCGGGCACGTTCGAATCCTCTATTAGTGTATCTAACATTTAGTAAGTAAGTAAGTAAGTAAGTAAGTAAGTAAGTAAGTAAGTAAGTAAGTAAGTAAGTATTTATAAAGCACCTTTCATACATGTCATGTAGCTCAAAGTGCTGTACACAAATATAGGCATATATAACGATAAAAGCAATAAAGTCACAGTGATCAGTTAAGATCAATGTTTAAAAAAAAAATTATAATAATAATAGTAACGTAAAAATGAAAATAACGTAAAAACAGTCATTTGCTTACCAGTTTGGGAGAACAGGTCCGCACAAACATGTCCACTCAGTAGCAACTGGAAGTGCACTAAACCAATGCACTTGTATGGTAGGTAGCAATGTTTAGCTCTTATAACGCTAGTGTAGTTACGTTTGTATCAGTGGTCATAGTTGGGTCCATAGTGCTTTACCAAGTCCCATGGATCCATCAGTGGCCGTGTATTGTGTGCGTATGTACCCGTTCCCTCATGTGGTCAGTGGCCAGAGTTTGGGTCCATAGTGCTTTACCAAGTCCCATGGACCCATCAGTGGCCGCGTCTTGTGTGCGTATGTACCCGTTCCCTCATCTAAAGAGTTGGGTCCACAAGACTTTTCCAAGCCTTACGGATCCATCAGTGGTCGTGTATTGTGTGCGTATGTACCCGTTCCTTCATCTAAAAAGTTGGGTCCACAAGGCTTATCCTAGCCTCATGGATCCATCAGGTTTTTCCAAGCCATAACTATTTGTAAGCTAGAGTGTATACGTACGTTTTTAATTTTCCTTTAAAAATGTGTATAGAGCTGGCGTTTCTGATGTGTGTTGGTAGTGTGTTCCATAGTTTTGGGGCATAGTTGGCAAATGCCATACTTCCTATCCTTTTTTGGTTTCTGGGCGTGTCTAGTAAACCTGTAGTGGATGACCGTAGCGTTCTTGAGGGCAGATAACTAACTAGGGAATTTGCTATGTATTTTGGGCCTTGCTCATTAAGAGCTTTATATGTTAGGAAAAGGACCTTAAAATCAATTCTATGAGTTATTGGAAGCCAGTGCAGAGTGGCCAGGACTGGAGTGATATGTTCTCTTCTCCTTGTATGAGTTAGTAATCGAGCTGCAGAGTTTTGGATAAGCTGAAGCTTCCCAATGGTTGCTTTGGGAAGACCAGTGAACAGTGAACAATAGTCAAGCCGACTTGATACAAAAGCATGAATAAGTTTCTCTGCATCCTTTTTATTTACGAAAGGTCTTACTTTCGCTATGTTTCTTAGGTGGAAGAATGACGTTTTCATGGCCTTATTTATATGAGACTTAAAGGTCAGGTCTGAGTCCAAGATGACACCTAGGCTTGTAACCTCAGTTTTTACATAGGATGACAGACTCCCCAGGTTTTTACACAGCACTTCCCTTTTCGCTTTTGGGCCGATCAATAGGATTTCGGTCTTGCTTTCGTTTAATTTTAGGAAGTTATTGTTCATCCACTTGTTTATTGCTAACAGACAATTTGTAATGGACTGTATGGCTGTAGTGTTATTTGGTTCTGCGGAGATATATAGTTGTGTATCATCAGCATAACTATGGAAGCATACATTGTGGTCTCGAATGATGTCCCCGAGGGGCAGCATATATAGTGAGAAGAGTAATGGACCAAGGCAGCTTCCTTGTGCGACTCCAAAATTGCTGTCATGTTCCTCGGATACATTGTCTCCAAGCTTAACATAGAACCTTCTCCCCTTAATGTATGTTATGAGCCAATTTAGTACATGATCGGAAAAGCCAACCAGTCTTTCAAGACGACTGATCAAGATATTATGGTCAATCGTATCGAACGCTGCACTAAGGTCCAATAGGACAAGAATTGAGACTTTGCCAGCATCGGAGTTTAGCCTGAGGTCGCTAACTATTTTGGTAAGGGCAGTTTCAGTGCTGTGATTTGTTCTGAAACCTGATTGTAATTCCTCCATGATGTTATTATCTTTGAGAAAGGAGTTTATTTGTACTGAGACTATCTTTTCTAATATCTTGCTGATAAATGGAAGGTTCGATATTGGCCTATAGCTTTTTAGTTCGTTTACAT
Organism: Notolepis coatsorum; assembly: GCF_963971535.1. Classification (NCBI taxonomy): domain Eukaryota; kingdom Metazoa; phylum Chordata; class Actinopteri; order Aulopiformes; family Paralepididae; genus Notolepis; species Notolepis coatsorum. The sequence continues at coordinate 178,961,858 of NC_140169.1, forward strand.
CTAAGTTTGTTTTCTTTAGTAGTGGTTTTACTACAGCCGTTTTAAATGCATCTGGAAAAGTGCCTGTTTGAAGAGACATATTTATGATTTCAAGGACATGATTTGAGACACTATCGAACACCCGCTTGAGAAATGCTGTTGGTATAGGATCGAGGCAGGAGGTGGCGGAATTACACTCAGAGACAATCTTACAGAGGTCAGGTAATGTAATACATGTGAATTCCCCCATAGTTATCTCAGGTGGGTTTTCACTCACAGCCAGATCTATATCAGCGGTAATGCTTGCTCTAATCAATGATATTTTTTCATTAAAGAAAACTGCGAACTCTTCACATTTTGTGGCTGATTCCTTTTTTTTATATTTTTTTTATTATTGCAAAACAAAAAATTATTAAAAGTCAGTACTCAACACACAATGCATAATGAAACTTTCAGTAAAGGTGGTTAAAATATATGCAAGTACAGAAACAGGATAAAACAAAAATAGTCTATAATAACATTTTAACCGTATACAGTGTATATCCAGCGAAATTACAATTATATAAATGTTAGTATATAATATACCCCTAATACCTATTTTCTAAAACCCTACACACATATGCTCCAGCTCAAACCCCCCCCTCCCGGACCCCCTCTTGGATAGTACCTCCATTATCCCTCACTCCTAACCAGACACTACCATTATAAGCTAGCTTTTATTCTCTCCACCACTTCTAACCACATTGACATTTTGGATTCATTGAGCCCCAGAATTCTTGCTGTAGATATTTCTTGATATATCACATCGAGATATGTAAGAAACCACACTTTTCGGCAAATTTTTTCCGGTTGAAACCAACGTGATGCGATCAGTTTTTTAGCTACTGTGATACCCGATAAAACCAATCTTTTTAGTTGTGGATTCACTGCAAACTCAAAAACATCATTCAATAGTAATACCGCGGGGTGTACAGGTATATTCCAAAATACGAGTATTGATAATTGTTGGGACACATCTTTCCAGAATGCCTTAACTGGTGGGCAGTCCCAATACATGTGCATAAATGTTCCTTCGTCCCCATTTGTACATTGGGAGCATTTGGAGTCTTGTATAAGCCCCATTTTGCACAGCCTTATAGGAGTCAAGTATGTCCTGTGAATATAGTTCAGATTGATTTGTTGATGATCCGGGTTCCTTGATGTAAGTCGGACATTTGCCCAGGCTCCTTGCCAATCAAAGTCATATTCCAGGTCTGGTATATCCCTCCTCCAGACAGTGTCTAGTTGAAGGGTTTCATACGAGGACGTTAGTAATTGATAATAAAAACCTGATACAAAACCTCCCAATGTATCTCTTTCATAGAAAAATTTGTGGTATCTGTGGTGTTCAATTGGTATGAGTAATGGAACACCGTGAGATCTCATACAAAGTCGTAACTGTATGTAAAAAAGCCATGTGGACTCGGTGAGGTTAAACTTTATGCATATTTCGACATAACTACAGAGGCCCTTGTTATTAAAAATATCCCCTAATGAGTGTATGCCTTTCTCTTCCCATATAGGGAATCTTATAGGTCGTTTTCCCATTAAGAGTGCATTGTTATTGAATATGGGAGTGTGATTATGCCATTCTTGAGGGTTAGGATATTTCTTTTGTGTTTCCCGCCATATTCTGATTGCATGGGTAATTATTGGGCCAAATTCTCGCTCACAATGCTTGATTGAAAGTTTAGTGTGTGCTATGTCTTTCAGTCTCTGTGGGGCTACTATGTTTTCTTCTAATTCTCTCCAAGATACCAAAGCCTGGGGGTCAAACCATATCTTCAATGGTCTTAATGTGAAGGCCTTAAAATATTGTAAAAAATCTGGGACTGCCATGCCACCGTCTGCTTTATTTCTCTGTGCGGTGGATCTTTTTATGCGAGGTGGTTTGTTATTCCAAATAAATTTGTATGTGGAGGTTTGTAATCTTTTCCAGTAGCCCTCTGGAGGAGGTAACGGAAGCATTGAGCTGAAGAAATTGATTCTTGGTAATACATCCATCTTAACTATTGATACCCTTGCCTGTACTGAGTTTTTAAGTTTTGCCCACCTGTCCAGGTCGTCTTTGATTTTGTTCTGTATTTTTGTGTAATTGTGCTTCACCGTTTGTCTTATGGTGGGAAATATTTCCACACCCAAGCATCTGAAATGTTTGACCATGGGTATCGCACCTGGGAGGGTTGTGTCTTTTTTTGCACTGGTGTTAAGAGGAAGAAAAGCCGACTTAGGCCAATTTATTTTAAATCCCGATAAATCACCAAAGTTCTCTATCAACTTGAGTATATGCGGCAATGTGTTGTTGGGGTTTTGCATGAACAATATTACGTCGTCCGCATATAAACTAATTTTATGATGTGTGCCCTTGATTACTATTGGTTCTATGTGTTGGGATTGTCTTATAAATTGTGCTAAAGGTTCTAATGATAGATCGAATAGTCCGGGACTAAGAGGGCAACCCTGTCTGGCTGAGCGTGATACCGGAAAGATATCGGAGATGAATGTGCCTGTTGTAATCCTGGCCGATGGGTCCTTGTATAGTACTTTAATCATATCAATGAATCCTTTTCCTAACCCCATCCTTTCTAATACTGCCCATAGAAACGACCATTCCAACCTGTCAAATGCTTTCATAGCATCCAGGGATAGTATCGCCTTAGGTGTGGTGTCCTCTTTGTCTGCATCTAGTACGTGCAGTATTCGCCTTATGTTATCATTGATCAGGCGACCTTTTATGAAGCCTGTTTGGTCCGGATGAACTAAAGACGTCATATGCTTTTGCAATCTGATGGCTAATATCTTAGAGTACAGTTTGACATCGGTTCCGAGGAGGCTTAAAGGACGGTAACTACCGCACTCAGTGGGGTCTTTGTCTTTTTTGTGAAGAACTGAAATGAGTGCGATATTTTGGTGTTTATGGAAGCTTCCCTCTTTGACTGAGTATAAGATCATATTTAGTAATAAGGGTCCAAATATGTCCCAGCAAGAAATGTACATTTCTGATGGGATACCGTCAATTCCCGGAGCCTTGCCGTTTTTCATTCCGGATATGGCCTTCTTGAGTTCTTCTAATGTGATCGGTACTTCTAACTGTTTAGCGTCGTCCTCCGTAAGTTTAGGGAGAGTAATTTGATTAAGATATGTGTCTAATTTGTCTTGATCAAAGGTCGTTTCTGAATTATATAAATCGGAGTAGAATTCTTTGAATGTATCGTTTATTATTTTGGGTTCTGTTACTAGAGCTTGTTGTTTCCTAATGGCAGTTATATCTGCAAATTTTGCATTAATTCTTAGTCGCATGGCTAATAGGTGACTAGGTTTAGAGCCTTGGAAGTACTGCTGTTGTCTTGTGCTGCGTATTTGCAATTCCGATTTTTGTCTGTATATTGCTCTGATCTCTGTCTTTAGAATGTTAACTTGGTTTTCTAGTCTAGTAGAGTTGTTGTATTTTAAAGAATTAAAAAGCGTTGAGTAAAGCGTTTCCATTTCAGATAGTTTTGTGTTTTGATTTTTGCGCAATATGGAGGAAAATCTATCCGTGAAATCCTTGATCATAGTCTTTACCGACATCCATAATATTCTGGGATCTTGCACCGAGTTAGCATTATCCCATAGGAATATTGTGAGAGCTTCTTTAATTTGTGTAATGAATTCATTGTTGTTAAGCAGCATAGAATTAAAACGCCATCTTGGGGCCCGGGAAGATAGTGTACCAAATGTTGCTTTCAGGATTAAGTAGCAGTGATATGATAGCGCATTGGGTGTCATTTCCACTTCATATTTATCAAATATTCTCGAGGATGCAAAGACGTAATCAATTCTGGATAGTGTGTTGTGTCTCGTCGAACGACAGGAGTACTTGCGGGTCATGGGGTTAAGTGAACGCCATAAATCAGTTACCCCTGTTGATTTCGACCAATCTTTTAATGCTTTAGATGCATTTTTTTGTTCGCTGGAAAAGGTAAGGTAAGTTTTGTCCATCCTTGGGTTCCAAATGGCATTAAAATCCGCACCTATTATATATGAGTACTCGGGATGGTTTAACATTTCTCCGGTTAGTGAAGTGAAGAAACCCACTTCGTACAAATTTGGGGCATATACCGCTGCCAATGCAATTTTCCTGTTATTGTGTATAATCCTAGCTATAGTTATGCGCCCCTCAGCATCCGACCATACCCCTTTCAATTCTATATTTAATTTGCGTCTGACGACTATGGCTACCCCTCTAGTTCTCGTAACAAAAGAAGAGTGACTAATATTATGGTATATGTTATCCGCTAACGTATTTATGTCTTCCTCTAAAATGTGCGTTTCGCTTAATAGAGCCACGTCCACATGTTCTTTTTTCATCAGTGTGAGCACGCTTTTGCGTTTGTGTTGTTTGTTTATCCCACCGGTGTTCCATACCATTATATTCAAACTAGCCATAATCTATGCATGTTTTTGTGTAGTTTTTGGTAATGCTTCTGGAGTGTGAAGCTACAATAGATGTACATCCAATTAATGAGGTCCCGTTGAGAGCTGAGCTTAAAAACATATATATATACAAATAAAAATCCCCTATTTTCCCCTCACCCAGAAAGTCGTACAGGCCTGTGTTCCAAGAACACATCCTCCGCGATTGACTTTCTCCCATGGTCCACCGGATTGCCCAAACTGAGCATTGTAATCTTAATCTTCCTATGCTAATTGCCATAGGATCTAACATTTCCATTCTATTGCAATAGAATGTCGCTTTTGGTCTTGCACCTTCCCTTACTGTAATGAAGTATTGTGATAAATGACAGAAAAAATAAAATTAAAAATTAAAAAAGAGAATAAACTTTCATCGACATATTCATTTGAACCCTCTACTAACGTGTGGGAAAAAAGGAAAAAAGGAAAAGATTGTAGAGCAATATTGACACCTTAATGTGAAGAACATTGGAAAAGAACAATGTAAGTTAAAATATATTTTAAAAAATATAGAGTAATGAGAAGAAAAAATTAAATAAAATAAATTTTATGGCTGATTCCTGCGGTATATGGGGGGGTGGTATGTTAATCAGCCGGTCGATGGTGGAAAAAAGTACCCTGGAGTTACCCATATTTTCTGAGATCATTTTGGAAAAATATTCCTTTCTCGCAAGTTGTATTGCCTTATTGTATGTGCCCATGGCGTCTTTGTATAAATTAAAGTGAGCTGTGAGTTTGAATTTCCTCCATTTTCGCTCGGCTGTCCTACATTTTCTCTTGTTATCTTTAACATTGGTTTTATTTAACCATGGAGAGATTCTATCAGTTTTTACCTTTTTAACCTTCAGAGGGGCAACAGTATCTAACACTGTTGACAAGGTGCTGTGGAAGTTTTGCACTTTCTGATTTAAGGAGGATTCACTGCATTGGTCATATGATTTCATCATACTAGAGAATTTTGCTTCAGCTCTAGCGTCCAGAAGCCTTCTGTGAACTAGGAATTCGCTTCTGGTCTTATGTAATATTAGGCTTGTACCATAGAACACACAATAATGGTCAGAAATTGGAATTTGTTTTACTGATACATTCTCAATGTTTAGCCCTGTTGTTATGAGTAGGTCCAGAGTGTTGCCATGTTGGTGGGTGGCCTCGTGAACATGTTGCATCAGTCCAAAACTGTCCAGTAGGTTCAGAAACTCACAGCCCCTGGGGTCATCCTTTTTGTTGATATGAATGTTTAGATCTCCATTAAGAATGATTCTATCATACCTGGTAATGCAGATCGATATGAGTTCTGAAAATTCCTGTATGAAGAGTGGCGAGTACCTTGGTGGTCGATACAATGTCACACATATTACTGGCATTTCTGTTTTCAATACAATACAGTAGAAGCCCTCGAGAATCACATCCCCACTGCCACTCATCTACCACTCCAATGTCACTTTAGAACTCACTCAGGTGTTAATTTTCGGGGGCTGGTACTTAATTTAAGTGCTTCCCCAGGGAGGGGGTCGGGGGCTACTGCCCTCAGACCCCCAAGATAATTTTTATATGGGCAGTCTGACTTGGCGTACTGACCATATATTAGTGTTGCAATGTATGATAAATAAACAGTGAAAAAATCTAAGAAATCGGATGGGGCTGGGACATTTGGGACAAATAAAAATGTAAGATGAAAATCTCCCCAGCCGTGGAGGTGTGAAATCTGGCCCGGTCGAGAACAATAGGAGTCACAAAATCAGAGTGGTGAAGTAGTGGCAGAGTAGCAGTAAATGCCTGACTTCTAAGGGCTTCTACTGTAGCAAGGTATTCAAATGATAAAAATGTTCCCAGGTCAATATCATTGCACACAAATTGAGTGGAGATGATTGCTGCTATTCCGCCTCCCCTCCCACTGTGTCTGTTTGATTGATAGAATTTAAAATTGGAAGGGCAGGTCTCAATCAGTGTTGCTACACCAGTGATATTGTCTAACCATGTCTCTACTAAAAACATACAATGTACACCATGTTTTACTATGAGTTCATTTATCAGAAATTATTTTTGTTTCAGCGCTCTAACGTTGAACAGTGCTAGTTTTAGCTGTACGGGTTCTGTAGTGGGGTGTGAGATAGTCTGTGGTTGAACACTGATATTGATAAGGTTAGATTTACATATGGGACGTGATAATGAGTAATTGATTAGTCTTTTGGTGATCAGAATCGGGATGACACTCAACGTGTTTTTTTGTAGCTTAGGCTGCTTCTGTATATAGTCTACAGAGCTAGATATGGTTGGTTGTCAGGCCAGTGATGCTATACTTTGTATGACGTTATGTATTAGCACATTTACCCCTGATATGTTTGGATGGATGCCATCGGGTCTGTAATGGTCTTTCCTGGACCAGAGCAGATCAAAGTTATTTATATAGCAAAGTCCTATAGTAGTACAGTAGGTCTGTAGCCATTTGTGCAACCAGAACAGACGGCTAAATCGCTCAGATCCACGACCTATGGATGCAATGGGGCCAGACACAATGCATATTTTACCCAGGCTTTCAATAGTGAGTATTAGTGATTCAAAGTCAGATTGGAGTTTAACGGATTGTCTAGCCATTACGTCATTTGCTCCGATATGAATGATAACGGTTTGGGCGGACGGATATCTGTCGATGATTTCGGGAGTACACTCAAGTAAGTCAGTAACTTTTAAACCGGAAAAACAATACGTAATGCCGTGTGGTATTTGCAAAAACCTGGTGATGGAATCTCCGATGAGTAGGATCTCTGGCTGTTCATGGATGCATTCCCCGTCGTAGATGGCCAGGTTTCTATGGTGAAAAGCTGCAGGAGTAGCGTCTACATTGTTGGCGGGGTTTGATGGTTGGTCGGGCAGCAGCGCCGTGTGGAGGGACTCGTTCACAGCGGCATTTCCATCGATGACACTCGCCGTTTGAGTGATCATACTGGCATGGGCTGCAGAGCACCGCAGACGAGGACGTTTAAACTTTGGGGAGTCGGACCCATCGCGTGAGTCTGGGGAGTTTGGCGATGCGAGAGCAAACAGGGCAGAGCGCTTTCTGCTCTGGGTTGCAGATATATTTCCATGGTTGAGTTGTGAGCTGGAGAGGGCCGCCGTCCTGGTAGCTTCGCTTGGAGCCTGGCTAGTAGCTAGGCTAGTAGCTAGCATCGGATAGTTTTTGAGCAAAGCTACATTACTAGCAGCAGGAGACGGAAACGAGGGAGAGCCTAGGAGGCTGGGATCATTACAAAGAGGATTGAATCGGTTTGATAGTTGAGGTGAATCAACGGGATCATATAGAGGAAGGGAGAGCTTCCTTCGGCCCCTCACCACTGTCGCCCAGGAGGGACTACTGGTGCAGCCTGCGTCCGCTTTTTCCATGCTAGCCAGCCTGGACATGAGCTCCGTTTGACGCTTGAGAAGATCCATTACTAGTATCTCGATGGTCTTCAGTTCCGTTCGCATTTCTGCGACATCTGATGTTGGAGCCATTTCCTCGGGGGAGTTTAGCACTGTGAGTACTGTAGCGTGTAGCTGTAGCTATGGCAACAACAAGCTCCGATAGCTTTAGGTCACGTCCAGTAAAAAGTCACATAAAACCAATCAATCCAACAGCATAAACGATAAGAGCAAAAGTCACAGTGATCAGTTAAGATCACTGGTTAAAAAATGGTAGAAAGAAAGAAAACAGTCTAAAGTTTGAAAGTTTGGGAGGTCTGCAAAAACACGTCCGTTCAGTAGCAACCGGAAGTGTAGTGGATATAACCAACTAACACACAGGAATGCAGTAGGGTGGGACTTTAATAGCAACTTATTTTCGCCGGCGGGACATTTACTGAGGACCAGCAGAGCACACCACTGTGGATATTATGATTTAACAAATCTATCTGGCAAGAGGAGGACCACATTATTGACCAGGTAAGCACTGAGCAGCCTGACTGACTAACTAACGTTATCAGGCAAGCTTGTATACCCTTTCATGACTGCAATGCAAGCCAGGGGCTGGAATACGCAGTCACTTATTCCTCCGTAGTAGCCAGGTTAATGTGCACCATCAAGCACTGCTTAAAAGCTAGCGGTGGGTCCAAAATATATCGCATATAAATGTCAAAGGTACCCAGCGTTCCATTAGGGTTTCACACACAGATGCGGCGGGGTTTGAAAGCTCGGCGTTGCTAATAATCATTTTAAATCATTTTTATAAACGAGTAAAACTGAGGCTGAAATGGCTGCTTCCGCATTTTACAGTAGGAGCGCTCTGATGGCTGGGCGTGCCGCGGAACAGACACGTGAATGAATGAATGAATGAATGAATGAAAACTTTATTTAACAGATTGCAGAATGGGTACAATACAGTACGGCTCAATACACACAATTGTTAAGGGGATGCAGACCAGAGAAATACGTTTGTCTTGTCACGTTTGTCTAATAGACAGTCATATTCTCTCCCGGCCGTATGTATATTTCTCTCCCACCCACCCACCCCCTCCTAATGTAAAGTCCCCTCCCCATCATATGTATATACTCTGTCAGGATCTATGGGTAACAGTACTGTATATTTGATGTCATGATGTCTTGTATGTCATAAATGTCACTATGAATTGAAAATGGGGGACCCTGATGTAAACAAGACAAACGTCTTTCTCTGGTCTGCATCCCCTTATACAATTGTGTGTATTGAGCCGTACTGTATTGTACCCATTCTGCAATCTGTTAAGAAAGTTTGACTGGCCGCCGAGCCATACTGTAGTGTACATGGTGAATATTGAATAATTTTTTTTTAATAAATTTTTTTGGCTTCCCCTGTTATTTTACCCACGCGACGCCACTGCATTACATATGGCCTTTGTCCTGTCATACATGTCCACTGCCATCTCTGAGGTGCGATAACCTTTGAGTGTGTCCTGCACTGTGCTTTTAAATAGTACAGATATTGAAGATGTGCACTTTAACGCAGCAGCACCTGGAGCCATCCATACCCATGTCCAGTGTCCTATAATAAGCTTTAATCGAACCCTGGTTCATTTCCTCGGATAGTCCGGTTGGTTTGGGGTGGTGTGAAAGCTCATTCACTCTTGCAAGTGAACCCTGCTGCGGTTCATTTGAGATGTGAATGCAAAGCGGACCAAAGGCAGGAAAAGACCCAAAAATCTAATATTTTTTTTATGAGAAGACTGAAACATATGTATATAATGAAACACACAATACAGTTTTTTTTCGATTGCCTAAGCATGATTTTGAAAACGGGGCCCGGTGTTTCAAAACACACAATTAGCACAACCACACACACAATTATCAGAACACATCAGATCCTTTGCTAAATTAAACACTTGTCAAAACCATACACTAATTTATAAAAACTACATTTTGTTACCATATGAAACACACGTTTCATATGACTTAATTCTGTTTGAACCAGTTACACACATTGCTGTGCTTAACCTAAAACACATTTAGCAATTCTACTTCTCAGTGATTAGAGTACTGTAAATGAAGTACGCAGAGAATGTGCAAATATACAATAAATTCACCAAACACTACACAAGACCAATGCTGTGATGAAAATATAATTTATTTATCTACATATACCCAAATCAATGATGCAGACTGATGAGAAAAATTACATTTTCTCTCCATATACCCAAATCAATGATGCAGACTGATGAAAATATAAATGTTCTCTCCATATAACCAAATCAGTCAACATTTCAACATGGAGAATCACAACAATACATGTCCCAGTTTTCATGCTACTGTGTGCATAACACTGTAAGCTCAGCAAATACCAGACAAACATAAAATACTGTATCCAGTACAGGTTAAAATTACAGTAAAACAAAAAAAAATGAAAAAATGTAAACAGAAAATACTAGACATTATCTCTTTGCCTAGCTGGATCTGGCAAGATAATTTTTTGTTGTGATTCTCCATGTTGACTGATTTGGGAAAATGGGAGAAAATGTATATTTTCATCAGTCTGCATCATTGGTTGTCTTGTGTATAGTGTTTGGTGGATGTATTGTATATTTTCACGTTCTCTGTGTACAGTACTTTACTCTCCTTCCATTTTGGTTGAAGACAGGTGAACTCACCTGCTGCATTTTTATAGTGCTTAAACCTGATTGGTGTATCTACAATTAAGCAATGGTGTGTTTGTGCATCTGATGGCTGTGTTTAACCAATTGGCTCATATGTGTGGTAATTTGACATGCTGTGTCATAATGTAATGCAAGTGTGTTTAGTGTTTTGCAAATCACTGTGTGTATTGTTTTGCAAAAAGTGTGAGGCTGACATTGTAGGGGTGCAAATCTGGGCCTATATTTTGCTCCTTGAGTGTAAGGTTTTGATAATTGTGTAATACTTTTGATTATAGTGTTTATGCAATTGAAGAAAACTGTAAAGACTAGAGATGAACTGTTTATTTCTTTTGTACATAGGCTGTGCATATGTTTGTTTGTTTGTTTATTTGATTATGTGTATGATTCTTAACGCTAGGTTATGACTATAACCAAGTTCTGTTAGTTAGAGGTGACGCTTGGCATCACACTGCACTATCTCGCGTACGTGCACGCGTACTGAATAAATTCCACAAATGTACCTCTAATACCAGTATTAGTCTGACCACACCCCTCATCAGCTTACCTTCATAAGCAGGTGTGTGGTCACCTGCTCTCCTCCTTCCCAAGCTTTCACCACAAGGTGAGGTCAAGGGCTGCAGCGGCCGTCTGATGCCAAGCGTCACCTCTAACTAACAGAACTTGGTTATAGTCATAACCTAGCGTTCTGTGCCGTTAGAGGCTCTGCTTGGCATCACACTGCACAATGGGAGGCCAAGCGGAGCCGCTGGCTGACAAATACACCCCGCTGACAGCCCCCCAAAACCATCAGAACAGGGAGGGCCGAGCCCCCCCGACCCCCCCTAATGGAGGGTATCCCCCCTATTAGGGGCTTCACGGGAATGCGACGGACCCGACCGTGCGAAGAGGCACTCAAGCAACTCAACGCACAGGGTGAGCAGACCGTGGCTTGACCCCACGACTACACACACGCACAACCCGCATGCCACCCGGGAACGAACGGAGGAACAACCTCGTTACTGCCCCCAGAATCACGGGGTCAAGGGCAAACCCAACCCCGTGGCAAGGCCGTAGCAGCGGAGCGCGAAGGAAGACCCAGACCCACCAAAAGGACTGGACTCCCTGGAATGGGGGCCCGGAGAAGTCCATGATGCCAGCATCAAGACCCCACCAGGTGGGCACGTAGTGCCCCGCCCCCCACATCGCCAGCGTATTCGGACAAAGGCCCCCCAGTTACTGCACCTGGTAATCCCAGGCGGTATCCCAACCAAGTACTAACCAGGCCAGAACCTGCTTAGCTTCCGAGATCGGACGAGATCGGGCGTGTTCAGGTCGGTATGGCCGTAAGCCGAGCGGGCCCCGTCCCCCCAATAGTACACCGCCTGGCACACTGACCCTGCAGAACAGCCAGTCAGCATGGCCGTAAGCACACAAAAGGTTAACCAACGGAAGCAGGCAGCGCACCGGGGAAAAACCAGGCAACAGGCTGTTAACCCTAGCCTGGAGACTGCGGACGAGACAGGCGCCAGAAAGGACAGCTGAACACAGCTGCCCCGGCGGAAGGGGCGTATGCTGGCGTTGTTGCATGACCAAGCCTCCATTTAAAAACCCCCACCCAGAGGGGTCGAGGCAGAGAAGGCTGACACGATTGGCAGACGTCATGAACGTGCAGGGGCACCCTCAACCGGTGAACCCGGGAGTTGACACTGCATCAACACACCAGGGAATCAACCACCTCGGTGTTACCCAATGCGGTGGTTGTTCCTATAACCCCTCAAGAAAAAACTCCAAAACACACCTGCGGGTATACACCGGCTATACCGCAGTACAAGTGTTTCAGTTTTCAAAAAGGGTTAACCCAGGCCTACGGGTCGCAAACATCACTTCGGACCGGGCCTGGCGGTACGGGAAGCACAGGGTCACCAGAGGAGGTCAAAAAACCACCCCCACAGGCCCCTCTTCGCCATGCGTGAGAGAGGAGCGAAAAATAATGGAGAACCAGCCCCTAAGCACACCGTACTTGGTATTCCCAGGCGGTCTCCCAACCAAGTACTAACCAGGACCAACCTGTGTAGCGGCCGAGATCCGACGAGATCGAGCGTGTACAGAATGGCATGGCTGTAAGCCATTACGACAGTGCTGAGTAAAAACATACCCAACCAGGGTCTCCATAGCGCTTAACCCTGTGACACCCAGACCGACCTGGCATTTTTCCCCCTGAAAAAAGTCCCTCAGGGTACCAGAACAGCAGATCTGCATCCCCGGCGGACAACGGGTTCAACTGATCTGGACCAGCGTGACCAGAACCAGTCCCGTGCCCTAACCACGCCGACATGCCTACTCCAGGAGAAGGGCAGATATGCGTGTCGATCTTAACATGAAAAGAAGGCGCCACCCAGACGTTCGGGCGAACCGCGCCCGGTGGCCCACCCCAAGGGCGTGAGACCCCTCCACATATGTTCAGATCCATTCCGTCATCATCCCCCAGACATGAATGAGAATCCGTCGACAACCCACCCAGGTCATGGGATGTGGTCGTCGGAAGAGGAAAAACCCCCATCTCAGTTGCTTTATAAAAACGCTGTTTCAACCACAAGCAACCAAGGCGTGCCAGTCAATCGCCTGTTTACAGCGAGCTAGCACTATACGTGCGTCGGGACACACCCCCATCAATGAACAGGCTATTTAGACCTGTCATTGAATCCCCAAGGCGCCCAGGGGAACGACAAGAGGGGTGTGACACTCCCTAACTCCAACACTTCTGGAATAAAAAGAAGGAAGCATCAACAGTATGTATCCCAGTCTACACAGCCGGGGTAAAAAAGTGTTCACTTTTTTACATCCCACCACCCTCCCATAGGAAGGAGACGGGGATCCCCAGAGAGACTTCCCACGCGAGCTGTACAGATTGAAAAGAATATATTGCACCTTGAGCCATGTAAAAAACTGGTTTTAGGGCTCTCCGGGGAAGAGGCACTGAACCCATACACACTCAATAAACGAATTGAATCGAATACACATACAATAGAAAAGGACCCTTCTAGAGGGTCCACTCACTTTGACAATCTGAGGAGGAAGGCTCTGTACTCTGATGGAGGCTCCCTCACATGGAAGAAGGAGTCCGAACTCACAGAAGGCCCGAATAGGCGCTTGGTGAGGAGGAGCCCTGACCACCCCCCCTGAAAACAGATCCATCACATGGACCTGAACAGCACACGGAAGTCCTACCAACAGAGACGCGCACGGTGACGTACTCTATGACGGGGGAATTCCTGCGGTGCACACGCCCAATATACCAGGCCGTGGGACCAGGAACTCCCCCCCCCCCCGTAACGTGCCGAACCGCCACGTGACGGGAACCTTGAAGGACAGGGGGTGTACCCCTGACCGACAGAAACAATGGGGAGAGGAAAGGTTACCAGTTCACCCCTTTACGACCCCACACCCATGATACGATGTAATGACAAAAAGAGAATATGACACAGTCATAGTCAACTCTATGAAGCGTTTTACAGCTCCACACAGCGCATGAGCTAACCTGCTATCTGATTTTTACTAAGGAAAAACACAGAATAGAGAGGGCTCAAGAGCCCCAGTCCAACATACACATGTGCTTCTGTGGCCAGTCCAACCCAGTTGTAGGTCACATGACACACACAACCCATCATCACCTACAAAAAATGGCAAAAACACTCAACAGAGGAACGCCGTTTTTTTCACAATGAGAGAATACATCATTCTCGATTAGTATCGGCCACAGGCCTTGCTAAGCACACATGACAGCAACCAAACCATTTTCTTTTTTAGGAAAATAAGTCTCTCCAGCAGATTTAGCACAACCTCAGCAATCAAGCTAAGAGTTACATCGCATCCCTACCACACAAAAGACACAAATAGTGCACAAACATGTCTGATAGGAGGATGAAAAAGTCCCCAGGGAACCGGGGGGGAAAACACAATCCTCCTATTTTACCCTCAATACGGCCAGTTAAAACAGGAAAACCTGTTAATATGTGAACACACTGTTCATTGTCATCACAGTCTGAGAAAGAACATTCTTTTACTCACTTGTCACCAAGCATAGCTTCATAGGTTAGTTACCTTAGTTGTGAGTACACGGTACATATAAACACCATGATGTTTCTCACACAACAACCAGATCATTACATCCCGATTTGCACGGAGAAGCTAACTGCCAGTGACAAAAACAGCTCACACATAACCCGCAACGTATCCTAAATGCATTGCAACAACACACGTTTTGGGAAAAACACCGTTATTCACAATACATTTAGCAAGTAAAACCAGAAGACGTGTTATGAGGTCTGGTCAACCCCGTTCCTACCCGGAACGCAGATCAGCGAAGTGCAGTCACAGACACCGTAGGAACACAGCCGCTCCTGTGTTGTCCGAACTGGGCAGCGTCACCGCCCCAACCCGCACTACAGTCCCCTGTTGATGCAACCTTGCCGTCCTGGCTCAGGGCAGGGTCGACGAAAACATCCCCTGTCAAGGATGACGTCGTGGTCAAGAGTGTAAAACATGTTAAAATCAAAGCACGTTCAACAGAATAGCATCAAGCTAACGGCCGCTCCAACCGTTCGGGTGCTACTGCTTCTGCTCGCGAGACGCCGAGCTAACGACGCACGCGATCAGAAGCGAGCTCACGGCGGCGCGCGAGAAGCTAAGCTACCCCGCGCCAGGCCATGGCCTATAGCAGCAAGCTAACGTTTACCTAGCGACCACGACATGCTAGCCCCGCAGCTAACAGCTGACTGGCTAATAGTAGGCCCAACCTAAGCAGGCCATGCAGCGATCCAGCAGGCTAACGCAGCAGTTAACAGCTAACTGGCTAACCGCAAGCTATGAACATGTAAACAATGACATAACACTCACCCAGACAGGCCGCCGTTCTGAACCTCTCCTCACTTTTTAAGAGAAAAGAGAAAACAAGATGTCAACACCGCTTCACAACGGTGATTTTACCACACCCGACGGAATCAGCACAATACCAACTGGCCTGTGTAGCTGACTTTGAACATGAATCTGCCGCTACCGCACATTCATGCACATATCCCCTCGTGAAGGAATACTCTCATTTGGATATGAAAGATGGGGCCTTAACACGGTGACAGAGAGAATCCACTCGTCCAAAACACACAGGGATCACCAGTGTCAATGGTCGCGGCCCACTAGTTAAAACTACAATGGTCTTCAGACCAAGGTCTCCTGTCGCCTAGGTGGCTGAACAAAGGACCCTAGCCTGGGGCCGGTTTCCATAAACATTGTCAAGTAGCCCCCATAGCACTAACAGACAAGTGGAGCCTGCCAGCAAACACTACTCACCCAACCTGGAACGCACCGCTTCTCACAACAGCGGCATGTCCGACAGTTCAGCTGTGGCCTGACAGGTTTCACCCCAACAAACACAGCAAGGAACTGCAGTTGAGAAGCATGCAGCGGCATGCTCCCAATACGAAAAACCGGTGGAGGGTTTTTAGAATGATCATCATCTTCTAGACACTCCAGTACGAAGACAATATCGCCGTATTTTCTCGAAAAATAGTGAGAGAGAAAATAAAGATATGATGTCAACGTATCCTTGTTTCCCAAAGCTGTTCCTAATCCAATTTCTTCCATCATGGTGTCAAGTGTGGGGATCTACCGAGGCACTTATTCCTTGTGGTGAAAGCGAGAAGGAGGAGAGCAGGTAACCACACACCTGCTTATGAAGGTAAGCTGATGAGGGGTGTGGTCAGACTAATACTGGTATTAGAGGTACATTTGTGGAATTTATTCAGTAAGCGTGCACGTACGCGAGATAGTGCAGTGTGATGCCAAGCAGAGCCTCTAACGGCACAGAACTGTGTTTTTATTTTGTTATTTGTGTATATGTGTGTATGTATGTACAGTATATGTATATAATATATATGTATATTTGTACTCCTGTTGGGGCTTCTTGGACCAGATCAATGTTTTATCTGGCTAAATAAAGGTTAAATAAATAAATAAGAAACTGATGATTTGGTCCTGTTAACTTTGAATTTTCTATGGGGACTGCCCAGATCCCTCTCATGGACCTGGACCTCACTTTGAGAAACTCTAATGATTCTAGTTATTCAGTATTCATCTCTAATTACTCTAAAATTGCATATTTCTGTGTTTAAAAAAAATTATAAAAGAAAACCCTAAAAACCCTAAAAACGCCCCTGGTGTGCACGTCTGGTAGTGGGAGAATCTCGGTAAACACTTGAACCGTAGGCAAGCCTGTCGGACTGCATTAGCCTTTTCATTCAGATAATGACGGCTTATCAAGTCATCACCTCCTATGAGAGCCAGGGGACACACCGGGTGCCAGACTGGCCCACTCCCCAATGGCCCTCTGTTACTGGCATCATGTTAACAGCATGTGTGTGTGTGTGTGTGTGTGTGTGTGTGTGTGTGTGTGTGTGTGTGTGTGTGTGTGTGTGTGTGTGTGTGTGTGTGTGTGTGTGTGTGTGTGTGTGTGTGTGTGTGTGTGTGTGTGTGTGTGTGTGTGTGTGTGTGTGTGTGTGTGTGTGTGTGTGTGTGTGTGTGTGTGTGTGTGGTTTATGTGGTGTGTATGCATCCTATATGTTTGTGTGTGTGGATGTGAATGGCTTGTACATGTGTCCAGGCAGGGGCATTTTGAGAATGTTGACATTTTAGAGCTTCAAAATTATCATTTGTCCGGACCGAGCAAATATTTTTAAAGCTATGGCTTATTAAACACTGTGGTTATGTGTTATGATAAAACAGCCTTCAAACAGCAATATTTTCACATTATTCTCAACACAAAGTCCACTTTTAGAAAAGGAATCAGTGCTTGAAATGGATCCATTTGGATAGTGCTTGACTCTGCGGTGTTGAAATAAAGATTACATTTATAGAAGAAAGGAACAGAGAGGTAACATTTTCCAGTCAGCTTCAGACTGATGGCAAGTCATTCCGGCATTAACCAGTGAACGCTCAGCATGGAAAAAAGGTGTGTTTGATATACCCAGCAGGGCAGCACAGAGTTTCCCAGTGGGGCAGCATAGAGTACCAATTACACAGAACAAAAACAAACACACAATCATTCCCTGCTTCATAGACCTTCATAGGAACGTGTTATTCTTTAGACATGTGCATTGTTATTTCAAAATAGCATGTAGAGAAAAAAGTTAATTGCCCCCGAACCGCAGTGGATATACCTTTAAATGATACTCGCCCAGGCAGCCACACAGCCATAGCCATGTTAACTCTGGGGAGTTAGCTGGATGGTAATACGCTGAAGTCTGGAGTTCCATTCCTAGGACAACATTGGTTCTAAGCATTATAGGAAAATGATTTAACATAATAGCCACTGATTATTGTATCAAAACCCAGTGCACCCAGATAACTTTCCTTAACACATTGGGCGCCGGGCATTGTGCCCATCATTATACCCAGTCTGCCAGCACTGTAACCCTATGGAGATGTTTACCTTCTTTGCAGGGCTATAACTTTTTAAATATTATAGCTATATTGACATTACTATGGCCCATTCAACATCGATTATCTATCGTTCCGGATATGGGAAACGTTATATTTTTTCATTCATACATTGTTGTGTTAATACCTTCAAGAATATAAGTATGTTTTTAAGCTTTTCTACTGTAATTCCAAAAACGCTAGTTATAGGCCCTGATGCATATGCTTATCAATTGGCGTTTCTTTTCTATACACGCTATATTAAAAAATTCAAATGTATATGATCGGTATACATTATGCTTCATCATGCGTGAAGGAAAGGTGGGGGGGGGGGGTCGTTTATAATTCCTTGATCATCAGTAACGGCTTTATTTAGTATGGGTTGATATATTGATCAGACTGATTGCAAACAAAGAAATTTACAATCGGGCTGAAAATAACGGTAGTGTCCTCTTACCGTTCGCCGATGAGACTGGAGGAAAAAGATCCCAATTATTTGATGTCGATCTCCTATATCCATTTCCGGTTTGTATGGCGCAATAAACGGCGAAATCATGTTGATTATTGTGTTTCGAAAGCGATCCAAATGCACTTGAGTGTTTGTCTGGACCGACGTAACAAGATATGACTGCTGGAGGGATTTTCTCGATGCACCGATTGCCACTTGCGGTTTGACGTGAGTGTAACTCCCCCGACCATCCACCAGGCGGCGGTATTGAAGCGTTGCAATCTCAGACAGGGTGCCATTGCAGTCCGGAGGGAGGCTGGATGAATTATGAATGCCATAGCGAAAACATTTAATATTGATCCCAAAAAACGATTTACGCCGTTGTTGGCGTTCAACGCATGGCGGGCAATAACGACTTACGCCGTTTATGGCGCACAATGTGTTAATCATCCCTCTTTATTTTCTTATCTTTTATTTTCTTTACTCCCTCTCTATTTCAGTGAATTATCCACTTGCCTCTCTCTCTCTCTCTCTCTCTCTCTTCTCTCTCTCTCTCTCTCTCTCTCTCTCTCTCTCTCTCTCTCTCTCTCTCTCTCTCTCTCTCTCTCTCTCTCTCTCTCTCTCTCTCTCTCTCTCTCTCTCTCTCACATGCATTTTACACACAACCTGACCGGCGCGTTGTGGTGGGTCTTCTCCCTGGTAGAGAGAGAGAGAGAGAGGGACCACGCGCAGGAGTGTGTAAATGTGTGTGCGCGCAGGGCTGGTGTGGGGCTTCTCCCTGGGATATCACTGTCAAAATATCTTTGACTCCCACACGCACGCCCATATTCCGATCCGTGCAATAATATTCACAGCGGTATATATTGTCATTTGAAACAAGTTACCAATGCATTGTCCCGTGGTATTATGCCCCCCCTTTGGCGAAATTAATTAGTATCCCCCTCAATCTTTCTACCTCTCTCTCTGTGCCAGTCGCAGACTGTGGGCGACTGTCACTCAAAACGATTATGGGCGGAGCCCAGCCCAAACAGCTTGGAATCTTGAAGTGGAAAAATGTTGCTTTAAAAATATTTATTATTTTACAGATGTGTTCCTACTCACAGGAATTGTGTAAAGTTGCCCAAATAGTGAAAGGAATAGCAATGCATGTAAAGTTTTCTAGAACACTCAAGGGAGGAAATTGCCTCGCAAAGATGTTCACACTTGAGCTAGTTTGGACTTGGCGTGGACAACTACCCTCACCTGAATATCATTAACATAATTAAGTGCTGTCACAGTAATGTGAAAAGTCTACATGACATTATACAGCAGATAACCTACCCTATATGACATTATAGAGTAGATAACTATAATCATAGTGAGATACTGGTGAGAGCACTAACTATAATTACACAGTCCTCATATCCTTACACCTTTTCCAAAGCAAAATTCAAGCACTTTTCATGCATTTTCAAGGTGCCTTTTCAAGCGTTTCCAACATCTAACTATAACTATAATCAAATATATAAATTAGTACTACTGGGTGTAGTGCTAATCAGATTGTATGTACAGAGTTGTAGTATCAATATGTACAGTGATACAGTAAAGTATAAAAACAATAGTTTTCTCCATTATTATTAGCCTAGCTTAGCACAATGAATGGAAGCAGATGTGCCGGTTAGCTAGGCGAATAACACAGCCAGATAGCTTTCTACTGAATCCACAGAGACACACACACCCACACAGCCAGCATGTAGGCGTTATGTATTTCTAGCGCGATTCATTCATTAACACTTCTGCTGCTGGTCTGCTGCTCCTCTGCCACTATAGAACAAGCACTCAGGTGTTATATTTTGATGGTGGCTAGCTCCCAAAGTGAACAAATGGAGGGTACTTAACTTAAGTGCTGCTCCAGGGAGGGGGTCGGGGGCTACTGCACTCAGACCCCCAAGATCATTTTTATATGGGCAGTCTGACTTGGGGTACTGCCCATTATATTAGTGTTGCAATCAGGCATGCGTTCTTCATGGGACGGGGTTGCACTCCGTGCCACCCCATGATAAGTACTCGCTATTTGCATATCAATAGCGCTGGTCGTCAGGTGTGTTAAATTACGCTCTCAGATATATTCACACCCAACCTGTTGTGAAGACATGTGTTACATTCCATTCGTAGAGGCAATCAGGCACTGTCTCCAGTCTGCGCTCAAGCGAGGGGACATTAAATGCGCATTCGCGGGAGCGCGCGCACGCGCCGGGAGCGTGCATGTACGTGGTGCGTGCAACCCCCGATGATTTTAATAACGCACCACTGGTTGCAATGCATGATAATGCAGTAGAGGTTTGATTTTTCAGTGCTGGATCTGTATCTGGCTGACTTCTCCATTCTTATTAGCCTAGCTTAGAACAATGAATGGAAGTGGATGTGCCGGTTAGCTAGGCGAAGAGCAGAGTGACATATATAAACTAAGGACTTAAGGTGATAACAGCAGCATAAATATATTACGTCACCATAATCCAAGACAGAGAGTAATATAATGAGTTTCAACAATACTTTTTCTGTATGGGAAAGCAGGTTATATTTCTATAAAGAAAGTAATCAGCCTTTTATAACCAGATTATCAACATGAACTTTAAAAGTTAATTTATCATGAATCCAGATGCCTAAATATTTACTTGGGGACTACTGTTTTAATAGCTGTACAAAATAAAGTGCTAATCTGAAAATGTGCTATAATACATTTTTAAAGGCCGGACAATATCATTGAATTATAAAAAGGGCCGGCCCTAAAATCTAACCTTGAGGGACACCTTTTGTTATTGATAAAAATGCAAATTGAACATGACCTGCTTTCATGGCAATGGCTAATGGGGATCCGAATAAACGAAACTAAACTAATACACTGCTGTTTGTGAGATTGGTAGTTGTGGAAACATCTATAGCATTAGGTTCACATAAGATAAGATAATAATATATATAATAATATATATATATAATAATATATATATATATATATATATATATATATATATATATATATATATATATATATATATATATATATTGTTACAAAGGGTCAGATTAAACCGAATATATATATTTATTGCTTGAGATCCCTTGTATAATATTTGTATATCGTTTGATATCCCTTGTATATTCTTTGTATATATACACGGAATATCCCTTTACCTGGGTACAAACCAGACCATAATATTCGTTCTCCTATTGGCCAGCGACCCCTAGGCGCCAACGGCCATACCCCCAATGGCAAGTTCAAAGGCAACGCCAAGGCATGTCTCAACATGTCCAGGTTTGCGCAGTAATACGAGACAGAACTGAGGTTGGCACTAGATTATTCACCTTACGTATAAATACGTCGCAGGTGGATACAGCAGTGGTTCTTATCCTAAACGTTGAAGCCTTCACCACGAGACAACGTGCCATGAAGTGGGCCTCTTTACCCCTGAATAGAGCCTTGAGAACCGCGTGCGAATATATAGCTAAAGTGTCAGAGTTTAACGCAGTATCGTTGAGTTCGACTTATTCTAATTTGAACTAATAGTCTATCATTTATAGACTATAGTCTATAAATGTAGTGTATCGTGCGGCTACCGTTCTTCAGTGACCAGCATTACCACCGGTTCGTCGTACCTATAGCTAGTGCACTTATCCAGGCTGGGCGGCCGAAACTCGTGCCACCACCCGAGGAGTCCTAGACGAGAACCGTTGGATATGTACACCGGAGAACCTACACCGGCGAATGCAGAGCCTTTTCTGGCTGGATTATATTGCTTTGGTACCGTGACTGCTGGAGCAGAGAACCGTCTACCCCACTATCGTGTGGGATCTACCCCGGTGAGGAGCACCCTCGAGCCCGCCTCTAGGACCAGAGGCTGGCTAGCTTTCATCCATGCTGTCGGGCATACTGGATTATAGCTGTTCCTTTGTCTGCGGACCAAGGGAGTACTGCACTGGCTCCTGTATCTGGAGCCTCGTTATTCCGCGTTGACCCAGACTTTGCACCCGAACATTCCTCTACCCTGCCGGCTTACAACCGGAGGGAACCCCCCAGTGTCTCCAGCTGACTACTAGTGTGCCTTACGTAATTGCTATGCTACAGGTGGCGTCACATATACCCATCTTGCTATTCTCATGGACTTACGCTCTTGACCTACTTTAAGTGTTCTTCGCCTTACAAGCGCAAGTATAATTCTCAATCTGTAACCTACCGTTGCTTGCTCTAATAATAATAAATCCCTCTAACCAGAACTTTATGTGTCATCGGCGTATTCTTGTGTGGGTGTTCACCAGATATATTCATGTACTGTATGGCCAGTAATTAAAGCACATAACTAAGTAGTGGTTTAATAATACCATACTCTCAATACAGTCAGGGAATTGTACCCCTCAGTTACATATATATATATATATATATATATATATATATATATATATATATATATATATATATATATATATATATATATATATATAATATGTTCCTTTATTAATCCACTTAATATTTATAGCAGCACAGGGGAGGGGGAGGGGAGGTACAGGCAGGGTAATAAAAATTATAATAAAAATATATGAGAATAGAGAATATAACAATAAAAGGTAAGATCAAATGTGAATACAAATAAATGTGAGGTTCTGGTTAGCCGGGTAGGTGATACATATGTACAGTATACTCCATCAATAATACTAACACAATGCACGTACTTAAACTGTATTCTGACGATGAACAGCACTACTACAGTACAGTACACTAGTACAGTACTAATGATTCAAGTATTTTAGACAATTTAGAGATGGGACGATATGGTTATTAACACCACCATTATCTCCTCCCGTGTTGCCCATCATGAAAGTCTAAAACGTAACATCTTCACCTGTTGCTCACATTACTTTAACATTGTGGTGTATCAAACACATTATCTTATTCTCACGTTACTCAGAAAAACGTGAGTAACAAGTTTTTCTACAACTCAAGTTCAGACCTATGTTACTCTCTTTCATTAACACTAAAAGTGAATCTTCTTTATTGCATCAGACATTTTTTTTTATAGGGTTTGACAATAATTACACTAATGTCGCTATTTTACAATTAACTATAATGAATTACGGGTCATACCGAACACGTCAGTGTTGAAACTAATGCAGAATTGTATCTTTCAAAAGAGACCAGGCTCATACATGTTCTATAAGTATAAAGTATTTTGGTTTGCAAAAAAGTATGCAGTCATCAAGTTGTCTGCGGATTCTCTTCTTTTTTTGTATCTACTTTTTCTCCCATTTTCTATTTTTCTCCCATCCCAATTTCGTATTATCCAATTCTTCCCTCCCCTGTCTCGAACGTTGTTAGACCATGCCTCCCACTGGTCGGCTGCAATGTGGACGAAGCCTTGCATAATTTGTCCCCTCCGGTACACGAGGAGGCAGCCGTCGCATCTTTTCACCTGCCAGCGCGATCTCTCAGTGGCGAGGAGTAACGCGTGGGAGGCTCATGCTGCCCCCGATACTTCCTGATTCTGCTGTACAGGGTCTCCAACCGACCTGTAGGAGTCGCTGTCCACAACGTCCGATCCCCACCCACCGGCATTCCCACCCCCTAATACTGCCAATTGTATTAGTATGACCGACCAGCCAAGCCGGAAGCAACGGCTCGAACCCAGCATCTCCTGCGTTAGTGGCGAGCGCCTTGCCCACTGTGCCACTTAGCCATTGGCCAAAATGTGCCGTTAGTCGACTATTGGTCGACTAAAAAATATATATATATATATATAATATATATATATATATATATTTTTTTGTATCATTCCATTTGGGCTGTGGGGGGTGCTTAATGTCTGAAGGAGTCGACTGAAGGCTTCTTGTCCTCTGCAAAAGCATGCAATTGGTCCACTGATGGATATATCTTGATATTTGTCTAGTCATAGTGTGTTCATTAGATGGGTGAAATCCTCTTTCAGTGCCTCTGTGCCTGTTTTTGTAGGCAGTTAGCCTCTGGTATGCGTGCCATTAGCGTTAGCCACGCTTCTATGCCTATTTTCTTTTGGAAAGAATGATAAAAAAAAATATGTAACTTTTTATTTTTTATTTTTTTTGACTAAGAGGTTGGCAGTCGACTACGGCTCCTTTCGACCGATTAGTCGACTAATCGACTAATAGGGGTCAGCCCTAGTAAATAGCAATGAAAGTCAAATGTAATGCTATCACAGTAATGTGTCATAATGCACCTCACAGCTGTTATACATGATATCTTGCCCGAGTCAGATTTATTTAGCTTAAACCCAAGTTGGCATATTCTTCTTGTGATCCGCTGTTATACAGAATATGCTGTTTTGCCAATAAATATTACAACGAGAGCATTTTTCCAAGTAGTAAAGCAGAAGACAAACAAACAATTTCTTCACCACAGGCTGAACCTCTCCATGCAAGATGATCTCAGCAGTGCTCACACTTCATGTCCACATTCCACACTGCACACAGAACATACCTGTCTGATCAAACAGCCTCAATATATATATTTGTTGGCATATTTACAAATCAAATCCAGTTTTGAAAATGAGGTGATAGATATTCCAATGTACACAAATCTATTATTATCTTTTTTCTTACCTAATAAGGACATGGCTTCTAGTCAATATTGTTTACAATGTTTACAGGTTTAGTCGCAGGGAGTCACATTATGTGTTCATGTGTATGTGTTTGCATGTGTATGCATCATGTATTTGTGTGTATACGTATGTGAATGCGTCATGTATGTTTGAGTGTGTGCATGTGATTGTATGTGTGTGCGTACCAGTATGTTTCATGTGTACGCTTGGAATGTGTTTGTGTGGACGTGTTCCTGCTTGTGTGGATGTGCTTTCATACACCTGCAAAATGTAATTGTTCTGAAGGGGAAAAGCTTGTCACCGCATCTCTCCATTTAGAAATCACGGCCGCAGACAAAACGCGTGCTTTGAAAGATCTGTCGGCAGCTGTTTCATGTTGAGCTTCCCGGTTTGTCTGCTAGAAACGGAGTATGTTTGTGTTTGTTATAACGGTGTTGTTGTTGTTGTTGTTGTTGTTGTTGTTGTTGTTGTTGTTGTTGTTGTTGTTGTTGTTGTTGTTGTTGTTGTTGTTTTTTCATCAGTAGAGAGAACTACATTCCTCCTTGTTCCAGGCCCCCTAGGCCACAGACATCAAGAAGTTATTTTCATCCAAATTGTTCTATTAACAGTTACAATAGCAAACGTGTATGCTTTAATATTTGATTGAGTCCCCTGTTGCATTCCCAGCGCCTCACGGTAATCCAGCTATTTGTGGCCGTATACCTGCGTATGTGAGGCAATTGGACATTACATCTGGCACGTTTGAATGGGAGACTGTACACCCAGCGAGAACAGATGCTAGCCCACCTGTGCATGCTGTGGACCACCTCACAATCCAGGCTATAAGACAGCCAGCAAACACTGTAGAGCTGCTAAGATGGGAACTGGCTGCCACACTGAGATAATCACCAGAAAATAACTCAGGCACTATAATGAACAAGAACACACAGTGTGGTGAAGCATCGGCGAAAATAATTTTTTGTATCCACTTTTTCTCCTCCCCATCCCAATTTCGTATTTTTCCAATTCTTCCCTCCCCTGTCTTGAACGTTGCTAGACTATGCCTCCCACTGGTCGGCTGTAGTGAGGATAGAAGCCTTGCATGCATAACGTGTCCCCTCCGGTACACAAGGAGGCAGCCTGTCGCATCTTTTCACTTGAACAGCGCAATCTCTCAGTGGCGAGGAGTAACGCGTGGGAGGCTCACACTGCCCCTGATACTTCCTGTTTCCGCCGTACCGGCGTCACCCAATCGACCTGTAGGAGTCGCTGTCCACAATGTCCAATCCCCACCCACCGGCTTTCCCACCCTCTAACACTTGCCAATTGCCAGTAGCAACGCCGAGAGCTGGGCTCGATACCATGCAGCATATCCTGCGTTAGTGGCGAGTGCCTTGCCCACTGCGCCACTCAGCCGCCACCGGGGAAGATTCTCTTAAAGTGAGTCAACGTGCCACGCCTGTGAGCTGCTTGTGAGCTGCCACCAGGGGAAGAATGGCCGACGGCCACTGACTGACTGACTGACTGTCTGACTGACCGACCAACCAGTCGGTACGGTGCTCCACATCTAAACAACCTGTTTTACGTACAGTGTGGTCTGAAATTGCAACACGCGTGATTTTCATGCTCCCACATGTGTTTTAATTAAAGGAGCACTTTACAGAGGTTCCATGTGGATGTCCAATCAGTGTTGATGGTAGATGTAGTCCATTGAAGCAAGAAATTCCTCAATGCGTGCTATATTGACTGAGAAATATTCGCCCCGCTCGCAGAGTTGTGTAGAGCTGTCACTGTAAAGAACCAAATTCCTCTGTTTATAACGTTAGACTTGATTTTTCGTGGAATTGTTTTTGCTGTCTTTTATTTTGAAATGCTGTCTTTTATTTTTGAATATACTGGTGGTCCCGCTCGCGCTGTGTCTACCTTGCGTAACAACGACTTCCGGTTAACGTTACAGTTCAGAAAAATGCTTGACGGCAGAGAGTACTAATGTAAATAAAGGATATCTCTCATTAATATAACAGTTCGTGAAGGAAACCCCCCTTCTTACCTTGTTTAGCACCTAGCTGGAAGGCGAAGAGGTACGTGTTTATTTATGGATTGTGTAACCGAGGGGTACAATTCCCTGACTGTATTGAGAGTATGGTACATGCCTTGGCGTTGCCTTTGAACTTGCCATTGGGGGTATGGTCGTTGGCGCCTAGGGGTCGCTGTCCAATAGGAGAGCGAATATTATGGTCTGGTTTGTACCCAGGTAAAGGGATATTCCGTGTATATAGACAAAGAATATACAAGGGATATCAAACGATATACAAATATTATACAAGGGATCTCAAGCAGTAAATATATATATTCGGTTTAATCTGACCCTTTGTAACAGCCGCCTTCTAATTAGTCCGCACCTAATTAGATAAAGCAAAGACAGATTAATAGTCCTGTCAACTACTCAATGTCTGTTGTGGGGAGTAGGGCAATCTACAAAGTCAGTGGGTCATGATCATCATCAAGGGAGTCAGGGAGCCTTGGCAACTCTATCAGCCTCGACACGGGTCGGGTGTGGCGGTGAGGCAGGTCGGCCCTCCTGGGTATACTGGGCTGTGCTTGGCTGTGTCTCCACATCCTCCGTCTGTTCCTCTTGTTTGGTCTGTACCCCGTCTGAGGAGGGGCCGGTTCCGGCCGGCCCATCAAGAAGTCGTTTGGGGTGCTGGGTTCGAGGTCAGCTACGTCGCTTGGAGCGCAGCTGAGGGGGGTGGAGTTCGGAACTCCCTCTTCTTGGGCCCACGGTTCTCTCACAGGCCTCTCGTCTAATGTCAATAGCCCCTCAACGGGCTGTACGAGAGAGTGACCGGTGTCGCTCACCTTTGTGTGCAGGCAGCGTGTAGACGTGGGTTGACTGTCAAGTCCGTAGAGGGGGCCCTGGAGCGTCCACCCCAGTCGGGTCTGAACCGCGACTGGGCATCCTTTGGGTCCGATGTGGGCCGCCTCAATTGGGAGAATGAGGTCCGCGTGGTCAGAGCCTATAAGCAGGGTCGGTGTGGCGCCGTCGATAAGCGGTATAGGTAGTCTGCGTAGGTGCTCGTACTTCGCCATCAGCTGTGGGATGGGGTAGGTGTACTGTGACAGGCCTATGTCGTGGCTGGTGAAGACGTTGGTGATGCTATACTGCTTCTCGGGCTGGTCCACCGCTGCTATCTTGAAGGAGACATTTTCACCCTTTATGGTCTTCTGGTCTCTTCTAATGGTACGGATTGTCATTGTTCCTTTGGCACCCCGCAGACCCAGCTGGGCTGCGGCGGATGCGAGGAGGAGAGTCTTTTCAGACCCATCGTCTAGGACGGCGTAAGTGTCCAGGACCTTGTCCTCGTAACTCAGGAGCACTCTGACCACTTTGATGAGCACTCGGGGGGTCCCGCTATGCTGGTCTATGTGGAGCACTCCTGTTGGTGGGTTGCCTTGGATCTTCTGCTGGTGGGCCCTGCACAGTGATGCGCGGTGAGCGGCGCCCGCCTGGGCCGCCTCACGCCACTGATCAACTTGGACTGGGTTCAGTGTCTTGTATTCGGCGCACTGTGCCAGCCAGTGTCCGCCGTCGCAGTAGGTACAGACGATCTCCCGTTCCTCTCTGGCGGGGGAGTTGTGACTCGACGGTGGTGGCGCCGACTCGGGGTAGTACTGGTGGTCCCCGTGTCTGCTGCGACAGTCGGGACACCAGGGGGTGGTTTCAGGCCTGGTCTGTGGTGACACCGCCTCGGCCTGATACATCACCGTGACGGGCCCACTTTGGTTTCCTGGCGGACGCCTGTTGATGTCGTGCAGGACTTCCAGGTGGGCGCCGTCGCACTTGCTGCATTTCTTCTTTAAACGGCACTCAGCTGCCATATGGCTGCGCGCGCAGCGGAAGCAGCGGCGGTTGGCTTTGATCCACTGACTCACCTCGTCAGTGGTCAGCTTCTTGAAAGTGTCACATTGATACAGCCGATGTTCCCCTTCACAGTACTGGCATTCAATCTTCCACTCCCCCTTGGTCGGGGGGTTGCTGTGGTTCTCGTGCTGCGGCACTGACTCGGCCTGGTGCATAACAGTCACTGACCGGCGGTTATCATTAGATCCCCGAGGTCCATCTCTTGGGCTTGGTCCACTCCACACGAACGTGTCCAGTCGTAGGCTGCTGACCTCCCTGGCGAGGAAATCAGCTAGGTCTAGGAGGGATGCTTCTGGGCCGTTGGGGTCGCGGTGGTCTCTCTGCCGCCGAAAGCGCTCTTGGCGGGCTGGAGGGAGCTTCTCCAGTATTCGCTCCACATTAGAGTTTGCATATAGTTCATGTCTTCCTTTCTCCTTTTGGGACCCCAGCATCCCTACTAGGGATTGTACCTTGATAGAAAGGTCATCCAATGATCTATTGTCTTTGGCTGGGGGGAGGTGGTCGATATCTCTTATTTCTTGTATCACGTAGTCCCATATGCGTCCATAACGCTGGTCGAGGGCCACTAGAGCCGCGGAGTATGGGGTGCTTGAGTTGGAATATGCCAGCGCTATATTATGCGCTCTGGGCACCTTGAGGTGCTTGAGGAGGATGGCATATTTGTACGACTCATCGGGGACGTCGGACATCATAGTCTCCAAGCACATCCGTAATTCCGTGTACTGTGCTCTGTCCTCGCGTGTAAAGTCTGGGAACGTCGGTGTGCCAAGGTACGATGCCATGGATGGCTGGCACATTGGTGAGCGTAGGGGAAGAGGCCTCCTGGGCGAGTCTCCCCGTACGTGTTGTCGTGGGTTGGTATTTGGTGGGTACCAGGGGCCGGGTACCCAGGTGCTGTTCCTCGGTGCTGACTGTACGTCAAACTCACCCGTGAGTTGGGTCGGGGGTTTGTAGTGCAGTGACTCTGGGCTGACGTCGGGGCTGTACTGGGCCTCCTGGTCCAGAGTACGTTGCTGCTGGTCGGCTTGACATTCCTCCTCTTCCTCTTCCTCTGCTAGGTCCTGGAGTCTTCTAGTCAGTCTCTCGGCTACGTAGGCCGGTTCTTCCCGGTGGCTGGGTCTCGTATGGACCGGTCGGGGAGGGGGGTCGGAGACGTAGACAGGATCCTCTTGTTGGCCGGGTCCCGGGTCGCTTCGTCGGGTAGGGGAAGGCCCTAGACCCTTGTCGTGATGATCTCCGGGAGCTCCGTGCGGAGCGAGGGGGTGTCGCCATGGCAATCAATTGTTCTATCATCTGCGCCTGCAGCCGGTCGCGCTCTGCTTCGCGCTGGGCATGGGCGGCGTCGTGCTCTGCTTCGCGCTGGGCATTGGCGGCGTCACGCTGTGCATTGGCGCTGGCATGGGTGACGTCGCGCTGTGTATTGGCGGCGGCGCGCTGTGCATCGGCGCGGCCTCTTTCAATGTTCTCTTCCGTCTGAAGGCGTCTGGTCTCCAGTCTTATGCGGTCGTCTTCACTCCTTTGTTGCGCCTGGAAGCGCTCTCGCTCGGTTGCCGAGTGTTCGCGTTCACTAAGGGCTTGCGCTTGGAGTTGCGCGTGAAGGTGCTCTCGTTGGTCTGCAGCTTGTTCGCGCTCGCTCGTCTGTTGAGCCTGGAGGCGCTCTCTTTCCATGGTAGAGTGTTCGCGCTCACTTAGTTGTTGCGCCCGGAGGCGCTCTTGTTCCATGGAAGACTGTTCGCGCTCACTAAGCGTCTGTGCTTGAAGTCGATCGCGTTCACCCTGAAGTCGATCGCATTTGGTGGAGGCTGCCAGGGTGGCGATGAATGCCTGCGCCAGCATCTGGTCCGCCTCGCTGGGGGATGACACTGACAGAGGTGATCGGCTTCTGACAGTGCTCGTTGGAGATCTGTTCTCTGGGCGCGCCTCGAGATCCATCTCCTGGGCGCGCTTCTCTTCTGGTGGTGTGTCGGGTTCTGTCCCTGGAGCGCTTTCTTTATCCTGGAGCTCTCCGGGGACTATTCCGTTGACGTTGTCTGGGGGTATAGTCATGTCCCCCCTGGTCCCCCCCGTGAGCTTGGTCAGTTTCGTTAGAACCCACTGGGTTCTCTACTGGCAGGGTCGCCTGGTCGGTAGGTTTTGACATGCTTTGACTATCCGCTTTATCCGCATTTAACGTCTGTTTAAAGCTAGGTATTAGACTGACAGCGTATTCCTCTAGATAGGGAGGTGGCTGACTTCTGCGCTGCGGGCGTTCTAGCTTGGGAGAGCCGCTTGGGGAGTGTTCACCGCTGGCCATGGTTAATATCAATATTATATTAGATATTACACTGATAACCTCCGGCTCGAAGGACCAATTGTAACTGAGGGGTACAATTCCCTGACTGTATTGAGAGTATGGTATTATTAAACCACTACTTAGTTATGTACTTTAATTACTGGCCATACAGTACATGAATATATATGGTGAACACCCACACAAGAATACGGCAATGACACATAAAGTTCTATTTAGAGGGATTTATTATTATCAGAGCAAGCAACGTTAAGTTACAGATTGAGAATTATACTCGCGCTTGTAAGGCGAAGAACACACGTAAAGTAGGTCAAGAGCGTAAGTCAATGAGAATAGTAAGATGGGTCTAAACTGACGCCACCTGTAGCATAGCAATTACATAAGGCACACTAGTACCAGCTGGAGACACTGGGGGGGGTTCCCTCCGGGTGTAAGCCGGCAGGGTAGAGGAATGTTCGGGTGCAAAGTCTGGGTCAACGAGGAATAACGAGGTTCCAGATACAGGAACCAGTGCAGTACTCCCTTGATCGGTAGACAAAGCAACAGCTATAATCCAGTATGCCCGACAGCATGGATGAAAGCTAGCCAGCCTCCTCCTAGAGGCGGGCTCGAGGGATGCTCCTCACGGGTAGATCCCACACGATAGTGGGGTAGACGGTTCTCTGCTCCAGCAGTCACGGTACCAAAGCAATATAATCCAACCAGAAAATGGTTCTGCATTCGCCGGTGTAGATTCTCCTGTGCACTATCCGTCACATTAAACTAGGTTGAACTTGACGTTACTTCACCAAACTATGACACTTTACTATCCTATTCGCACATGTTCTAAGTGCTCTATTTAGACGCAAGGTTGCTCACTTCACTTGGTCGTTGACTCGTGGTGAAGGCTTTACTAGTAATGAACGAACTGCTGCTGTTTCCACCTGCGCCGTATTTATACGTAAGGTGAATTATCTAGTGCCAACCTCAGTTCTGTCTCGTATTACTGCGCAAACCTGGACATGTTGAGACATGCCTTGGCGTTGCCTTTGAACTTGCCATTGGGGGTATGGTCGTTGGCGCCTAGGGGTCGCTGTCCAATAGGAGAGCGAATATTATGGTCTGGTTTGTACCCAGGTAAAGGGATATTCCGTGTATATAGACAAAGAATATACAAGGGATATCAAACGATATACAAATATTATACAAGGGATCTCAAGCAGTAAATATATATATTCGGTTTAATCTGACCCTTTGTAACAGATTGTGTTATTTGTTTATATTTGGAAATCTTCATATTTTGTGTATTGAGCTAAACTAGCTAAGATGCTAACCCGTGCTATACCTTTCACTGGAAACGTGGTTTGGACAAACGAATGACTGTACACTGTAAACCCGCATGTTCAAAATAATCAATTAGTTTGAGTAGGGTATACTCAATATTCTATGAAAGTTCTACTAACTTGAATGTCTTGAGTTCGTGTGACGTGTTCTTATGTTTTGAGTAAATAAAACTCATAGTTTTTTTCATAGTCTCTGCCGCCGAAAGCGCTCTTGGCGGGCTGGAGGGAGCTTCTCCAGTATTCGCTCCACATTAGAGTTTGCATATAGTTCATGTCTTCCTTTCTCCTTTTGGGACCCCAGCATCCCTACTAGGGATTGTACCTTGATAGAAAGGTCATCCAATGATCTATTGTCTTTGGCTGGGGGGAGGTGGTCGATATCTCTTATTTCTTGTATCACGTAGTCCCATATGCGTCCATAACGCTGGTCGAGGGCCACTAGAGCCGCGGAGTATGGGGTGCTTGAGTTGGAATATGCCAGCGCTATATTATGCGCTCTGGGCACCTTGAGGTGCTTGAGGAGGATGGCATATTTGTACGACTCATCGGGGACGTCGGACATCATAGTCTCCAAGCACATCCGTAATTCCGTGTACTGTGCTCTGTCCTCGCGCGTAAAGTCTGGGAACGTCGGTGTGCCAAGGTACGATGCCATGGATGGCTGGCACATTGGTGAGCGTAGGGGAAGAGGCCTCCTGGGCGAGTCTCCCCGTACGTGTTGTCGTGGGTTGGTATTTGGTGGGTACCAGGGGCCGGGTACCCAGGTGCTGTTCCTCGGTGCTGACTGTACGTCAAACTCACCCGTGAGTTGGGTCGGGGGTTTGTAGTGCAGTGACTCGGGGCTGACGTCGGGGCTGTACTGGGCCTCCTGGTCCAGAGTACGTTGCTGCTGGTCGGCTTGACATTCCTCCTCTTCCTCTTCCTCTGCTAGGTCCTGGAGTCTTCTAGTCAGTCTCTCGGCTACGTAGGCCGGTTCTTCCCGGTGGCTGGGTCTCGTATGGACCGGTCGGGGAGGGGGGTCGGAGACGTAGACAGGATCCTCTTGTTGGCCGGGTCCCGGGTCGCTTCGTCGGGTAGGGGAAGGTGCCCTAGACCCTTGTCGTGATGATCTCCGGGAGCTCTGTGCGGAGCGAGGGGGTGTCGCCATGGCAATCAATTGTTCTATCATCTGCGCCTGCAGCCGGTCGCGCTCTGCTTCGCGCTGGGCATGGGCGGCGTCGCGCTCTGCTTCGCGCTGGGCATTGGCGGCGTCACGCTGTGCATTGGCGCTGGCATGGGCGGCGTCGCGCTGTGTATTGGCGGCGGCGCGCTGTGCATCGGCGCGGCCTCTTTCAATGTTCTCTTCCGTCTGAAGGCGTCTGGTCTCCAGTCTTATGCGGTCGTCTTCACTCCTTTGTTGCGCCGAATATATATATTCGGTTTAATCTGACCCTTTGTAACAGATTGTGTTATTTGTTTATATTTGGAAATCTTCATATTTTGTGTATTGAGCTAAACTAGCTAAGATGCTAACCCGTGCTATACCTTTCACTGGAAACGTGGTTTGGACAAACGAATGACTGTACACTGTAAACCCGCATGTTCAAAATAATCAATTAGTTTGAGTAGGGTATACTCAATATTCTATGAAAGTTCTACTAACTTGAATGTCTTGAGTTCGTGTGACGTGTTCTTATGTTTTGAGTAAATAAAACTCATCGTTTTTGATTGACTTGGAACTATTCACTTATTAAGTAAGTATAATGTAAAAGCATAACTTAAGTACAACTTAAGATAATTAAGTAGATACAGACTGTAAACCGCATTATGTTTTGAGTAAATAAAACTCATCGTTTTTGATTGACTTGGAATTATTCACTTATTAAGTAAGTATAATGTAAAAGCATAACTTAAGTACAACTTAAGATAATTAAGTAGATACAGACTGTAAACCGCATTATGTTTTGAGTAAATAAAACTCATAGTTTTTGATTGACTTGGAATTATTCACTTATTAAGTAAGTATAATGTAAAAGCATAACTTAAGTACAACTTAAGATAATTAAGTAGATACAGACTTTAAACCGCATTATGTTTTGAGTAAATAAAACTCGTAGTTTTTGATTGACTTGGAACTATTCACTTATTAAGTAAGTATAATGTAAAAGCATAACTTAAGTACAACTTAAGATAATTAAGTAGATACAGACTGTAAACCGCATTATGTTTTGAGTAAATAAAACTCATAGTTTTTGATTGACTTGGAACTATTCACTTATTAAGTAAGTATAATGTAAAAGCATAACTTAAGTACAATTTAAGATAATTAAGTAGATACAGACTGTAAACTGCATTATGTTTTGAGTTAATAAAACTCATCGTTTTTGATTGACTTGGAATTATTCACTTATTAAGTAAGTATAATGTAAAAGCATAACTTAAGTACAACTTAAGATAATTAAGTAGATACAGACTGTAAACCGCATTATGTTTTGAGTAAATAAAACTCATTGTTTTTGATTGACTTGGAACTATTCACTTATTAAGTAAGTATAATGTAAAAGCATAACTTAAGTACAACTTTATTAACAGATTGCAGAATGGGTATAGAGGTGTGATAGGTGTGATAGGTGTGATAGGTGTGAGAGGTGTGATAGGTGTGATAGGTGTGAGAGGTGTGATAGGTGTGATAGGTGTGAGAGGTGTGATAGGTGTGATAGGTGTGATAGGTGTGAGAGGTGTGATAGGTGTGAGGTGTGATAGGTGTGAGAGGTGTGATAGGTGTGAGAGGAGTGATAGGTGTGAGTGGTGTGAGAGGTGTGATAGGTGTGATAGGTGTGATAGGTGTGAGAGGTGTGATAGGTGTGATAGGTGGGATCGGTGTGAGAGATGTGATAGGTGTGAGAGGTGTGAGAGGTGTGAGAGGTGTGATAGGTGTGATAGGTGTGAGATGTGTGATAGGTGTGATAGGTGTGATAGGTGTGAGAGGTGTGATAGGTGTGAGAGGTGTGATAGGTGTGAGAGGTGTGATATGTGTGATAGGTGGGATCGGTGTGAGAGGTGTGATAGGTGTGAGAGGTGTGATAGGTGTAAGAGGTGTGATAGGTGTGAGAGGTGTGATAGGTGTGATATGTGTGAGAGGTGTGATAGGTGTGAGAGGTGTGATAGGTGTGAGAGGAGTGATAGGTGTGAGAGGTGTGATAGGTGTGAGAGGTGTGATAGGTGTGATAGGTGTGATAGGTGTGATAGGTGGGATCGGTGTGAGAGGTGTGATAGGTGTGAGAGGTGCTGTGAGAGGTGTGAGAGGTGTGAGAGGTGTGATAGGTGTGAGAGGTGTGAGAGGTGTGATAGGTGTGAGAGGTGTGAGAGGTGTGATAGGTGTGATAGGTGTGAGAGGTGTGAGAGGTGTGATAGGTGTGAGAGGTGTGATAGGTGGGATCGGTGATAGGTGGGATCGGTGTGAGAGGTGTGATAGGTGTGAGAGGTGTTAGCTTTTTATGGGTTTTCTTGTTAATGTCCTGTCATTCCTCCGGTCTAGCGGATACGGTGACGCGTCATACAGGAGTCATACAGGCATACATGCATATAGTTGCATATAGCATGTTCTCAATGAAGATATGACCTGTGCCTGTATGCTAGCATGATATGGTTGGTATCTATGACCTGTGCCTGTATAATGACACGGTTGGTATCTATGACCTGTGCCTGTATGCTAGCATGACACGGTTGGTATCTATGACCTGTGCCTGTATGCTAGCATGACATGGTTGGTATCTATGACCTGTGCCTGTATGCTAGCATGACATGGTTGGTATCTATGACCTGTGCCCGTATGCTAGCATGACACGGTTGGTATCTATGACCTGTGCCTGTATGCTAGCATGACATGGTTGGTATCTATGACCTGTGCCTGTATGCTAGCATGACATGGTTGGTATCTATGACCTGTGCCTGTATGCTAGCATGACATGGTTGGTATCTATGACCTGTGCCTGTATGCTAGCATGACATGGTTGGTATCTATGACCTGTGCCTGTATGCTAGCATGACATGGTTGGTATATATGACCTGTGCCTGTATAGCATGACACGGTTGGTATCTATGACCTGTGCCTGTATGCTAGCATGACATGGTTGGTATCTATGACCTGTACCTGTATGCTAGCATGACATGGTTGGTATCTATGACCTGTGCCTGTATAGCATGACACGGTTGGTATCTATGACCTGTGCCTGTATGCTAGCATGACACGGTTGGTATCTATGACCTGTATGCTAGCATGACATGGTTGGTATCTATGACCTGTGCCTGTATGCTAGCATGACACGGCTGGTATATATGGACTCAAGACTGTAGCACTCAAGTTTGACACTGTTTAACAAACAATCTTACTTATACGCAGAGTTGTACCCTTCCTGCAGACTTGACAGAACTTGTAAGTCATTTTGGATAAAAGCAGCTAAATGACTAAATGTAAATGTCATGGATTTCAAAAATTGATATGAATATGAGACATTTCTTGCGTCTTTCTTTCATTCCTGATTTTTATTTTTATATTTTTTTTAGGAGATACAAGATTGTTGGTTCCATATTCCAGCCCAGGTCTGTTTTCTTCAATATTAGGCCACTGGGTGTAGAGTGATTTTCCGAGTATTCAACTCGTTTACATTAATACAGAGAGAGACAGAGAGAGAGAGAGACAGAGAGAGGGAGAGAGAGAGAGAAACAGAGAGAGAGAGAGAGACAGAGAGAGAGAGACAGAGAAACAGACAGACAGAGAGAGAGAGACAGAGCGAAAGACAGAGACAGAGAGAGAGAGAGAGAGAAACAGAGAGACAGAGAGAGAGACAGAGAGAGAGACAGAGAGAGAGAGAAACAGACAGACAGAGAGAGAGAGACAGAGAGAGAGAGAGAGACAGAGAGAGAGAGAGAGGCGAGAGAGAGAGAGAGAGAGAGAGAGAGAGAGAGAGAGAGAGAGAGAGAGAGAGAGAGAGAGAGAGAGAGAGAGAGAGATAGAGATAGAGAGAGAGAGAGAGAGAGAGAGAGGGGGGGGGGAGAGAGGGAGAGAGAGAGAGAGAGAGAGAGAGAGAGAGAGAGAGAGAGAGAGAGAGAGAGAGAGAGAGGGAGAGAGAGAGAGAGACAGAGAGAGAGAGAGAGAGGGAGAGATAGAGACAGAGACAGAGAGAGTGAGAGAGATGTTAATAAAGTTATTATATTATATATTAAGTCCAATTATATTAAAGAATTTGTTTAGAGAATCAGCTCAGCTCTGAGAAGTGAGAAATAACGGCATGTGAAAATAATATTTCTGCAAGCAAGCAACAGGAAACCACTGTTGTGCGCAGCTGCGGAGGAATTCTGGGATGATACCTGTATACCCGCATGTCGTGAGATGCAGCAGCAGCCGTCAAGTTAGCAGAAGCAGCGCACGTCAAGTTTCTTTCATATAGTGAGTATAAATATATATGTAAATTTGCCAATTTGCGGTTATCTGTGGTCATTTAATCTGTTCGGATATGCAATTTGTAGATGCAAATTGCGTGAGCTGCTAGCGCATCTTTTAATAGTTTAGTTATAGTTAATGGCTGT
This sequence comes from Notolepis coatsorum, assembly GCF_963971535.1. Classification (NCBI taxonomy): domain Eukaryota; kingdom Metazoa; phylum Chordata; class Actinopteri; order Aulopiformes; family Paralepididae; genus Notolepis; species Notolepis coatsorum. Next base: position 179,000,006 of record NC_140169.1, read on the forward strand.
TCAGTATAACTAAGCTAACTCGGTCTCCATTGTCTTCTTAAACAACTGCCTGCATGCATGCTGTGTGCAATTAAAATATTATGGCACACCGAAATGATGTTGTTTCATGCAAAATATTAAGAGTTCGATATTGGGTCAAGTGCAAGTGTGAGTTATAGTGCAGGTAAAGATGGCGTCGCCCTCGTGCGTGCATCATGCATGCATGTCAAGCCGCATCTCCATTTTAGGTTTGTTTGCACATTATGTCCTATTATCGGGTTTGAGGGAGATTCATTTGGTTATATTGGTTGAGTGTCATGCAGGCGTTGCGTCCTCATGGCATGCATGGTCGAAGCCACATATCTCCATTTCTTTGAGCTTGTAAATTGATGTTTGTAATAGATATATATTTTTGACAAAAGGAGGTTTGAGAGAGATATTAATTCACGCTCTCATTCATCTCCGCTCTCTCTCTCCCTCCCTCCCTCTCTCTCTATCTCCTCTCTCTCTATCTCCTCTCTCTCGCTCTCCTGCGCTCTCTCTCTATCTCCTTCTGATTGATGGTTAAACATTCAAACTGTGAAAATTATTATCATGTTTTTGTAAGCTAATAGTATGAACTTGTTATATTGAGTTGTAAGTTATTCTGGTATATGTTTCATGGAGGTCTAAACGTTGTATTTTTTCCCTTGCCTTTCAGGTAGCAAGTGCTGCTGGGAAATATTCAAATGAGCCAAACAGTAAGCTGATTATTTTTAAATATAAAAACATATTTGTGAGATGGGACTGTATCGTTGAGACCAGAACATAGTTTATTAATCTGTTTCCACAGAGCTCAGTTTTTTCTCATAGTTCCAATATGGTAGTCTGGCAGTGTAAATTGTGTGCAGCTTCTTTTACTTCTAGAATACAGTTATTTAAACAGATAGATCAGCTCTCTCTTTCCTGTGTTAACATTTGGCACATTCTGTGTGTTTTAAAGTGAAACTTGTGATTCTTAAGCCTGGTTTATATACTCTAGCGGCGCATCTGCGTGTGTGTTCTGTGCGCCCCCGCGAGCTAGTCATCAGCGACCGATTCCACAAAGCATGTAATGACATGGTTGACCAGAAATCCCGCCGTCATGCTCTGAAGCCCAAACCAAACAAAGTAAGAGATCCACCAAGTTGAAGTGACTAATTGATGTTGATATACTATATTGTCCTGCTGTTTTTAAATATAGGTGTATGCAGAGTTCCAGTTGATTACCAACCAGAACCTGCCCAACACATTCTACGCTGAGCTTGACCGCCATCTTCCTCGACTGATGACGTTATTCAGACAGAAGGCGTCCAAAACTGGGAACACAGCAGATGCTTTGGCTCACATTTTAAAAATCCACGATGAACAGGTGAATAGATTATTATACATGTCATAGGTCGAACCTCTGTAACATTGAACAGGTTCAATGATTCAAATGAGCTTTTGAATTTTACAATTAGTCCACAATTGTGTTTGCCATTTTTCTGATTGCATTAAAGATGTGAACATGTTATTTGTGGACATATCTGATTGGACTGTTTAAAATCCGCTTTGTTCAGTAAACATTTCCATATAATACAATTCTTTTTCTTCTTCTTAATCTTACATCTTAATAGGAAATCCATGATGTTCACACCAGGCGTACCACTGTTCTCCATGCCCTGCCTGTGTATCTGCATGAGGAAGTCGCTGGATTTTTCAAAACCTGCAAAGTGAGTCCGAGTGAAAATAATTTACAGTACAACTGTATATTAAGTGAACAGTTAATCAAAATGCTAAGTATCAGTCTTCCTTCCTTCCAGGTCTCCCTTGTGAAAGAGATATTTGATCTCGACGGGACTAACCTGGTTAAATAAAAATAACCTTCTCACCAAAAAAAATTTTCTAACTAAAATATAAACAACTTACAAACACAACTCCATATACTTAGCTTTGTGCTGCACTTTGTAGAAACCATGGATTTATTTGTGATTATTATGTCTCTTTCATTCCTTCAGGACATGCCTGATGAGCCAGAGCTTCAGGGTGTTGCAGTGGCCCTCCTTACTGTCATCAGTGACCATGACACAAGTCCAGTTCACTACCAGCCTGTGACAATCTCTGTTGTCATTGAAAGTCACATCATGATCAGCCTCCCCAGATTTGGTGATTCCTTCCTGGTAATGTTTGGACTAATCTATGCACTACACCTCAGCTACCCCAAGGGACTTACCAACACTTTTGAATTCATTCAGAAGATTTTACTATGTCTAGAAGCTGGTAAACTGTCGCCCAGGTTGCAGACTCTCAAGAATGACTTGATGATGCAATAATTTTGTATTCTTCTGATTTTTCAATGGATTTTCTCCCCGTCCCAATTAGTCGTTGTGCCAATTCTCCCCCCCCCCCCCCCCCCCCACTCCCCTACCTGGTGCTGTATGCATGTTCTCCTACGAGTCGGTATAAGGGCGTCCCGAGTCGATCGCAACGCTTCCCCGAGACATGCGCCGACAGCCAGTGACGTCTTTTCACTTGGCAGTGAGGGCTCTCATTGGTGAAGTGTAACGCGTGGGAGGGCACGCTATCTCCACCAAGTCCTGCCCCGCTTAGCAAGCGCCGAGACCTGACCTGTAGGCATCGCTTTCCACAACGCCAGATTCCCACCCGCCAGCTTCCCCACCCCCTAATACTGCCAAATTGTATTAGTGTGAACGGCCAGCCAAGCTGGTGACAACGCAGGGAGTTGGATTCGAACACGCGAATCCAGTGTCTCCAGCGTTGGTGACGAACGCAATCTCCGCTACGTCACCTGACCGCTCTTGCATTAAACTTTTGAAGGTATTATTTTGACATTTACATTTACATTTAGTCATTTAGCTGACGCTTTTATCCAAAGCGACTTACAAGTTCTGTGCGACAAGACAGCAAGAAGGAAATTAATACCTCACCCCACATCCTTCTTTCAGATGAGTTTCTATTCCTTACTGTAATCAGTGATCATGACACAAGTCCAGTTCACTACCAGCGTGTGACAATCTCTATTGTCATTGAAAGTCATATCATGATCAGCCTCCCCAGATTTGGTGATTCCTTCCTGTAATGTTTGGACTAATCTATGCACTACCCCAAAGCACTTACCAACACCTCAAAAGTGTGTCTATAGAAACTTATCTGAAATGTCTACTTTGCAGATGTTCAGCCAATAGGTCCAAACTACTCAATGTACCTTCTTCTTTATTTTTTATGTAATATGTTTACATTTGAGAGTTTTACAGTTCGAATTTTCTTAACCGTCTATAGCTGGCATTATTGTAATTTCATCCAAGTAAGTTTTAGAGTTGAAAGAGTTTATCAGAATCTCAAAGGCAACATCCAAGTCCCAAACGTTTGTGTCTCGAGGAACAATAGGAGGCAATGGGCATAAATGCCACTCTGCTCTGACTGCTTCCATTGCTTGTAGGCAGTGGTAGAGTTAGTGTTCTCAGTACAGAGTACAAGGCGATATACCAGGAGCCATAAACGCAACACAGAAGCGTTATTATTAACATATAAGGAATATGAACTTATACAGAATATGAACTGGTCAATTACACAACTAGAGTGAATAAAGACACAATAATTGATTAATAAAATAACTATTCACCATTAGCTTGACTCAGTTCCGTTTCACTTGAATGAATCGCTTGGGAGTCAGCAGCAGCAGACCATCGATCTTGTATGCTGAGAGTGGGACTGTATCCTTGAGCCCTTGTAGGCAGTAGTAATAGTTAGTGTACTGTATAGTGTTCTTAGTACAGAGTACTGTAGTGTTCTAGTTATCATTCTGCAAACATAGCCTGCTCTAAATGACGGATGGTGCCTCTGACATTCTGACTAACTCTTTCAATGAAAACACCATCTTGTTCCATGATACATCATGGAGCAAATACAGCTGCATTTCCATATGTAGGTATGTGCACTATTAACAGTATTGCCAGCTGTATAGCATGTAATGTGGATTGGTATTTTGGTTCTACATTGGCAGGACCCAATATACAGCACAACGTTTGTGAATTTTACATGTGCCAAGCGGATTGACAATTTTCAGATAATCTATACAATTTATTCTGTACTGTACATAGATACACTGTGTTATCCCAACGGTCACAATAGTTGCCGTCAACATGTTTGCTCATTCTATGACCACACTATACAAATTTGAGTAATTCAGCCAGGATGTAAACGGCTCTGGTCATGTGCACTGCACATATTGAGACCCTTTATTATTTCAATATTTGCTGGAAATACATTGATACATCATTCAGTAACATTTTCAGAGCCTTATAACAAACATTATTACACTATTGTGACCAGTGGGATTAAATGTGTAATATACATTACATTGTATGTACATGTTATAACATGCATGTATTTATTTTCTATATATATTTTCTATATATATATTTTCAATTTTAACATTGCCATAATGTTGGAGAGGGCAACACAATGTTTTTGTAAGATAAATAGATGTATACTCTTTGAATAGAAATAAATATAAAGAGTTTGAAGTTGTAACACAATGTTTTTGTAAGATAAATAGTTTCGATGAAGAACAAAACCTCCTAAATGCATACAAAAAAAGGGGAAAACTTCATATCTGCACTTTGCGAGGCACTAATACCTGGTCGGTATTGTTAACATACGTGTAATATAGTCCAAAAACAGTGTATACAGTGTTTACAGTGTTATTGTACATTGCTAACATACAGATTATATATGTATACTCTTTGAATAGAAAAAAATAAAAGAGTTGTTTGAAGTTGATATAATGTGCTTGTGTAGTTATTTTTCTGTTAACTTATTCACATGGATTTTAAAACTGAACCTTAAGTTATAGTAACTGCAAATATTTGAGTTGATTAACTTAAACATTTTAGTTGATTAACTTAAAAGAAATAAGGCATTAGATTGCCTCAATGTCTTTGAGTTCTGTTAACTTAATCACATGGATTTAAGGTTGAACCTTAAGTCACAGTAACTGAACATATTTGAGTTGCCTCCACTTGAGAACCTTAAGTCACAGTAACTGAACATATTTGAACTGCCTTAACTGAGAACTGTAAGTCACAGTAACTGAACATATTTGAGTTGACACCACTTGAGAACATTAAGTCACAGTAACTGAATACATTTGAATTGCCTTAACTGAGAACTGTAAGTCACAGTAACTGAACATATTTGAGGTGACTCCACTAGAGAACCTTAAGTCACAGTAACAGAACATATTTGAATTGCCTTAGCTGAGAACTGTAAGTCACAGTAACTGAACATATTTGAGTTGCCTCCACTTGAGAACCTTAAGTCACAGTAACTGAACATATTTGAACTGCCTTAACTGAGAACTGTAAGTCACAGTAACTGAACATATTTGAGTTGACTCCACTTGAGAACTATAAGTCAGAGTAACTGACCATATTTGATTTGACTTAACTGATAACCTTAAGTCACAGTAACAGACCATATTTGAGTTGCCTTAACTGAGAATTGTAAGTCTTAGCCAACTGAAAACATTTGAGTTTATCAACTTAAAAAAATTGAGGCATGGAATTACGTCAATTTTTTAAAGTTCTGGAAACTTATTCGGTTTTACAGTGTATGTCTGTTTCCACTTTCAGCTCTTACGGTGTCAAATGGTGAAACTGTCAATAAATGGTTGGCATACCGCACCATAGCCATCAGTCTCAAGGAGTTCATTTTGTCTGAAGTAATGTCCAGCTTTGGAAATGCTACAGTAAGAGCTCTGGCCCTCATCATCCCTGCCGCCCGACGCTGCACCGAGGAAGTCTGGTCTACGACGACGAAACCACTGGGCTTGAGTTGCTGACAACGGACAACGGACAATTCATCAAGCAACTCGGCGCCATTCCATGGGTCTTGTAGACAAAAAAAATACTTCACGTCAGTGACAGCTGGCTAAAGGTTTGATGCGACGGTCAGACAAAGGAAAAGGAACAATTATTTCATTAAAAAGGGTACAACTCATCTTCACAAGAACATTCATAGCTGGCTGGAGGTTTGAGGCGACGGTCAGACAGAGGTATGGAACAATTACCTCATTAAAAAGGAACAATTCATCTTCAATAAGAACAATTGATTCTCACATTGACAGTTTGAAGAAGAAATCGAAGTCAACAATTAAGAAACCTTGTTTTTTTTGCACTGATTATAATTTATTAATTTAATGCAGAATTCTAAGGTACCCTCCACACTAAAGGTATTTATATAGAAACCTCGTTTTTTGCACTGTGATTATAACTACTGTAGGGTACCTGATCAACTCTACTGTAAAATGCCTCTATGGATAACTATGTGCAGTCTAAATGGTAACATAAGTGGGTATTCACTGGAATGAAAAGAAACATTTATAATATTCATTATTCAGCACATTATTCAGTGTTAGGTTTTGGTCCTCTCTGAGTAGTATAAATAATTAGGATTCTTGGTGCAGTAAAAATAGTAAGGATTATCTGATATTTTATAGTAATAGTAAAAACAACGGTTTATTATTCAGATCAGATTTAATTTTGCATATTTAAAAATGAAGCAAGCAGAGACTGAGCACCATTCTCCACAATTAGAGCTGGAAAATCAAATAGATAGCTTACAGTTTAAAATTAGTAAGCTCGAAGTGGCTCTCGAACAAACGCTAGATACTACTGAGAGGGAACGTATAGAGAAGGAAATTCTAAACAAAAAAGAAATCCTAAATAGCCTCAAAGGTCAAAGTCAGGAGGACGGCGAGGAGCACCTCCGACGCTCAGACAGAATAAGATATCGAACCCCTAAATTGCTTGAAAAGCAACAAGAAGAGGCACAGAGAAAGGAAAGAAAACTCACCTCAGCATATAAAAGGTGGAAAACTGGAGTCCGTGAGTCAAGAAACCAGCTCAAGTCGGAACTTAATGCAAAGGAATTGGCATTAATGTCCGAAGCTCTGGAGGAAGAGAAAGAGGCTGTGTTGAGCGCCTACCTTGAAATACGAGGTCACAACACACCCTCAGTTGAACTGAGAAGCTGCATCGATATATGTGAGGCAGTTACAACAGAGATTAAGAAAGTCGTCTATGAGAGGATTTTTGACATTGACGAAGAATTCGATGGAGAACAAGTACGATGTCATCTCAAGGAACTGCTTAAAGGCAGCTATGCTCGGCCCATTTATGGATCCACTGTCTCGAGAGTGAGTCACAAATCATCCATCACTCATGACAGCGCCACTTTGACAGTCAAACTGGTGGACGCTGTGGCAGATATTGCCGCTAAGGAGGTGGAGTATGAAGGGTTGCTGGAAGAAAGGAAGCAAACAGAGAAAATAGAAGATTTAGAGGGGCAACAAAGAAAGCAGCTTGCAGTTGAAAAGCGCAAGCTTGTACGCAGGGCCGCCTGGGAGAAATGCGAGGCCCTGTGCGAGATTTAAATGCGAGCCCCCCCCCCCCCCCCCCCCCCCCAAAGGTTAATTTTTTTTTTTTTTTTCATACAGTCAACATATTCGTAAATAATAGCGCTGCCCGAGGCTGGGCATGATACAGTCAACATATAGCAAGAGAGAGAGCGAGAGAGAGCTCACGTTCTACAGTCAATATACAGTGTACAGAGAGAGAGACACATTGGAAAGAAATTGAAATGCTATTTGGCCCTAAACAGAGATTACACAGTGTCAGAATACCTGGCACTGTGACTGAAGATCCTTGACTAGGTACAGACTCAGCGAGCACTGCCTAGCCATCGAGAAAGGCCGCCATAGGCAGACTGTGTGTGTTAGAAAGAGAGAGAGAGATAGAGAGAGCATGTGTGTTAGAGAGAGAGCATGTATGAGAGAGATAAGCAAAGATGACCCCCTAAAGGATATTCAACTTTTAATGAAAGAACAAAACAGAAGGAAAAGATAACTTCACAAAGGCAACATGAATATACATAGATCCAAAAGGACAAAGATCAACACTTAAATCCAAAGAGAAGAGGGTCTATACCAGAGAAATCAAAGCAGCAAGGAGCCAATGGCCGACAGCTAAAGGCTAGCCAGGTAGGCTACTGACACCAGGCCACACACAGCTTTGGCCAACGGCCCAACGCTACCCAAGCTACACAAACGACCAAGACAATGAATTCACACACAGCACATGTCGTATCTCCAAATGTTGTGAAGTAACATATGTTTTGCCTGGAAAAAAACATTGTTATTAACAAAACATTCGGGAGGGGAAGGAAGGAAGAGTGGGGTAATGTCATGACATTTTCATTAATCTTACCTGCACCAAGGAACGCAGGGCGAAAGGCCGCAACACAGGTCTCCACGTTGACGAAAGGCCTCTCGCTGTCGGGACAAAAATAAGCTATGGCCAGAGCCTTGTCATGGTGCAGGCCCGACTATATCTTCTGTCAAAGATGATGTCGTAGTCAGAGTGCCAGAACCCCCTGCTATTCTCACGGCTAATGTCAATGGTCGTAGCACAAGCTAACAGCTAACTCAAGGCTAACTGATAGCATCAAACGAACGTTCCCAGCAGTTAGCTCAACCAGGCTATCGCTAACCATTAGCTAACGCAGAAGCAAGCTATGCGGCTACATACAAGTACTACAACAGCTAGTCGGCCAGTTTAGCTCCAGAGAGAGAGAGAGAGAGAGAGAGAGAGAGAGAGAGAGAGAGAGAGAGAGAGAGAGAGAGAGAGAGAGAGAGAGAGAGAGAGAGAGAGAGATGTCCATGGCGGGAATATAATAGAGTTAATAGAATCTGTTAAAAACTCACCAAACGTCCAAGAGGATGGAGACAACCGCGTGGAGTTGACGAAGTTCATCTGCCAAACGACCATCCTCTTCATCTTGGCTGCATCTCTAGGTTAGCTAACGCTAGTTAGCCTTTAGCTAAGCTAGCTACTAGCCGACATCATCATGGCTATATACCGACTGCATCATGACAAGGCTCCGGCCATTTGTCCCGCCAGCGAGAGGCCTTTCGTCAACGTTCCTTGGTGACTGACCGACTGATAATGACCGACCTTGGCTGGCATAACTAAGCATAATAGTCAAAAGCTGCACGCGCGAAATAGTCAAACGCAGCTGACACTTCTTCTTCTTCTTCGTTTAAGTTTCCGGCGGCGTACTACACATGATGTAAGTAACCACTCCCTTCGTTGAAACCAATAGTATGTCTGCTGCAGAGACCCAGAGCTCCAATAGTGACCCAGGTGCAGACCCAGGAACAAGTCAGACACATTCTACAAATGTGTCTAATGTGAAATATATAAGCATATAAGCAAAACTAGATTTTAGGTATGTGATGAAAAAGGGCCTCGCGGGAAGGGGGGCATCGCAAAAAATAAAATAAAATAAAAAAAATAAAAAATAAAAAAAATAATAAATAAATTTTTTTTTTTTTTTATTTGTTTGTATTTTTTTTTTTGCGAGGCCCCCCTTCCCGCGAGGCCCTGTGCGACCGCACTGCTCGCACACCCCCTGAGGCGGCCCTGCTTGTACGCCTCCAGGCAGATAAGGACGTGAAGACAGCCCGTGCCAGGCTGCAAGTTCAAGTTCAAGTTCAAGTTCTTTAATAGTTGTCATACAGAAGTACAGAATACTTTCATACAAAATGCTTCTTACTGTTACGCTCCAGAGACTGTGCTAGACAAGATAGTATCAAATAACATAATAACATAATATAGCATGAATTTAGAAGAAGAAAATGAGGTCACAGTTGTTCGGTATAGACATATGTACAATGTTCTGAGTTACCATATAATATACAATACACAATACTATGCAGTGTGCTAATGTACAGTACTATCTAGTGCAAAGCAGAAATGGGATGAGGTACAATTTTAGGTACAATTTACAGTAAGGTGTACGAGTTGTAGTGCAATCCTTCATCCATAAATATAAAGTGTGGGGAGTGGGTGCTACAGTGTGTTTGTTTAAAGTGGGTGTGTGCTATAAAGTGTGTGTAGTGGGTGCTACAGTGTGTTTGTTTAAAGTGAGTGTGTGCGTGTGGATGTGTGTGCTATGTGTGTTTGGTGGTTGTTGTTGTGTAGTGTTCATTCATTGTTCGTTTAGCAGCCTGATGGCCTGGGGATAGAAGCTACTTCTGAGTCTTTCTGTGCTCGCCTTGAGACTCCTGTATCGCTTGCCTGACGGCAGCAGTTCAAAGAGGCAGTTGTTCGGGTGGCTCGAGTCCTTAATAATTCTCTTAGCCTTCCCCTTGCAACGCTTGTAGTAAATGTTCTGGAGGGTGGGGAGCCCCCCTCCAATTGTGCGTTCGGCTGAACGTGTCACTCTTTGTAGTCTGCTTTGGTCTTTTGCAGTGCTATTCCCAAACCAGGAGGTGATGTTGCCGGTCAAGATGCTCTCTATTGTACATGAGTAGAAGTTCTTAAGGATCTTCTGGCTGACTTGGAACTTCCTTAGGCGCCTGAGGAAGTAGAGGCGTTGTCGTGCCTTCTTCACCACACTGTTAATGTGTATGGTCCATGTCAAGTCCTCGGATATGTGGGCTCCGAGGTACTTGAAGCTGTTGACTCTCTCAACCGGTGCCCCGTCGATGCTGAGGGGGCTGTAGTCCTTGGCCCCCGACCTCCTGAAGTCCACAATCATCTCCTTTGTTTTGCTGACGTTCAGGGAGAGGCTGTTTTCCTGGCACCATCCCGCCAGGACCTTGACCTCTTCCAGGTAGGCCCTCTCGTCGTTGGCAGAGATCAGGCCCACCACCACTGTGTCGTCAGCAAATTTGACGATTGTATTGCTACTCCGCTGAGCCACACAGTCGTGTGTGTACAGGGAGTAGAGGAGGGGACTCAGAACACAGCCCTGGGGGGCCCCTATGTTGAGGGTGATGGATGAGGAGGTGCAGTTGCCTGCTCTCACCACCTGGGGTCTGCCAGTCAGGAAGTCCAAGACCCACTGGCAGAGGTCATAGCCCAAGCCCAGGTCCCTGAGCTTGGCTATGAGTATGGAGGGGACTATGGTATTGAATGCCGAGCTGTAGTCGATGAATAGCATTCTCACATAGTTCCCCTGCCTCTTGTCCAGGTGTGATGCTGCTGTGTGCAGCACATGGGATATGGCGTCCTCCGTGGACCTGTTGGGGCGGTATGCAAATTGCAGGGGGTCCATGTTGATGGGGAGGGAGGAGCAGATGTAGCCCTTTACTAGCTTCTCAAAGCACTTCATGGCTATGGAGGTGAGAGCTACAGGGCGGTAGTCGTTGAGGCAAGCAGGCTTGGATTTTTTGGGTACAGGGATAATAGTGGACTTCTTCAGGCAGGTGGGGATGACAGCCTGTTCTAAGGACAGGTTAAATATGTCAGTGAATACTGGGGCCAGTTGGTCGGCACAGACTTTTAGGACGCGGCCGGGGATGCCGTCCGGACCTGCTGCCTTCCTGATATTCACTTTTTTAAAGGTCCGCCTCACCTCATGCTCTGTTACCCTGAACACTGCGCCTCCATCAGCAGCCGACCCCCCCCCCCCCATTGCCGAGGCTTGTGAGCTGGTGTTGTTATTACCAGCATCAAACCTCGCATAGAAGGTATTGAGGTCGTTTGCTAAGGAGATGTCACTGTTCAGTTTGAGGGAGGCGCCTTTGTAGTCTGTCATCGTTTTGAGCCCCTGCCACATAGCTCTAGAGTCAGCTTGTTCAAACTGGAGTTCAATTTTATCCCTGTAGCGCCGTTTGGCCTCTGACACTGTCCTCCTTACGTTGTGTCGCGCCACCTTGTGGTCATTCATGTTGCCTGCCACTAGGCCGTCATTGTATGCTTTGGTGCGCTCTCTCAGAGCTTCACGGACGGATTTGTCTACCCAGGGTTTTTGATTTGGGTAAACTTTCATTTTGGTAGTGGGGATTGTTTCTTTCACCCTAGTACAGACATAGTCCAGCACTGTCTCCGTGTAGGCATTAATGTTATCTGTGTCGCGGAACACAATCCAGTCTGTGTTGTGAAACACTGACCGGATCGTATCCTCTGACGTCACATCCCATTTCTGCACCTCTCGCGAGACTACGGGAGTACTTTTAATTCTTTGTCTGTACTTTGGTGTAAGGAAAATGGATGCGTGATCTGACTTGCCAAAGCCACTATCAGAATGAGCCTTGTAGCCACCTTTAAATTGCGTGTAACAGTGATCTAGGATGTTACCGCCTCTGGTGTTGCAAGTCACATGCTGGTAGAAATCAGGCAATACCTTTCTCAGATTGGCGCAATTGAAATCTCCCAGTACTAAAATGGCGGCGTTAACGTTCGTCGCTTGTATACTATTTACCTCGTCGTGGAGTCTGGAGAGCGCGGCGTTGTTGTTGGCTTGCGGTGGAATATACACTCCGACCAGGACGATCGCCGTTAACTCCCTCGGGAGGAAGAAAGGACGACACTTGATGGTTATATATTCCAGTTCTGGGGAGCAGTGGTTGGATAATTCCTTCACATTCGTTGGATCACTCCAATTTTTGTTAAACATGAAGGCAATACCTCCACCACGTTGTTTACCGGACTCTGATTGTGTCCGATCCTTCCTATGGATAAAGAAGTGATCCGCTGGTTGAATCGCGTGATCTGGAACCTCCGGTGTTAGCCATGTTTCGGTGAAGCAAAGGACATTGCAGTCCCTAACGTCTCTTTGATATTGAATCCTTGCTCGGATGTCATCCAGTTTATTGTCTATTGATTGTACATTGGCTAGCAATATACTGGGAAGTGGTGTACGGTGTCGTCTGGATCTCAGCCTGTTTCGGATCCCAGCCCTCTTTCCTCGACGTCTTTTCCTGAGCTCTGGGAACAAAGGGTCTGGTCCTAGTCTCCGGAGGATTTCTTCCGGCCATTGATGTGGTTCAGAAAGCTGATCCAGCGAGTAATCCAGTTGGTAAGTTTCCCGTAATCCAATGTCTATGAGTGACTGACGGTCATATACATTAAATGCACCAACAGTTGGTACGCACAAAACTCTAAAAACTATAAATATTAACAAAAGTAAACACAGTCTCGACGGAGCTAACAGAGAGGCAGCCGAACGGGGCGGCGCCATCATCATCAGTTTACACACAGGAAGGCAGCGTCCACTCAAATAGTCCCGAAGGAATTCACGATGCCTCCTCGGCGGCAAGCAGACAACCCCCCAACGTCACAACCTTGTCGACTGATGTAAATGTATCATCCCTAGCCAAGGCCTTCCAAGATAGCATAGCTCTAAATAGACTTCCAGTTCCAGAGCCATCTGTATTTAATGGCGATCCTATCCAGTTCCTTGAGTGGAAAGCCTCATTTATGTCACTCATTGACACAAGAGCCGTCTCATCTGCTGATAAACTTTATTATTTGAGGAAGTATGTAGGGGGCCCTGCTTGTAAAACCCTGGAAGGAACCTTCTATAGAAATGACAGCGAAGCCTACAAGGACGCGTGGGACAAACTAAACCACAGATATGGCCAGGCCTTCGTTGTACAGAGAGCCTTTAGAGACAGGCTCGCAGATTGGCCAAGAATACAACCAAAGGATGCAGAGGGACTAAGAGACTTTTCAGACTTCTTAAACGCCTGTCAAGACTCAATGAGGCATGTGAAGAGTCTCGAAATATTGAATGACTGTGAAGAGAATAGAAGGCTAATCCAAAAGATGCCAGACTGGGCAATGTCAAGCTGGAACAGAAAGACTACTGAAGCCTTGAACAGGACTCAAGAGTTCCCCAGCTTCAAGGACTTCGCCACATTCGTGGAGACGGAGGCAGAAATCGCTTGCAATCCGATTACCTCATTCCATGCTTTCCGCACCCTTGAGTCCAGCACAGAAAAACGAAACAACAGGGACCCCAACAAGAACAACGCGTGTGTTCTCAGCACTCAAACTGAGGCCGACAGTGACAGGCAAAGACCAGCCAAGGGAAACGTAAAGCCCCCTTGTGTGTTCTGTCAGGACAATCAACACAGTCTACATGGATGTCCCAAGTTCAACGCAAAGACCTTGGCGGAGCGACGGGAATTTGTGAAGGAAAATAAGCTCTGCTATGGCTGCACGAAATTCGGTCATAGTGCCAAGGACTGCCATCATCGACATTCCTGCGACACCTGCGAAGGTAACCATCCTACTTGTCTTCATGATGACAGCTATGTGAGAAAGGAAAGGCCTGCACCATGGGAAAACATTTCCCAAAGCAAAGCTGTTCAAACAGAGGCTGCCGCAACGTCACTGGCAGTCACTACTGCTGGAGCAGGACAAGCCACCAACACGTCGATGATTGTGCCTGTGTGGGTGTCCTCAAGGAACACGTCAGGAACGGAAAAACTGGTCTACGCCCTGTTGGACACACAAAGTGACACCACTTTCGTCGACCAGGAAGTCAGTAACACTCTAAAGGCAGACTCCTGTCCAGTTAAACTGAAGTTAACTACCATGATAGGACGAGACACAATAGTCAAAACCCAAAGAGTATCAGGGCTTCGTGTACAAGGTTATAGCTCCTCCCTGCACATCGATCTTCCTCCTGCCTATGCCAAGGATTGCATACCGGTGAACCGCACCCACATTCCAACAAAGGAAACGGCCAAGAAATGGAATCATCTCTCCACAGTCGTAGACGAGATTCCACAGCTACAGGATTGTGAGGTTGGTCTCTTGATAGGATATGACTGTTCAAGGGCCATGGCACCAAGACAAGTAATATCAGGAGGAAATGATGAACCTTATGCAGTTCGAACCGATTTAGGATGGAGCATTGTGGGGTGCTCTTCACCGCGCCTTGACACTCCAAGCCAGACAAGCGAATGCTTCCGGATCGCGGTCAAGGAGCTCCCACCAGTCACCCCTGCAGATGCCATTCGCGTTCTGGAGTCCGACTTCAAGGATGCCAAGGAGGATGGAAAAACAGTCTCCCAGGATGACATCCTGTTCCTAGACAAACTAAAGAACGGCATTAACAAAGAGAAGTCAAATGGTCTCTCCACAGTAATGGAACGAGAGGACGTGGAGTGCCTCATGATCAAAGACCTACAGAGACAAACATATCCAGAGGAACTGAAGTTACTGAAGACAGGCTCTCGGCTGCCACTCAAGAACAAGTTGCATCGCCTCAAACCCTTTCCAGACAAGGATGGTGCGATCAAGGTGGGAGAAAGGCTCTGTGACTCCAATCTCCCCCATGCAGTCAAACACCCTGCAATCAAGGATGGTGTAATCAAGGTGGGAGGAAGGCTCTGTGACTCCAATCTTCCCCATGCAGTCAATCACCCTGCGATCATTCCGAAGGAACATCACATCACGAAGATGATCATCACACACTGCCATGAAAAGGCTAAACATTACGGTAAAGGAATAACCATAAACAAGATCAGATCAAAGGGCTACTGGATCCGTCAATGTGTGACCTGCAGAAGGCTCAGGAGAGACACAGAAGAACAAAGAATGGCCGATCTCCCTCCAGAGCATGTGGATCTATCTCCCCAATTTACCTACCATCGCCATCAGGCAACGCTGGCACACGCCAAAGAGAAACCTCCAGATAGGTGACATAGTGATGATGAAAGATGATGATCTGCCGAGAAATGAATGGAGATTAGGTAGAGTTTCTAAAACTATAGTGGATAGAGATGGTCTGGTTAGGAGAGTGACAATATGTCTAGGTGACAGGAAACTGGGAAAGAAGGGTGAACGTCTCACTAAGCAGTCAGTTCTTGAAAGACCAGTTCAGAAGCTGGTCTTATTACTAGATAAGTGACTAGATGTTTACTAAGTAAGGCACCCTTGCATCTCTTAACACTTTCCGTGCCACTCACGAGATTTCTCCGGTTTTTTATAGGTGGTTGCTAGCCACTCACGAGATTTCTCTGATTTTTTTTTTTTTTTAGCGATCTGAAAAATTATTGCATCACCGAGCCTACCCGAGTATAGCCGAGGGGCGCCGGCGATCACTGTGGAAAAAAGCGCCCCCTGTCGTCTCCCAGATGACATAAGTGATTTTGGAATGGACTCAATGAAAATGTCCATCCGGTACTCCACATTTTCCAGTTCACTGATCCAGCCGGGGTTACCACAGTTCATTCTGGAACCTCAGATCCCCGCTGATCATGGAGATCTACAGTATCGCGTTGGATCCATACACGTATCGATTTTTTCGAATGGTGATCAGGAATTGGAATATACCAGTTGGATACCATCTGATGTCAGGTAAGGACTCTATGTTATCAGTGTTAGGATAATCAGAGTAAGTTTGATGAAGTTATAAGCTGTTTTGTGAAATGTCTTCTTTCGGTTTCACTGTAAAAGTCTGTGAGGAAATCAACGGAGCGATTATCCGTGCGCGGCCGTAATGTGCTTGCGTGCACGTATAATATTGATCATCTAGCATTTATTTGAAAACGATTCATAAAAAGGCAGACGAATATCAACGTTGTGGAATATTCCACTAAGAGACGATTTTCACAGAATGCTCCAGAATGAGCTGTTTTTTATATCAAAACAGGGGCTTTTCTAACTGCTCTGAAACAGAAACGACGCGATAAAAAAACAATCTCCCTTTACAGCACTGACTGGAAAATAGTATTTGATAATGCAATGGGCAGATTAGACACATAGCCATAATTTAAAACATAGATTAGGCGATATTAACGTTAACAGTGGCGCCGATGGTGGCATTCAGCCGGTAAAACGGAAAACCAGGCGTGGCGCTCAAAGTGTTAAGGATGTATTTGATTTGATTTGTTTGAAGTGTTTGACAAAACTTTAATACCATAACTTTTGGTTATTGCTTATGGTTTATTGAGAAATCATTGAGTTTGCTTATGCCTGGTTTCCTACAATATCTGAAACAACAATGATTTGATGGGAGTGTAAAGAACCAAATTCCTCTGTTTATAACGTTAGACTTGATTTTTCGTGGAATTGTTTTTGCTGTCTTTTATTTTGAAATGCTGTCTTTTATTTTTGAAGATACTGGTGGTCCCGCTTGCGCTGTGTCTACCTTCCGGTTAACGTTACAGTTCAGAAAAATGCTTGACGGGAGAGAGTACTAATGTAAATAAAGGATATCTCTCATTAATATAACAGTTTGTGAAAGGAAACCCCCCTTCGTACCTTGTTTAGCACCTAGCTGGAAGGCGAAGAGGTACGTGTTTATTTATGGATTGTGTTATTTGTTTATATTTGGCAATCTTCATATTTTGTGTATTGAGCTAAACTAGCTAAGATGCTAACCCGTGCTATACCTTTCACTGGAAACGTGGTTTGGACAAACGAATGACTGTATGTCTGTTTCCACTTTCAGCTCTTACGGTGTCAAATGGTGAAACTGTCAATAAATGGTTGGCATACCGCACCATAGCCAACAGTCTCAAGGAGTTAATTTTGTCTGAAGTAAGGTCCAGCTTGGGAAATGCTACAGTCACTGCAGAGACTACGTGTCCCAGGATGCATTGCGTGCAAGCTCATTGCAAAACCTTGGACAACGAGCTGTCGGGGGAGGGCGTTGTACTTGTACCACCAAGAAACACATGGCATCTCACTGTGTGGTGGCTGGATGTAACCATGAGGGAAGAAACAGATGGTGAACAGTAAAAATGGCGCCGATCTTCCATTACCGGAATTCAACACATGCTGCAGTAATGAGACAAAGAAAGAGGACAAGAAGCCAGGTCCAATTGAGGAAAGTTGTTTTAACTATATTGAATATACAGCTAATACATCTAAATCATGTCTGCTAATATACCCTGTTCACAGCCATAGGTAACGTTGCCCCTTTCTTTATCCATCTTTGACAAATATAACAACTGTGAAAAGGGTCTGCTAGGTCACAGAGTGACTATTTGTATTAGTAATATTATAAAAAAATGTAAATACAAATGAATTGATTGATTGATTATTTTCTTTCTGTGTCATGCACAAAGTGCCCAACCCTCATGGTGTATAAGACACTGAAAATACTGTTTCAGTGTTCCATTATTTAATTATATTTCATCTCATTACATAAATACAGATTACAGAAGTATTCTACCTTATCTCCCAAGCTTGGCAAATAACATATGGTACAAAATAAGTTCCCTTCCTGAAGCACAATGGAAGTTTTTCATATTCATCCCGATCAAGAAAATTACATAAATGGAGGACATTTGACTAAAAGGTACTTCTCATGTCCTTGTAGACAGGACAGTAAAACCAAAAATGAACCTCATTCTCAGTTTCACCTAGCTCACAAAGTCTGTCCTCCTCTGGGATGGAAGTAAATCTGCTGGTCTCTACGGCTAGCGGTAATGTCCCTGACTGAATCTGTGCACAAAAAAATATATATTTGTCTTGTTACCTTTCTGTCTTTGTCACTTTTTTACATATTCAGGTGAATCTGAACCTTCCTGATGTTAGGGTTTGAACCGACCTCAATCGCACGGCACAGACAAGAAGTTCAGAGTTAGCCAAATACTAGGGCGTATTTATTTACAGAGTCACAAAAGGGGTAAAGTAACAATTATGAAACAACAAGGGAGACTGCCATCGGCAGAGTTCACTGCGGCTCTGCAGATCCTCCTGGTGATAGCGGTGGGGAATCGGTATTTGACGTTGTAGCGGCTCTGCAGATACTCCCAGCTTTAACTCGAGGTGGAAAACGGAGAGAGAGAGAGGTATCAATAACAGTCCAACGAAACACAGAGGCAGTGTGGTTCCCTCCTCCCTTAGCTGTGTCCAGAACCAATGAACAGTAACAATCTTCAGTGTTCTCCACAACACACAAGTTAGCTGAGTTTAGTGCAAACAGAAATTATATCTTCAGTGTCTCTTCAAAACACACACTTCAACTGAGTCCAGTGCAAGCAAAATGATAATCTTCGGTGTTCGTCACACACACAGACAGAATAATCCAGAGGGGTTTGGTTCCAACTCACCCAAGCGCAAACGCGTAAAGCGGGTAAACGAGGCGCAGCTCCAAACGGGGAACAAGGTTCTCATCAGCGGATCTCCATAGAAAGTCCTGGAGGGAAGGAAGACGAGGCACAGCAACGGGGAAAAAGCAGGGAAAAGCAGTTGTATTCCAAAACGACCCGACATCGATTGAAGGGAAGTCCCAGTATAAAAAGCCTCTGGGGCGCTAATCAAAAACTATGACAGGTGCGCGCTGGAATTGATACTTGCTCCAAAAGCGTGTGGCGGGGAATGCACCAATCAACACAGCACCTTAAAGGAGCGGAGCGTGTGGCGGGGAATGCATCAATCAACACAGTACCTTAAAGGAGCGGAGCGTGTGGCGGGAATGAACCAAACCTCACAGTACCCCCCCCTCCACGGGAGCCACCCGGCGACCCACTCGGCCCTGGCCTGCCCGGATGGGACCGAAGGAAGCCGGCGATCAGGGGCACTGGAGAGGGGGACAGAGACTGTGGCCCGGAGAGGGGGACCGGAGATGGGGACAGAGGACCGGTGAGGGAGGCTGGAGACGGGGACAGGGACCCGGTGAGGGGGGCCGGAGAAAGGGACAGGGAACCGGCGAGGGAGGCCGGAGACGGAGACAGAGGCCCAGAGAGGGGGCTAGAGACAGGAACACAAGGGGAACCCCGGGGCGAAGGACTGGATGCCGCCTGAAGACACTGGGCATGACAGGAGGGGCTCCACCCCCTGATGGTGCCTGAGGACCAGGCGATGTGGGGCTCATGCAGCGCGAGCCAAGGACTGCCCAGGACTACAGGGACAAGAGGAGAGCTGGTGATGAAAAACTGGAGTCTCTCAACGTGGTTACCAGCAATGGTGAGAAGGACTGGACAGGTGCGTTGAGTGATGTCAGCCAGGCGGCGATGATCCAGCGCGAAGACCTCCAAGGGCCTCTCGAGGTCCTCAAGTGGAATGTTGGCCCGGGTAGCAAACTTGAAGTCTAGGAAACTCTCGTCAGCACCCGAGTCAATGGGTGCCTCCACCATGGCCCGTTGGTCCGCCCAGGCCAGGGTGACGCTCATCAGACGGCTAGGTGGTGCACGGCTCTGGGAACGAGAAAAACGGCTCACCAGGATCTCCCGGGGTCCCGGCGAGCCTGGTCTTTTGGCCGGGTGGGGCAGTTGGAGATACGGTGTCCATCCCGACCGCAGTAGAGGCAAAGGCCGGACCTGAACCTTGCCTCCCGTTCAGCTTGGCTAAGATGTGAACGTCCCAGCTGCATGGGTTCCTCCCCGGGCACCGAACGGGAGGGGAAGGAACCACCAGTTGTGTTGGGAGCAGGGCGGGCCGCAGTACCGTCATGAGTACGGGGGGTCTGGGGAACCTCTGGAGGTCCCGGTCGGGTTCTCTCACGTCTTCTCTCCTGGAGGCGTCCGTCGATGCGAATGGCGAGGCTGAATAGGTCCTCGAGGGACTCAGGTTCCTCACGGGTCGCGAGCTGGTCCCTGACAGCGTCGTTGAGCCCCCTCATGAAGGTGAGACGAAGTGCTTGATCGTTCCAACCGCTCTCCGTTGCCGCCAGTCTGAACTCCAGCACGTAGTCGGTGACCCCGCCACTGCCCTGCCGGAAGGTGCCCAACCGAGCTCCAGGGTCCTGGCCACGGGCTGGGTGGTGGAAAACCCTGCGGAGCTCTGCCACGAAGTCTGGGTAGGAAAAACAGAAATCAGCCCCCATTGCCCAGGAGGCAGTAACCCACTGTGCTGCCCGGCCTGAGAGCAGGTTAGTCATGTAAGCCACTCGGGCTCCCCTTGAAGTGAATCGGCTGGGTTGATGACGAAAAACCAACTCACATTGCATGATGAATGTGGCACAATCCTCGAAGTTACCATTGAACAACCGTGGTTCGGAGAGACGGGGCTCCCGAGGTGCGGGATCGGGAGGCGCAGGGCCTGCCACGGCTGCGGGTGATGCTCCGGCCGAGGCTCCTGTAGTAGGTGGGGTTACAAGCAAGGTGTTAACGGCTTCACTCAGCGCTTGTAATTGGTGGAGAATATTAGTCTGCTGATTACCCTGGGCTGTCTGCAGGCTAGCCAGAGAGCCAAGGGACTCCTGAATAGGCAGGACCTGGTCTCGGAGCTCCTGTACAGCAGCCGCAGCCGCACCTAGCTGTAGGCTGTGGTCGTTGGTTAATTCAATCTGGACCGCCAACGCTGTTCTGACCCTGTCTGTGTCGGCTGAGGTCGTCATGGTCGGGTCGTAATGTTAGGGTTTGAACCGACCTCAATCGCACGGCACAGACAGGAAGTTCAGAGTTAGCCAAATACTAGGGCGTATTTATTTACAGAGTCACAAAAGGGGTAAAGTAACAATTATGAAACAACAAGGGAGACTGCCATCGGCAGAGTTCTCTGCGGCTCTGCAGATCCTCCTGGTGATAGCGGTGGGGAATCGGTATTTGACGTTGTAGCGGCTCTGCAGATACTCCCAGCTTTAACTCGAGGTGGAAAACGGAGAGAGAGAGAGGTATCAATAACAGTCCAACGAAACACAGAGGCAGTGTGGTTCCCTCCTCCCTTAGCTGTGTCCAGAACCAATGAACAGTAACAATCTTCAGTGTTCTCCACAACACACAAGTTAGCTGAGTTTAGTGCAAACAGAAATGATATCTTCAGTGTCTCTTCAAAACACACACTTCAACTGAGTCCAGTGCAAGCAAAATGATAATCTTCGGTGTTCGTCACACACACAGACAGAATAATCCAGAGGGGTTTGGTTCCAACTCACCCAAGCGCAAACGCGTAAAGCGGGTAAACGAGGCGCAGCTCCAAACGGGGAACAAGGTTCTCATCAGCGGATCTCCACAGAAAGTCCTGGAGGGAAAGAAGACGAGGCACAGCAACGGGGAAAAAGCAGGCAAAAGCAGTTGTATTCCAAAACGACCCGACATCGATTGAAGGGAAGTCCCAGTATAAAAAGCCTCTGGGGCGCTAATCAAAAACTATGACAGGTGCGCGCTGGAATTGATACTTGCTCCAAAAGCGTGTGGCGGGGAATGCACCAATCAACACAGCACCTTAAAGGAGCGGAGCGTGTGGCGGGGAATGCATCAATCAACACAGTACCTTAAAGGAGCGGAGCGTGTGGCGGGGAATGAACCAAACCTCACACCTGAACTTGAACTTCATGGGTTTGTTATGGCATAGTTGTTAGTGGGTATCTTCAAAGTACCTTATATATGGTACCATATTGAATATAACAACTAGGGCTTTCAAATTATATAAAATATGTGTATGATTATCATGATTATTATTGTAATTATTCTTCATATGTACAGCAAATCTTTTGAGTTGAACTTGATCTTCAAATGCACAAATGCAAACAAAACCACTTTACTTACATGGGATAATAAAAATTAGAGTGTATGGAATTTAGAAAATGTTGTGGGCAATATAATATAGAACAGATTTTCTTTTTGTATTTTATTTTATTCTATTTGATATTGTATATTGTATATTGAATCAAAAAATTTATTCAAACTTACCCCGTTCTCTTCCTCGAGGTAACGCTGCTCTCTCCATCTCTGCCAGCCTGACAGACTCATCTAACAGGTCCCGGGGGCTCAGTGGGGGGGTTGGGGGTGAGCTAGCACAAAGCTAGCTCTGCTGCCTCATGCTCCGTCAATTGGAGGATGAGCGGGGGCGAGCGCCGGCACAAGGCCCTGCACGAGCTCCGTGAACGTGCGCTGTTTCCGGGCGAGTTTTCATGTAGCCTCATAGCTCATTGAATTGTTTGCTGAAGTGAAACAGATTCACCAAAATCACAGCAAAAACATTTCACAAACCCTAGAAACTGTCAGAAACTGAAGATATGCTATAATATGTCCAACAACAATGTTTAATTGATAAAAATTCGTACTTACACGTCGCCTCAAAATGGACGGTCCAATGTCTAGTCCCTCTATTTGTCGCTCCAAATGTCAAGTCTGACTTTCCAACCAATCCTATTAATCCGGCCCTGGCTAACATCCTCTTAACTCATTGACCACCATGCTGTTTTCTCATCTCTACTCATGGCGCCAGCATTATTGACAATTTTTGCAATGTTTGCTGATCCATCGTGTGTTCTGTATTATAGCTATGGAGACAATAGTATGGCTTATTTGACAGGCATTGTTTATAGTCCAACATTGACGAACCAGTTCATGTCTATATACTTTAGCTTGTGCGCTATTACACGCTAAACATGGCCCCTTTCCAAAATAATCCAGTCTTTTTTCCTAGATCGCGAGATATGACGCGCTAAATGCATTATGTCCAAAACGTTCGGGTTGCTCGCCTGAAACGCCAAATACTTCCAAATCAAAGGTATATACCATGTACTGTACATATGTGTCTTCACAAAATCATCAAGGGGGGAGGGGGGGGTGGTTTTAACTCAAAACTGCGATCGTTACCAAAAGCATGTTTTAGGTCCGTAAAATATGACACTGTGATCGGTACAAAAACATGATTTAGGTTCGGTAAAATAGACATAGAATAGACTTTACTTTAGCCAGAAGGTACTCCAAAGATAATAATCCCAGTGATCCCATCGCGATCGCAATTACTCGTGTATATGTGTATAGTCGTGTATACGGGAAACAATAGGTTTGAGGCGATAAAATCTCAGAGCGATCGCTCTCTGTCCTGATTCCCTCTGAGGGGGAGGAGTTCTTGCAGACATACTCTCCACACTAAAGTGGCCCCACACTAAACTATCCCTGTTCAAAAGGTAGGCGATACTGCCACCTGGCAGGATTCGATCATCATTGCAATTTTAACGTAGGCAGCGGTGCAAGGAAGATTATAGTCGGGTTTGGCACTCAGCGGTTGGTGACGAAACCTGAGTAAAGTCGGGTTTGGCGCAGAAATAGTTAAAGGGGAAGTCCTTCGCTTCAAGAATATGTTGGAATTTTGTCAATCCAACAAAAGATTAAGCCGTCAGCCTAATCTGCATGACAAGAGAGCTGCAGTGTCACCGGTGACACGCTCGTTTTCAGAGGGTTTTAAATTATACTTCACATAAGGTTCTGCACTGTAACTATTCTTTATGAGGCAGTAAGTTGAAGTTCATATTACTGTTTTGTTTATACCATATCAACAGACCATTTCTCTTTATACATGAGAAACATTTTACTCCTAATCTCCAGAATGTCACACAATAACTGGTTCTGGAAAATAAATGCCAAATCATAATAAAAAAGTATTTAAACTCCAAGGATTACCATGCAAAATCTATCCCAAAGCCGAAGCATTTGACATTCATGTCTGATGTTTGGAGGTTCCCATCCCATATATCCACTTACAGCCAAAGCTGAAGTAAGTGTAAGCACTCCTGCAGTAGTATTTTGATAACCATAGATCTAGATGACTGTAGTGGAGTTCTCAGTCCAAACTGCCCGATCATTATGGAAATATTATGTTGGTTGAATATTGGTTAGTTAAAATACATGGGTTTTAGAAGTCTCACATTAGATCAGTGATAAGATTGATTAAATTAGGCACTGGAAGAATGTCAGTTGGTCTGGGTAAGCTGGACCTAACACTATGTAAATACGACAGTATACTGGTCACGCTGGTCGGCCAGCTTTTAGGGCTGTCAGCAGACCCCCGTTTGTTACTTCCAAGTTTCTATTTAAAACCAGAGATAACATCTCCCTGAGAACAGTTGGTTATCTCACTTCAAAGTAGTATTGGGTGTCCCAACAGACGCACCGGCATTTTCATGTGACCACCTGGCTTTCTCCTGCCTTGCTTAACACAACGTACATTTTCAAATGTCTATTACTATACTTAGATTAGTTTAATATGAACTACAAATGGGCCTTTTTAAATTGTGGTAATAATTCTGAATTAAATGATATGAAATATGACATGGGTATGACGGGGAATCACATAGTTTGAAATTAGGCCACGTCTGAATCTACATTGGAAAAAAATTAAATGTGTTGAATACTAACTGTATAAAAGAGATATTGATGTAAGTTAAAAGAATGATTAGGCCTCATGTAGCATCAAGATAAACTGTTCAATTCTGATATCTCTGTGTTTATGTAATCAATCTCAATTCGAATATATATATCTTGGGGTTCAACAACCAAAGTATTATGTTAGATATAAAGTGAAACTATTCTCTGGTCTTAAACAAAGTAGAGGGGGTTGGCCTATTGAGCACAACCTTCTATTTCAAATTCAACCTTAGAGAGGCCGTGATTGGAGGAACACAACTGCTGACGTCACTCTGGTGACATCACGCAGAGACTCCAGGCTTTTGATATAAGGGGGGTGTTGTGACGGTGGAAGGACACTCTGACACGGAACCACAAGGACAACACCCCACCTTTTCACACAGCGGACAACGCGGGCAGAGGAGATCAACAGACAAAGAACATTTGGAGGGAGAACAGACTTTTCTTTGTTCATCAGCCAGAGAACAAAGACCATCAACAATTTATCAACTAGCATTCTTTAATCTGATTTCTTAGAAGGACGAGAGCGGCATAGTGCTCCGGTACCTTGCATCTTTTATAGTGTTCTTTATTGTAATTTGTATACACACTGAACTTTGATTAAACAGCTGCCAGTACACCTTCTCCTCCATTTCTCCTGCTGCGTAGCTGGTCGTCGAACAAGACCATTTGGTCTTTATTGAAAGTACAAGGGTTTTTAGGGAGCATAATTCACAACGCATAGGACGATCCAGCCGGTTCTGATCTTATCAGAACCAGAACAGAGACCTTTGTGACTTCAAATTGGTGTCATGACCCGGGAACCAGCAGTGACCTTAAACAACACTGGATGATTTCAGAAAAGCTACCGCATCAGAACCTGAAAAATAGGTGAGTGTAATGACGGAATATGTGTTCGCTCAGTTCGAGCCAGGGGTTGACAGTGTATTACCTCATATAGTGATAGATATATGAGGCGGTGAGGGGCATAACAACTGTGATCATATTGTATTAGTTCAATCGCGGATTGAAGCGTCGGGCTACATCGAGATGAAAGGCCCATTGAATCGTGGGCTCGGTAAATCTGGTGTCGGCAGGTCTCGACAGGGCGCATTTTGGGGAATGGAAATACCTAATCATTTAACCCAGAACCGGACGCAGCGGAGGTGGTAATTTTTTGCGTAACTGAACGATGAGTGGGGTATGTGTATCGGCGCCTGTGAGGTGAGGCGGATTTCGGCTGGGCGCTGTGGCTCAAACGGCGGCCAGGGGAGATCTGTTCTATCGGGCGTTGATACTATAATTCAACATTGTTTGGATTATGTAATCAGAAAATGTGAGAACGAAAAGCGATCAATATGATAACAGGGGGCGTGTTATGGATCACAAGCATTAGCGTGAAAGTGATATGACGGGGGAGGCCTTTCTGGAGTTAACGTAGGCCTTATTAACGTATTATCCAGAGGCAGCCGTGACGTTTCAATTCGACGGAACGAGCTCTCTGTATTAATACTGACCGGACTAAATGAAGATTGTGCCCACATTAGGGTGTGATCGAGGGATCAAGACGAAGGGATTGTTTACAAATGGAGGTTTGTGGATTACAGAAAACCCTTAGTCGAGGGCGATCTGTTTTTAGTGCGTATAAACTCTAGATCATATTACGACACGTCCGTCGTGATTTCGGCGAACAATAGTACTTGATAGCGATTCGGTTCAAAATACTGTTTGGAATCTTAAACATTCAGTACAATTAAAGTGAACGATTGCACTTAATCTCGTTTTTAATAGTCGCGCGGAAGCTATTGAAAAAAGTAAAATGAAATGTGAATTTTTAAAAAATGGCCGCGCGGGTGTTCTGGTAACAATAGCATGAGATCAAATCTGAATGGAGTGGTGTTTGTGTGATATCTGAGGTAATGTGTTGCAAGGATATGTATGTTTGAATGGCTGCTAGGGTTAGGAATGATTGACGAAACGTAAGAGCTTATTGTTGTATTATTATGAAATTTTAATGACCAACAGCCGTGGGGAAATGTAATAGTTGAACGCCGGTTTTTCGAGGGCCGTTGGAACACAGCAGCATTTAGCTGCTACATTAGCCTAGGGGGCGACCGGGGGATACTAGGCACGAGGCGG
Source organism: Notolepis coatsorum (assembly GCF_963971535.1). NCBI lineage: Eukaryota > Metazoa > Chordata > Actinopteri > Aulopiformes > Paralepididae > Notolepis > Notolepis coatsorum. The sequence goes on from NC_140169.1 coordinate 179,026,977, forward strand.
CGTAGTTTCGAGTGTATGTAGTCGATCGGTAGTATCATGGGACTACGGGGATGTGTATGGCACTTTAAAATTTTCAAATTCGACGTATTTAAGGTAATTGTTTAATGTATTAAGGGATCGAATGGAGTGAAAGTTTGACCCGGAAGTCGTCCTGGGCACTGCGGAAACGAAGGCGGTGGGGTCAAACTAGTGTTTTGAGAGGGCCTGTGTGTTGTAATGGTTTTATTTTTTGATTAAATCTGTACACTCGCTGCCACACTGCGCGCATTGGGTCATATTATGTGTGGATGTTTAGGTGGAGGTGGTTGCGGTGGTTAATTTGAGTCTGGGGTGCTGTGTGTGTGCAGCAGTGGTTGAGAGTTGTATGGACTTTGGATATCCTTGTGTAGGGAGCCCGGGGTTTCGCGTTCAAGGTTGCAAACTGGGGGGGATGCCGTGGGCTGCGAGTCGGCGGACCAGTGGGATGTCATTGGTCTGCAGGGATTTCAAAATGGGGGTGGTGTCTGCGCCTGTGGTTTAATAAACAGGTTGTGGGACACTGTTCCAAGCCACGAGAATTCGATGACATGAGTCACTGAAAATAATTTTTTTTCTCGTGAGAAGTGGGTCTAACACCTAGGGATTAGGTGTTACCGGGGAATGTGTAGAAATTGTGTGCAAAATTATGGGTGAAATATGTGTATTACTGGTATGTAAAATGTGATGTGAGCGAGGAATACATTGTTAGGCTTTCTCAGATAGAAATAAATAGAGCTACACATAGAAGGAAAGGTTAGAATTAAAGGTACACATAGTCATTTGCAGAGCAATAAGAGTTAAAGTGATTTTATTCACTTAAATTACCATATCCAGCGCAAGTGTTTAGAAATGATAGGCTGTGAATAACGAATTTCTGATTGATCAACAGACGGAAGAGGCTGATGCGAAATAGGGATCCCCAGACTCATGTGAAGCAGGAACATGACAAAGAGATTGGGAGATCCAGTTTTCCGATGAAGACAACAGAACAGAAAACAATTAAGGCCGTGTCGTTAAAAATTCGAAAGAAAATTGCACAAACGCTCTCTAGAGTGATACTAGTATAAAAGATGCCCGACATTCCATGCTTAAAGATAATGATGGATTGTGAAAGGGAAATGACACTGATAATTAAGTGTATGTTTTTCTTTTTTCTTCACAGCTGCTCCGGGGCGGACAAGGGCAGTGCTGACAATTCCAAACTCCAAACGGGGGATCAAATTGACTGTTGAAAGTCTGGGTGAAGTATCACACAAAGCGTTTTGTCAATTCCTGTTTGCACCAATAACTCTGCCAGTGTGAGTGATATTAACTGATTGATTGATTGATTTTTATTGTGGAGTAAAAGACAGCATCCAAGGGATAAAAACATGAGAAAGTGCAAGCACTTATTTCCATCATGGTCCCTGATTTTGGCCATGGACAGACATCATAAAACATAGAGCATCATAATAAAACATACTAAAACAGAGCATCATAATAAAACATAGAGCATCATAATAAAACATAGAGCATCATAATAAAACATAGAGCATCATAATAAAACATAGATCATCATAATAAAAAAACAGAATAAAACCTAATAGCAACCCCATACAAAAAAACACTTCCTACCCTCTCCTTCCTATGGCTATTCTATACTTCACTGGCTAGCCATTTCTTTGTGGCATGTCTAAAACGTCCCCCCTCTTTGATGTTTTTCAGGGCTACTGGAAGCTTGTTCCACTCCAGTGCTGCAGAATATAAAAATGTATTTGTGCCCATTAGGGAGTAAAATTTTGGCAGAATAAAATCCGTACTGCTCGTTCTAGTGGAGTATGAATGATTGTCACGGAATCGATTAAAATAATTAGATAGATATTTCGGACCTGTATTTTGAACTATCTTGTGTGTGAGACCTAATTTGATGTGAATTACCCTTTTATTGACCGGAAGCCAGTTTAGTTGCCTAAAGAAAGTTGGCCCTAGGTGAGTGCGTGGAGGTAGTTTAAGGACTACTCTCATTAATTTGTTTTGAGCTGTCTGAAGTTTATTTTTCAGGACCTGTGGAGCGCCACTGAACCAGGAGGTGGCAGCATAGTCAAAGTGACTCTGTACTAATGCGCCCGCTAGCATTTTAAGTGTTGCCTGGTCCAGTAGTTTCCCTTGTCTAGCTAGGAATTTCGTTTTCTGGCAGATTTTAGTGTGGGCTTTTTTAGCCATGGCCTCTCCTGTAAGATGTTTGTCCAGTATGCAGCCTAGATATACTACAGAATCCTTGTTTGTTATTTGCTTCTCACCTACTCTTACCTTCATTTCAATATCTTTACCAAGCCGTTTCTTTGATCCGAACAGGATGGCCTCTGTTTTTCCTAGATGAAGAGATAGTTTGTTATCTGACAGCCATGTCTGCACATTTTATAGCTCCTCACTAAGGGTCCTCTCCACTACTGCCAAGTCCTTATGGGAGACCAGAATGGCTGAGTCATCCGCATAAAGAAAAAGGTCTGATGAACAGGCATTCTTCATATCATTTATGTAAATGCGAAAGAAGAGAGGCCCCAGGACACTCCCTTGAGGCACCCCGCAGGTGATCGCCTTGGCTGAGGAGTAGGTCCCGTTTACATCTACCATCTGAGACCTGCCTGATAGATATGAGGTGACCCAGTTCAACGCTGACCAACTAAACCCAATCGCCTTCAATTTAAATAAAAGGACACTATGGTCAACCGTATCAAAGGCCTTTTGTAGGTCCAACATGATCATTCCACAGAATTTCTTTGCATCAATCTCCTTTCTGATGCAGTCAGTCAAATACACCAGACAAGTCTCAGTGGAATGAGATTGTCTAAAGCCTGACTGATGCTCAAATAGGATATTGTTACTCACTAAATATGTATTGATCTGTTCATGAATGATTTTTTCCATGACTTTTGATATTATACTTAAAATGCTAATTGGTCTATAGTTACCCTTGTCTGACTTATTACCTTTCTTATAGAGTGGGATTACTCTAGCACTGTTTAGATCTGCTGGTACCTTCCCATGCTCAATGGAGAGATTGATTAGGTGGGTAATAGCAGGTGTGATGCTCTCTGCTGCGTCGTTAAGAAACCTAGCAGGCATCTGATCTAATCCTGTCACTTTACTGGAATTAAGTTGATTTAGCCTCTTGAGGACTGCGCTCTCTGTCACTTTACTAAAAGAAAAGGAGTCCTCTTGCAGCTCTAGTTGTGAGTAATACTCATTAACCTGTGCTTCTCCGAAACGCCCTGAATGCTGTGGGAGATCTTTTACCAGATTACTTGCCACTGATGTAAAGTACGTGTTCAGCCCCTCCGCCACCTCTTTTTTGTCTGAGGTCAATTTACCCTTGTGGTTCAAACTAAGGCTGCTAGGTTTGGTTTTTAGCCTTTTGCTGTAGCCTAGATCCTTTAATGATTTCCACAATTTACTGGGGTTGTTCCTGTATTCGACTATCTTTTCAGAAAAGTGGGATTTTTTGGCTGTCATAATCTCCCTGTTCGCTTCACTTCTTAGTTTCTTAAACTCTTGGTAGTCTGAATTATCCCTTGATTTCTTAAATTTTGAAAAACTTAGATTTCTTAAATTTTGAAAAACTTAGATTTCTTAAATGTATCAGTTTTAAAATATCATCAGTAACCCAGGGCTCTGTTCTACGCTTGATCCTTACCACTTTGCTTGGTGCTAGTTTCTCCACTACATTTAGAAAAATAGATTTAAAACATATCCAGGCTTTATCAATATTATTACATTTCAGTACAGTTGCCCAATCTACATTATTAAAACACTCGATGAGAGCAGCTTTGCTGTAGTTTTTCAGAGACCTAATTTTCACTGTATTGTGACACTTAAATATATTTCTCTGTATCTTCCTAGTCACAAAGATCATGGAATGGTCACTGATAGTATATTCTACTACTCCACTTTTGCTTATCCTGGTCCTATCCGATACCAAAACCAGATCAATAATGGTTTGGGAGGTGTGTGTAACACGAGTAGGTTCCTTAATCATCTGATGAAGATCAAACAATCTACAAAAGGTATCACAAGCTTTGAAAATAGTAGAGTCCTTCTTGAGAAAGTCAGTGTTTAAATCCCCAAGGACAATAATCTCCGCTGTGGTAAAGTCATCACAATTAGAGCAGGTCTCTCCCAATAAATCATAAAAATCACTCTGATTTGGGGGACGATAGCACACCCCAACGAGGATTGGTTTGCTTTTGGGGAGAGAAATAGCCAACCAGACTGCCTCTATTTGATCATTATTTAAATCATCTCTAACATTAAAATCAATATCTGACCTCACAAAAATACAGACAGCACCGCCTTTTCTATTTCTATCTTTCCTTATCACCGTGAAATTCTCTATTTCAATTTCAGCATCTGGTACAGAATCATCTAGCCATGTTTCACTACAGCAGATTATTGAAAGATTATTCTTACTAGCAAGCAGTCGAAGTTCGTGGAGTTTGGGGAGGAGACTCCTAGTGTTTACGTGTATCAGGTGTAATCCTCTGGAATCAAAGACAGAATCCAGATTACCTGCGTCCTTTATAGTTCCATTTTCAATGGTACAGATTGATGATCCCGCTGTAATTTCACCATCACAGAGAGGTGATCGATGTGGATCCTCCCGACTATCCCGGCCCCGTCTTTCTTCACTGCCCGCGTCAGCTAACGATTTAACGGTGGCTCCAGCTTCCTCAATCCGCTCGAAGTTGCCTCTCCACCCGATGTCGTTCCCTGCTTCACCGTCTCCTTCTCCCGATGCTCCGCACTCGGATCGCCCGGCGTCATCTCCTATGGCCCTCGGAACAGCTCCCAGGCAGAGAAGTGGAGACGGATCAGTGAAGATGTCACAGGTAACGCCCGCAGATTCCCCGAACCCCGAGCTTACCTGAGGGGAGGTGTAGTCGCTCCTCGGCAGATCCGTTAAATTGATTCCTTCCCCATTTGAAGTTGAATTTCCCGGGCCAGGACACTGATGAATATCCCCGGACAATAGCAGGTAAATTGCTATAATAAGCCTCCCAGCGTTTACGTTCCGCTTGTTTGATTTTAATTTGACGCAGAGTTTCCCCAGGTGACAAACAAATGAAGTCAACACCGCCGCTTTACCGAAGCCAAAATGTTTGGCGTTCATTCCGTTCGAAGGAGTATCATCAATTTGTGATTTACATTCCTTTAAGAATCTGCAATTAAAATCATGAGGGGTATAGCCAAGAAACCCCGCAATGTTTAAGAACAAGATAAAAGTTAGGAGAGCTGCTGTTGCTCCAGCCACACCCCGAGGCCATAGCTGACATATATGATGAACTCAAGTTTGTAAAGATAGTTTAAATACAGAGAAACTTGCTTTCCAAACGGTGAAATTTGAGTGTATGAGAGCACGTGTGAATGATTAATATAGAGCAGAGTCACCAAAATTGATAGTAGCAACTCGAAGAAAAAATAAGATAACAAAAACAAGAGTTGACAATTAATCTATTTCATTAAGCCATAGTATAATAAATAGAAGCAACATAAAAATGGCCAACAGTAGTCAGGCCAAGGGGGGGGGCATGCCGATAACTTCTGCAGACATTTCATCGACCGAATTGAACAGTGACGTTAACCTGATTGATTTGAATGTGATTGACTCCCCTCTTGAGACCAGTGTGATGGAGGGACTGAAAAGAGGGAGTGCGAATGGATCCAAAGCACAGGCAATTGTGTGTTGGTCGTGCGGGAATCTCGGACATATTTCTCGAGACTGTGAGTGGGACTATCTATCCAGAACAGGAGGCCCTCGATGGGGGAACAGGAGAGGTGGGCAAAACCAAGGTCGGTATCAAGTACAGTTTCCACGGCCCGCAAGCTCCCCCTGTCCAGGACCCCCTCAGCACCAGAGCCAAGATGAGAGGCGGGGCCCGGGGATGGGAAGTCAGACCGCCAGCGCTGAGATGGGGGAAGGGGCGCCGACCTACAGACGACAAACGAGAGCGTTTATAGCAGCGTTCGAACGGCACGAGGCAGTTCATCGAGATCTGATGAAGACATAGCTGGAGATTGGTCAAGCCGCACACGAGACGCAGAGGCTGGAACAAGAACTGGCGAGAAAGACTGTACTGCTAGATGGTACAGCTATTGAGATCATGCTTTGGGCGTCGGAGTTAGGCCGCCGTGATCAAGCAATGCCTTGTGCCCCGTTGCCCGGACAGATAGCGGGGCCTCGACAGGGTGATGGGAGTCTTGGGCACGGTAGGTTTCCAGACCCCTCCCAACATCAGGCTCAAAGAACTGTGGCGGAACAAAGTAGGTACGTGGGTTTCTCCCCGGAACAGGCTCAAGGGGGGCGAGACCAGGAAGGGACTGTCAGAGGTGAGAGCCATGGCGGTAATGGCAGAGAGCAAGGACAGACTCTGGGCCCGGTGACCCCAGGGCCATCCGATTACAGGCGGGGGGCCCACCGGGCCCCACAACCGAGGGAACAAGGACAGGTTTGCTGGATCTGTGGACTGATAGATCATTTTCAAAGGTCATGTCTGCAGAGGCCGCCGGCAGAATAAAGAATATAGATGGGTATTAAAAATGGAATGAATTGAATAAAAAATATATACTACTGATTAGAATAAAAATAGAATAAAAAATAAATAGAGGGGTTAGGTGATTAGGTTATGAGTGGAAGTTACTAAAATGGATGTGTGATTAATATGGCGTGATGGAGTAACTGACGGATGCGTGATCAGATTGGTCAAAGGGTGGACTGCATGATTAAGAAATTAAAAAGACCCATAGTTGTTCCTAGGTTTTTATGATATTGATAGATGAACATCAACAATCATGAGTAATAGATATAGGCGTTTATTTTTATTTCGTTTTATTTTTTCTTTCCTAGTTTGTTGTTATAAGCAATTTCTGCCTCAGGCCTGAAGTTTTCATTTTGTTTCTTAGTATATACAGGGGTGGTTACGCCCCTAGATGATAGGTTAATTTGGTTTCTAAGAGTGACTTGAAAAAGAAATGCTCACAAGTTTTGATTATGGTTTTCAATTATTGGTTTGGGCATGTTTTTCTTTGTTTTGTTTCTTTTCTATATTTTTTCTTAGGAAACCTGACAGGCTGGGAGTGATCTCGACACAGCAGGACTAGGTAGTATATGTCTATATAATGGACTGAGAACAATGTGAATGGACTGGAGCTGGTTCATGGATTTTTGTTCTCCGCCCATTAAAAATCCGGATCTAGGATCTGGGGGTTGTGTCGCGATTGGTGAAAGTGTTGGGAAACATGATTCTCTGTACGTTGATAAGCTCAGTAGGTTTTGGTCGCCATTGGCCAAATAGCCTTTGTGTAGGGTGTGGACATGTGCAATTGATAATTGGCTTGTTGGGGACTCTGACGGCTTAGTAGAGGCTGGCAGAGCGTGTGGAAGATGTGTGTTTAAGGCGGACTGTGATTTGTTGCCGTACGTGTAGGACTACTGGGAGAGAGGTCGTGTCAGTACTGGTTGTCCGGGCCCGGAGGCAGCTGATCAGAAATGAAGGTATGATGTTTAGAATTTTATTCCACATCAAAGGGTGGGGGGTTATACTGTTTTGACAGCATAATATAATGAGAGACATGTGACATTTTCTGAATTTTGAATATTAACGATCTAGAAGCCATGAAATATATAGATAAATGATTTGGAAAAGAAAGTTGTCAAACTCAGACCAGTAAAGAGTGTCTGAGGGAGGAAAAATATGGATTCTCAATCAATTGTTGTGGTAGAAGTAACCTGCGCTGTCCACCGAAGCGATATATACTCACTGCAGGATACGAATGGGAGATTGGGGAGTCAGCAGTCATCCGAGTGTGGTACGAGGGAGACCAAGGACTCCAGTGGTACTGTTGATCCAGGACACTGGCTAGTGTCTACCCAGAGGTTCCATGGGGAATCACAACACTGCGGGTACCAAGAGATCCAGGAGAAGCCTAACTCTCAAGCGTTGAGAGTTCCGGCCAACGCAGTGACCGGGTCTTGAGGCTTCGGAGGGGAACGAGAGAGGCCAAACGACAGGCAATCTACGAGGAGACAGGCTGCTAGGCCTCATCAACTGCTCCGGCTGTCAACAGACAGGCTGCAAGGCCTTAGCAATTGACCAGGGTGTCATCAAGCGAAGGGGTGGAGCCTCGATCCCCCCTATCTACGACCAGGCGGAGGGTGGGGAGAATCAAATCTCTTCCACTAATCCGAGGGTCAACGGGGGTTGAGCCAGCGACGACTGCGGGAGACAACAACAACCTCCTTAACAGCCGTGACAGCGTCAGAGGGGAGATCTAATCACCCCACCTGAGATCGACGCAACTGACACCCGAGGGAAGAGCTCCTGGTTCAACTGAACCGCCAATACAGCAGGGGGTCAGGCCCCTATTCGAGTGACAGTACGAGGCCTCGACAGAAGACGGGGTGGGATCGAAAGTCAACTGGCTTTCTGATTCTACCTCCCAGAGTTGGTGGTAGCATTCAGAGGGAGATCAGCAGTCTTGAACTGCACCGTCTCTGAGAAATGAGGAGGGGGGGCCAGGTCAAGCCAGAACACATTGACCCCCCTTCTCCCTGCTCCAAGTCAGAATTTGACAACCCACACTGGAAACCAGTGGGAAATTGATCCTGGTACGAAAAAGCGTGTCAAAGACTGTACACAATAATGAAAATGGACTAAAAATAAAGATGTATGGGTGATAATAAGGATACCTAGGAAAGAGATGTAGAAAAAGAATGTTGTTTTGATTTGTTAGGATCCAAGTGTGGGATGCTGTATGTAATATGAGTTAAAATGGTTCATTTATATCCAGGTAGTGGAAAGCAATACATAGAAGTTGGGATCTATGGTTAACATATAATACTAGCTAATTAAGGATAGTTAGTCTCTATCCAAGTGTGGACTGCAGTAGTATTTTGATAACCATAGATCTAGATGACTGTAGTGGAGTTCTCAGTCCAAACTGCCCGATCATTATGGAAATATTATGTTGGTTGAATATTGGTTAGTTAAAATACATGGGTTTTAGAAGTCTCACATTAGATCAGTGATAAGATTGATTAAATTAGGCACTGGAAGAATGTCAGTTGGTCTGGGTAAGCTGGACCTAACACTATGTAAATACGACAGTATACTGGTCACGCTGGTCGGCCAGCTTTTAGGGCTGTCAGCAGACCCCCGTTTGTTACTTCCAAGTTTCTATTTAAAACCAGAGATAACATCTCCCTGAGAACAGTTGGTTATCTCACTTCAAAGTAGTATTGGGTGTCCCAACAGACGCACCGGCATTTTCATGTGACCACCTGGCTTTCTCCTGCCTTGCTTAACACAACGTACATTTTCAAATGTCTATTACTATACTTAGATTAGTTTAATATGAACTACAAATGGGCCTGTTTATATTGTGGTAATAATTCTGAATGAAATGATATGAAATATGACATGGGTATGACGGGGAATCACAGAGTTTGAAATTAGGCCACGTCTGAATCTACATTGGAAAATACTTAAATGTGTTGAATACTAACTGTATAAAAGAGATATTGATGTAAGTTAAAAGAATGATTAGGCCTCATGTAGCATCAAGATAAACTGTTCAATTCTGATATATCTGTGTTTATGTAATCAATCTCAATTCGAATATATATATCTTGGGGTTCAACAACCAAAGTATTATGTTAGATATAAAGCGAAACTATTCTCTGGTCTTAAACAAAGTAGAGGGGGTTGGCCTATTGAGCACAACCTTCTATTTCAAATTCAACCTTAGAGAGGCCGTGATTGGAGGAACACAACTGCTGACGTCACTCTGGTGACATCACGCAGAGACTCCAGGCTTTTGATATAAGGGGGGTGTTGTGACGGTGGAAGGACACTCTGACACGGAACCACAAGGACAACACCCCACCTTTTCACACAGCGGACGACGCGGGCAGAGGAGATCAACAGACAAAGAACATTTGGAGGGAGAACAGACTTTTCTTTGTTCATCAGCCAGAGAACAAAGACCATCAACAATTTATCAATTAGCATTCTTTAATCTGATTTCTTAGCAGGACGAGAGCGGCATAGTGCTCCGGTACCTTGCATCTTTTATAGTGTTCTTTATTGTAATTTGTATACACACTGAACTTTGATTAAACAGCTGCCAGTACACCTTCTCCTCCATTTCTCCTGCTGCGTAGCTGGTCGTCGAACAAGACCATTTGGTCTTTATTGAAAGTACAAGGGTTTTTAGGGAGCATAATTCACAACGCAGAGGACGATCCAGCCGGTTCTGATCTTATCAGAACCAGAACAGAGACCTTTGTGACTTCACTCCCAAAAATGATCAATATCTCTGTGATGCACAGTGTTACATCTTAAATATTCACGGAAACCCCAAACACCAGAAGCATAGTCAGACTAGTGATGGGAAGTTTGGCTCTTTTCAAAGATTCTGCCCTTTTGGCTCGGCTTTCTTAGAAGAGCCGGCTCCAAATGGCTCTTTTTTATAAAAATCAGAAGTTACCATTGTTTAACATTTTAATCAAACCTTTAATGAACAATTGAACACAGAACCACAGCACATTTTCATTTAGCAAGTTCTGCACTCAGCTTTGCAGTCTCCAATATTGTTGAAATGCAGCCAGATGCTGCTTTTTTTTCTATGTTCGCTCATTTCTTAACTTGTTCCCGACTGTCTTATTTAAATCGGGCTCCCCTTCTCTCTGTGTCGCTCTGTGTGTGTGTGTGTGTGTGTGTGTGTGTGTGTGTGTGTGTGTGTGTGTGTGTGTGTGTGTGTGTGTGTGTGTGTGTGTGTGTGTGTGTGTGTGTGTGTGTGTGTGTGTGTGTGTGTGTGTGTGTGTGTGTGTGTGTGTGTGTGTGTGTGTGTGTATAGTGTGTACCTGGCCTGTACCACTACACTCTCTGTCTTTGGAGACATAGTGGTATGATCCTAGGCTGTCCTCGCATGTGATTGGCCGCATGATGTCAAAATAAAGTCCCGCCCCTAGTACCTGCATTGGATTCTCATGCTCAGCTGCTGTGGCAGAACTTCCATATCCGCCGTTAGTTCACAGCAGAGCTGAGCAGTGAGCAGGAGCGGCTGACGACTCTTGGCTCTTCTCTTTCGCAAACAAAGAATCGTCTCTTAGAGCCGGCTCGTTCGCAAACGACACATCGCTAAGTCAGACACAGGACACACACATCGAGCAGATTACCACATTACTCTACCCGCTAACTGAGCTAGAACATGGACAGCTTCTTTACAGCCTTAAGCCAAGATGTTTATACTGATCAGTATATAACAGCACTATTGAACCAAAATTAAAACATGTTTTTGTCTGAAATGCATTAATTGTGTGTTGTCCGTCCGTGCGTTGATTTACCTCCTGTCTTCATTTCCAGCACCATTCAGCAACAATGTTCAGCATACATGGCGGCACGGTGGTGTAGTGGTTAACACTGTCGCCTCCCAGCTAGAAGGTACAGGCTTCGATTCCCACTCGGGGACCAGGTTGCTGTGTTGCCAGTTACCCAGGTGGGGTATCTCCCGGGCCTTTCTGTTTGCATGTTCTCCCCCGTGCTTGCAAGGGTTTCTTCCTCACGATAAGATAAACCCAATGGAAAAACATGCAGAACAGGTCGCTGGCGCTGTCGCGTCCCTGACGAAGACGGACAGGAACACTTTGATTGGTCCCCGGGCGCGGCCGCAGCCCATGTCTGCATGTGTGTGTATCTGTGTGCGCTGTAGCCTGTAAGTAAAGCAATCTGGGGTAGCATCCAATTGTGAAGGGAGGTGCCCACTTGATAGCCCTGGTGATATGCTATGCTGGCTCTCGCTGCCAATCTATCTACATGTTGGGTTGTGGTGGCCATTGGGGGCCATGTGGTAGGGTGTGTAGCATCGGTATTTCAATACCTGGAGCTCACATTTTAACCATTTCCTCCTGCACCCACACTCCTTACCTTAAACTGGATTTGTATCCTATTCCCTACCCCTACACCCCTAGACCGCTTATCCTTTTAAGGGGTACACCACACACACACATATACACATATACTGACCTTTTTATTTGACCCCTATTAGTAGCATTATGTTTGGCAAGGGGATTGGGTTTCTTCATTGAACGCTTATCCTTATCATTAGGGCACAAGTATCTGTGTTTTATTATTTAAATATAAATTTATTTTAAATGTTTTTCTAATTATATTACATTTAATAAATTAACCCAAAACAATGACAAAGGTACTGCATTTAGCATAAGAAAAATATGATTCAAATAATCATAACATGGCAAACTCAAGCCCAACAGGCAACAGATGGGCATATTGAATGGGAAGGTCTGTCATCAATCACTGAGCTGTTAGAATCACACGGCCACCAGCGCTCGCATCATCAGTCTGCGCCACAGATAGAGCTCCGTTAGACTGGGCAATCACGCAGCCCTAATCTTTCAGTTTACAAAATTACTAGCTGATCAGTAATTATGTATCAGGACAGAATTAATGGGCCGGAGACACTGAAAAAAATCACTATTAACATAGCTGTCTCATTAATGAGAAACATTGCTTTATACTGAAAACTAGGGTAAGCCATTTTAAGTTTATTAGTGAATCTTAAAAGTGAGGAACCAGCTGACTTGATTAAAGGGGCGTGTTTAAAACGGCCATTTTGTTTTGTTAAGTGCCCCCATTAAGGGCCAGGTGTTAAGACAGCACTAATTAGTGATAGTGATTTAAAGGCTTGCTGGTGTAGCGTCAGCGAAGCGTCGAGAAACGAAGAGGGACAAAGAGGAGGAGTTATCCTGGAGTTCACCGCCGAGGGATCCACCGATCCACCCAGTGCTAAGTACACCATAATCCTATATTTCCCTCCCACACTGCTATTTCTCTACTTCCTCCCTGCCACTCTCGACAATACAATGTGTCTCATACCTATATCCACAATCTGCTCCTCCAGAACTGACTCTACCCATCCACGACAGTTTGCTAGTAACCCGGCTAATCTCTCCTACCCTCCTACAGCCACTAATACACCTGTCACAGTACGGGGAGGCTTATGGAATTGTCAATCAGCAGTCAAGAAAGCTGACTTCATTACTGCCTACGCCCATAGTCTAAATCTGCAGCTCCTGGCTCTAACTGAGACCTGGATAACCCCCAATAACTCATCAACACCTGCAGCATTATCTACAAACTATAACTTCACTCACACACCTCGACCTTCCAGACGGGGTGGAGGCACTGCCCTCATGACATCTCCTTCATGGGCTACAAACGTAACACCACTCCCAGAACTGTCACTCTCCTCTCTCGAATATCATGCAGTATCTGTCTCTAATCCTTTCAATCTCACCATTGTTACACTCTACCGCCCTCCAGGTCCGCTCGATCACTTCACAGATGAGCTGGACATGCTTCTTAGCTCCTTACCGGAAGATGGTACCCCTCTCCTTCTACTGGGCGACTTCAACCTGCCTGACTCATCTCAGTCAGTCATAGTAGTCTCCCTCCTACAATCGTTTGACCTGACTCCCACTGCCATGCCTCCCACCCACAAAGCAGGCAACTCCTTGGATCTCATATTTTCCCGTAACTCCAGCATCATTAACACCACGGTAACTCCCCTACATGTATCTGACCATTCCTTCATATCCTTCTCACTAACTCTCATGCTTAACCGAAAGGTCTTCACCCCAACTCAAACAGTCTCACTCAGACGCAACCTGCCCTCCCTATCCCCCTCCACCCTCTCCTCTGACATACTATCCGCTCTACCTTTGAGTGACACCTTCTCTGCTCTCTCCACAGAGATGGCAACCTCCACCCTCCTTTCAGCCCTGGCAACCTCCTTCGACAAGCTCTGTCCCCTCGTTGAGAAACCTGCCCGCCGTTCCCCACCCAGTCCATGGCTGACAGATCCAGTGAGAGAACAAAGACAGGTCCTGAGAGCAGCTGAAAGGAAGTATAGAAAGTCACGCCTCACTGCTGACATCGACACATATCACAACCTCTTGTTAACATTCTCCAAAACCATCACTAATGCCAAAGCTTCTTTCTTCCACCATAGGATCGAGGCCTCTGCCAAGAATCTTCGCAAACTGCATGCTACCATGTCCTCCCTCCTCACTCCCCCCCCACCCCCCCCTCCCTCATCTTTCTCTGCCGAAGACTTTGCGATCTTCTTTGAGGAAAAAGTGGAGAACATCCGCAGCTCCTTCTCCCAACCCCCACCCATTCCAAATGCTGAATCGAGAACCTCATCCTTCACTCTGTCATCTTTCTCTCCCATTACAGAAGCAGAGACCCTGACACTGGTAACGTCAAACCGTCCGACTACTTGCCAGCTGGACCAGCTACCCTCCCCACTCCTCCAGACCATAGCACCAGACATCCTCCCATTCCTAACTGCAACCATCAACTCCTCACTCAACTCGGGGGTGGTCCCCACCTCCCTAAAACAAGCCAGAGTCACGCCGCTCATAAAAAAACCAACCCTGAACCCTACTGTCATAGGCAACTACCGTCCTGTCTCTCTTCTCTCCTTCCTTTCTAAAACACTTGAACGTGCTGTATCCAACCAACTTACTACTTATCTCTTACAGAATGACCTCCTAGACCCTAATCAGTCAGGCTTCAGGACTGGTCACTCCACAGAGACAGCCCTCATTGCGGTCACAGAGGCACTTCACTTAGCAAAAGCGAAAGGCCTCTCCTCTGTCCTGATTCTCCTAGATCTATCTGCAGCCTTCGACACAGTCAACCACCAGATCCTCCTTGCGGCCCTCGCAGGAATGGGTGTGGCTGGCTCTGCGCTGACATGGCTGTCATCATACCTCAATGACCGCTCCTACCAAGTGTCATGGAGAGGGACCCTGTCGGCCACCCGCCCCCTGCGGACGGGTGTCCCCCAGGGCTCGGTTTTAGGACCCCTTCTCTTCTCCCTCTACACTAAATCACTGGGTAACATTATCACGTCTCATGGCTTCTCCTACCATTGTTATGCCGACGATACTCAACTCTTCCTCTCCTTCCCTCCCTCAGATATCCACGTCTCTGTGCGGATCTCGGCCTGTCTGTCCGACATCTCAGCCTGGATGACGTCCAACCACCTCAAACTGAACCTAAGCAAAACAGAATTGCTCCACCTGCCGGCCAAATCCTCCCCCCTAACCGACCTTTCAATCACAGTCGAGAATGCAGCTGTGACTGCGTCCCCGACCGCCAAGAACCTTGGTGTTGTCCTCGACGACCAGTTGAACTTCTCTGCTCACATCGCAGCGACGACCAGAACCTGCCGATTCCTCCTGAGCAACGTCAGAAGGATACGCCCCTTCCTGACAAAAGAAGCCACCCAACTCCTCGTCCAATCAACAGTCATCTCCCGCCTCGACTACTGCAATGCACTGCTCGCTGGCCTCCCGGCCACTGCCACTAAGCCTCTTCAACTCATTCAGAACGCAGCGGCCCGCCTGATCTCAAACCTACCGAAGTCGGCCCATGTCACCCCACTTCTTAGGGACCTGCACTGGCTCCCCATTGCTGCACGAATCCGCTTCAAGGCCCTCGACCTAGCATACCGTGCGGCAAAGGGAACCGCTCCCGCCTACCTCCGGTCAATGGTCTCTAACTACACACCCTCAAGACCCCTACGCTCTGCATCTTCTGGCCGCCTCAGACCTACTCCTATCCAAGCTCCGGGAGGGTCATCAAAGAGAAGTCGCCTATTCTCAGTCCTTGCCCCACAATGGTGGAATGAACTACCCACCCCAGTTAGGACAGCCGAATCACGTCCAATCTTTCGCCGTCGACCAAAGACGCACTTCTTCAACCATTATCTGAATTAAAAAAAAAAAAAAAAAAAAAAAAAAAATCTAACCCTAACTAACCGTACTGTCATGCACTTGTCCTAATAAACTAACCTACACTGTAGCACTCAACACTTTGATGAACATTGTTGCTCAGCTGATAGAGTTGTGCCCTTCCTGATGGCTTGTCGTACAGAACTTGTAAGTCGCTTTGGATAAAAGCGTCAGCTAAATGACTAAATGTAAATGTAAATGTAATGCCACAACATGAGAGGGAATTACCTGAATTTGCTGCACAGCTAACATTAACGTTTTTCTGTGGAAGCTGGGAGGTTTACTCATCTGGCAGGGCTTTGTAGCTGAACTTACCATTACCATACCAAGATACCTTTTTGTGTATCCATTGCTGTTTGCTATCATCATCCGACTTAATGTTGCTACAGTAGCTGATTCCTAAACTACGTGTCGGGCAAAGGGTCATCATAACATTTTAACGTGTTAAAACTATTTTATGCTAACTCGTTATTAGCATGTTTGACAGCCATAATATAGTATACACATATACAAGGCTTGACATAAACTTTTTGGCTCACCAGCCACTGTGGCTAGTGGTTTTCCAAAGTCACTAGCCACTTAGCATTTTCACCAGCCAAAAATCACACACACACACACACACACTCTATCCAAATATCCAGTTAGTTTTTATAGTGTAATGTTTGGCTACTTGAGACAGACCTTGAGGCAGACCACGCACTGCGTTCTGAGAGAGAGAGAGAAAAATACTCTTCACTACGACTCTAAAGCGGTGACGCTGCACGGCCTACCTGCCAAAGTGGCTGGTAAGAGTGACAGAGTTACACGTCACTGCTGAATTCTACCCATTTGGTAAGTGGCGGGCCCTGTCAAGCCCTGCACATATATATATATATATATGGTTGTGTTCAGGCTCGACACGTTCCAAAACAAACTTGTTCTGAAGGTCCAGATTAACACTGAAAGTCTGCGTTTATTATTTTGTATAACTTATATATTGTTTATATATATAAGATCTATATCGTTACGTCATCTGTTTGCATAACAGTATTCTTCGCTCGCCTTATTGGGTCCCATCCTTGATGTTGTAGGCGCCAGAGACGCGCCCCCTAGACATGGTTTCTAGACATGTTCAGACACGTTCAGACAAGCCCAGAGCAAGCGCATTGATTCTGTACAGGTGAATAGGCTGAGCCCAATAGGGATCAGTTTGAGTATATATTGTAGACGGTGCAAGCAGCCGCAGCGGCAGTAACATAACAGGAAAACTAGCAGAGCGAGAGTGTGAGACGTCCGGTACAGTTGTACACAGACCGATAGCAGTGTATCGTTATAGAGAGCTAATGGCTACTTAGATACGACTATAATATTGTCGAGCCATTATTGGCATAGTACAGTGACTCGTGTAAGCGAAGTAACGTGGAGAGACTTATAGTTAAACCCAGCGCCGTTTGGATATAACTACTCATTGGAGACCGTCTACGGGTTAGCTTCAAGTACAAACGAAGCTAGCTAGCTACCATCTATGCCAACAGGCTTTTGGATTAATAGCTATTAACCCTGCCATCGGGCGCTAGGATTACAAGGACCGGTTCCGTACGAGACCCTTCTTCCAGCGGCGACAGGATTATCCGACCGGCCTACAGTTCCTCCGGAGCAGGAGCTCTAGAGAGAAACCATCGTCTCCAGCCACCATTTGCTTTTCCCTGTATCGCATCGTTTCGTCTCACTCCCTTCAGAGCTCCGGTCGAGTATCCGTAATCTAGGAACTATTCATTACCGCTGACTTTGTTGCACTGACATTCTATTATTAAAGGAGAACCATGATAACTAATATGTATGTTGCTATGACTATTAAAATACGTTTAACTTGGTATCCCTGTCCCCGCGCAGTCAATTGAGTGTCCGCCATTTTGTCTAACTGTACTGTCTGGCTATTAATATTCTTTAGCAGTGGTTTAATCTAAACAATATTTAATACAGTCAGGGTTGTGTAGCCCCTTAGCTACAATTGGTCCTTCGAGCCGGAGTGTATCAGTAATAATAATAATAATATTAGTGATAATATGGCCAGCGGCGGACACTCTCCAATCGGCTCTCCCCCATTAGAGCGCCCTAGGCGCCAGCGTCAACCCCCTCCCCACTTGGAGAACTACGCTGTAGAGTTACCCCCTAGCTTATCTACGAGGATGTTAAGCAAGGATAACATTAGTAGCTCAAGTATGCCCAACCTTATCGACCTGTCAACCCCACCGGTAGAGACCCAAGCTAGTTTAAGGCGAGACACTGCAGGTGAATAGTCAAATATACTTTTTTTGTTGATTTTGAGATTTTGTTATATTTTGCTTCCTAAACATGTCTTCTATGAAACTAGTGACAATAAAACGTCAATAACACACATTTAGTTGTTTATTTTACATAATTTTGCCTTATTGCATCCATAAATGTCCACATATTTAATGGGGAAGTGCCTCATTTGCATATATAAACATGAATTTTAGAAAACTTGCAATATATTTTTTCTTAGTTTATATGTACATAACAAATTGGGAAAGTTTCATAGTGATATCTATTCAAATATTTTTTGCCTATTAGGGGGTACTACACTGTACTACACTGTTTGTAGCCTGTGTGTAGTTCTGTTCAGTTCAATAACATCATTATTATTATTATTATTATTATTATTCAGTTATCAGGCATGTGTTTAGGTTGTCTATTACTAATGGTTTGATTAGGTATTGTGTTTGTAAATATCTGTTTAAAAAAAAAAAGTATGGCATTTTACAATACAGAACTTTGAAGGCGTTTTCCCGAAAATGAGTTTTAAGAGTTTTTCCTCATACTCTGAGCCAGAAATCTCCACTTCAGTAGCACTCACATACACCAAACCTTCCAGTTCTATTCATATCTATGTTCTGAAGGTATATTTTACAGAAGGGTTTGTTGATATCGCATTCATACCCTGATTTATATCACATTTTATTCCTAAAAACATGGCGAAATATGGAATTTTACCATAAAAATTGACTGAATGGAGTATTTTCTGATTTATGGAGTGATAAAAAGAGATATCCAAAATCCCCTCTGTAATAACCTTTGGCTCTAATATGTCAACAAAATGAAACTATAATTTTGAAAATGGCTTTATCCAATGTTCAGATTTCTGTCCTGGAATTAAATGCAAATTAGTGCATATTTAAGTAGATCATGCCTCATTTGCATATTTAAACATACAATTTCAGAAAACTTGTAATACAAAAAAGTCTTGTCTTAATATAAGTAATCAACTGGGGAAGTTTCATTGTGATATCTATTAGTTAATTTTCTTACCCTATTCACCTGCAGTGTCTCCCCTTAAGTGAAACTGACTTAGCTCAAGGGGGGGGACAAGCGGGACATGACTTGACTATGCCCATAGAACACTGCGCCCCCGAGATGGAACTCGGAGCGCAAGAAGGTAAAGAATGCGCCCCCGAGATGGACCTCGGAGCGCACCAGAGTAAAGAGCACCGCGCCCCCGAGATGGACCTCGGAGCGCGGGAGAAGACAAAGTACAGCGCCCCCGAGATGGACCTCGGAGCGCGTAAGGAGACCAGGTCACTGCCAAGCCCTGCCAACTCCAGATCACCATCATCAGCGTCATCCCCAAGCGAGGCCGACCAGAGGCAAGCGCAAGTACTGATCGCCACAATAACCGCTTCGGTGGAAAGGGATCGCCTCCAGGGTGAGCGTGACCGCCTCCAGACGCAACAAGAGAGTGAGCGTAACCGCCTCCAGAGTGAGCGCGAACATCTCAGACTGGAAGAGAGTTGCCTCCAGGCTGATGCCACGATGACCATCAGACTGGAAGAGAGGCGCCTCCAGGCTGAAGAAAACATGGAGCGAGACCGCGCCAACGCGCAGCGCGACGCAGCCAATGCGCAGCGCGAGGCGGAGCGAGACCGTCTACAAGCACAAATGATGGAGCAAGCGCTCCAGAGGGTGACACCCCACTCTTCCACCCGGAGCTCCCGGAGATCATCACGACACGGGTCGAGGGCGCCTTCCCCTCCCCGACAAAGCTACACGGGACCCCGCCCAAGGGAAGAACCTGCTTACATTGCAGAGCAGCTAGCCGAGCGACTACAAAGCCTGACGGAGGACGAGGGAGGACAGAAAGCCCACCCGCACTACCCCATCTCAGACCAGGAGGCTCAGCGCAGCCCCGGTCTCAGTCCGGACACGCTGCATTATGAACCCCCAACACGTCCCAGTGGGGAGTTCGAGCACCAGACGGCACCAAGGAATAGTGCCTGGAAACCCAGCCCCTGGTTCCCGCCCAGCACGAACCAATGACCCAACGTACAGGGAGACTCGCCACGGATGCCTCTCCCCCCACGTGCGTAGTGTGCATCCATGGCACACTACATTGGGACACCCACATTCCCAGACTTCACAAGAGAAGACCGAGCGCAGTATACCGAGCTGCGTATGTGCCTAGAGACAATTATGTCCGGAGTACAAGACGAGTCATACAAGTATGCCATTCTCCTTAAGCACCTCAAGGTAACTAGAGCGCACAACATAGCGCTGGCATACTCCAATTCACAAACTCCCTATTCTGATGCCCTGGTTGCCCTCGACGCACGTTACGGACGTACATGGGACTATGTCATTCAGGAGATACGTGAGATTGAACGTCTCCCCCCGGCTAGAGACAACCGAGCCCTGGACGACCTATCCGTCAAGGTACAGTCCCTAGTAGGGATGCTCGGGTCCCAACGAGACCAGGGGATGTATGAGTTGTACGCCAACTCCAACGTGGAGCGCATATTGGAGAAGCTCCCCCCATTCCGCCAGGAATGTTTTCGGCGGCAAAGAAACTACCGTGACCCGAATGGCCCAGAACAGTCACTGCTGGATCTCGCTGACTTCCTAGCCAGGGAGGTTAGCAGCCTAAGAATTGACACCTTCGCATGGGGTGGCTCGAACATTAAAGAGGGACAGAGGAGGTTTAAAGACCAAAGCAGGCCCATCACAGTGATGCACCAGGCCGAGGCGGTGTCACGGCAGACGAGTCACAACCCCCCCGCCAAGGGAAAATGGAAAATTGCCTGTCAATACTGCGACAGTGAACACTGGCTGTCACAGTGCGAAGCATTCAAGAAACTGACCACCGCCGAAGTAAGTCAGTGGATTAAAGATAACGCAGCTGCTTCCGCTGCGCGCGCGGCCACATGGCAGCAGAATGCCGCCTTAAGAAGAAGTGTGGCAAGTGTGACGGCGCTCACCTCGAAGCACTGCACGAGAGCAACAAGCGCCCACCAGAAGACCAAAGTAGGCCCATCACAGTGATGTACCAGGCCGAGTCGGTGTCACAACAGAAGAGTCACAACCCCCCCGCCAAAGAGGAATTGGAAATGGAGGTTCCAGAATTCAAGATCACATGTAGTTACTGCCACAGCGGACACTGGCGGTCGCGGTGCGGCGCATACAAGAAACTGACCCCCGCCGAAATGAATCAGTGGGGTGAGGCTAACAAGCAGGACGCCGCTTACTGCGAATCACTGCGCGAGGCCCACAAGCGAAGATTAGCTCTACAAAGCGACCAGGGAACAGAAGTGCTCCACATCGACCCCGCGAATCGTGGGAGCCCCAGAGTGCTCCTCAAGGTAGTACCAGTACTCCTCAGCTACGGGGACAAGGTACTCGACACCTACGCCGTCCTCGACGACGGGTCGGAGAAGACACTCCTCCTCGCCTCCGCCGCGACCCAGTTGGACCTGCGGGGACCAGAGGAGACCATGACCTTCCGTACCATTCGTCAAGATTTACAGACAATCAAAGGTGAAAACGTCTCGTTCACCATTGCAGCGATCAACCAGCCTGAGAAGCGGTACAGCATCAGCAAGGCGCTCATGAGCTACGACATAGGTTTGTCACGTTACGATTACCCCATCCCACAGCTGAGGGAAAAGTACGACCACCTACACCAACTGCCCATACCGCTCATCAGCGGAGCTACACCGACCCTACTCATTGGCTCCGACCACGCGGACCTCATTGTCCCAACCAAGGCGGCCCACATCGGACCCAAAGGATGCCCAGCCGCGGTTAAAACCCGACTGGGGTGGACGCTCCAGGGCCCCCTCTACGGACCTGCCAGCCAACCAACGTCCACACGCTGCCTTTACACCAAGGTGAGCGACACAGACAACACTCTCCTACAGCACGTTGCGAGGCTATGAACACTAGATGTGCTGCCATTCAAGACCGAACGCAAGATGGTTCGGTCCAAAGAGGACAAGTATGCCATCGCTCTACTAGATCAGAAGACTACGAGAGTCGAGGTCGACGGAGTGTTCAGATACGCAACCCCACTCTTGAGGCGGGACGGGATGCCCACTCGGCATGTGTCTAAGGGAGCGACACACCACTGCCTACAGAGCGTATCCACGCCAGAAGAAGCAGAGAGCATCCTAATGAAGCTACGGGCTTCGTTAGCCAACGGTGGATTCGACCTCTGACAGTGGGCCAATAGCGACCCTCAAGTTCTCCGGCACCTCCCTCCAGAGACCAAGGCCGGGAGCAGCGAGACCTGGATGGCGCACACCCCAGGCGAAGCGCAAGAGATGACCCTGGGCCTCGTCTGGCGCTTCAAGACAGACTCGCTTCACTACCGACACACACCTCTGAGGACGGATCAAGAGATGTCCACGACTAGACTGACCACTCGGCGGCGTGTGTACCGAACACTCGCCAGCCAGTACAACCCAATGGGGTGTATCCTCCCCTACACCACCCGGGCGAAGATGCCGGTGAGAGAACTGTGGGCCAAGGAGCAGGGCTGGGAAGACCCCATACCCAAGCACCTAGCTACCACATGGAGAGAGTGGGAGGATGAACTTGTCTTACTCCGCGAGGTGGCCATCCCGCGGAGTCACTTCCCCCCTACCGTGCGACTGGAGAAGTGTCAGACAGACCTGCACGTCTTCAGCGACGCCTCAGAAGTGGCCTACGGATCAGTGGCCTACCTGAGGGCTCAAGAAGAGGGAGTTCTGAACTCCAAGCCCCTCAGCTACGCTCCAAGCGACGTAGCTGACATCGAACCCATCACCCCAAACCGCCTCTTGATGGCGCGGCCGGACCCTTCCCCTTCTCAGACGGTGTACAGACAGGACGGAATGAACGGACGGAGAATGTGGAGACACAGCCAAGTACTGGCCGACCAGTCTTGGGCCCGCTTCCTCCTATGCTACCTACCCTCCCTTCCAGCCCGTCAGAAGTGGGTTAAAGACAGGGACAACCTGACCGTGGGTACCGTCGTGATGATAATAGACCAGTCACTACCCCGAGCTACGTGGCCAGCCGGCCGTGTGAGCAGAGTGATTACTGGTTCAGATGGGAAGGTCAGAGCGGCAGAAGTCATCGTCCAAGGGCGGACTTATACCAGACCGGTAGCCAAGTTGATAGAGATTCCTGCGTTCCCTGACCCCCCTGACGACGACGATAACCCACTGACCTTATAGATTATTTTCTAACTCCCCATAGCACATTATGGAGAAGTTGACTTGACCCTTAATATTAATCTGTGCCCCACATTTTATTTACTAATTAGCTGCGGACTAATTAGGGGGCGGCTGTTCTGAAGGTCCAGATTAACACTGAAAGTCTGCGTTTATTATTTTGTATAACTTATATATTGTTTATATATATAAGATATATATCGTTACATCATCTGTTTGCATAACAGTATTCTTCGCTCGCCTTATTGGGTCCCATCCTTGACGTTGTAGGCGCCAGAGACGCGCCCCCTAGACATGGTTTCTAGACATGTTCAGACACGTTCAGACAAGCCCAGAGCAAGCACATTGATTCTGTACAGGTGAATAGGCTGAGCCCAATAGGGATCAGTTCGAGTATATATTGTAGACGGTGCAAGCAGCCGCAGCGGCAGTAACATAACAGGAAAACTAGCAGAGCGAGAGTGTGAGACGTCCGGTACACAGTGGCGGCCGGTGGGTACTTCGCCACTAGGGGCGCTATACCAAATATTTTGTACAGTACAGTACTGTACCACGCAAGACTCATGGCAAGACGTGAGCGATTCGACTCACGCTCACGGCAATGAATCGGCTCTTATGAACGAGTCGCTCAGCTGTTACTACAACAACACACAACCAGTCAAATAAAGTATAGTCTAGACTCTAATTCACAACTTGAAACACAATATAAATAGAAAAGTTAGAAACAAAACTCGCCCGTCTCCAAACACAGGCAGATCTCTCCCTCTCTCCTTCTCTCTCTCACACACAGTGCGACGTGGAATCGATTCGTTACACAATCAGACCTATTATATACCAAGAATAACTTCAGTATGAGTACAGGGCTGTACACATATTTTGCATATTGTTAAACGAGCCAAGGCTAGCTATTAAACTATCGATATGAATCGAAAATCTGGGACCCTGATGTAAACAAGACAAACGTCTTTCTCTGGTCTGCATCCCCTTAACAATTGTGTGTATTGAGCCGTACTGTATTGTACCCATTCTGCAATCTGTTAATAAAGTTCTCATTCATTCATTCATTCAAACATAGACGATATTGAACAAGCCATAATCCACGTATTTTCAATCCGAGAGAGCTGCAGTAGTTAAATCAATGAGCCATCAACATAGTCAGTGTGGTAAGTAACGTTATTATTGCATCCAAGATTGATACACGGCTGGCTAGGCAGTTGGTAGTCATAGTCTTGTGTTATAAAATAAATAAACAATCAGCAATGTCTCGCTTCATGAATGGCCAGCAGTAGTACTGCTCCTAAAAAAAACTATTTACAAACGTTAACGTTAAGCACAGAGAGAGAGAGAGAGAGAGAGAGAGAGAGAGAGAGAGAGAGAGAGAGAGAGAGAGAGAGAGAGAGAGAGAGAGAGAGAGAGAGAGAGAGACTCACTGTTTAGTTGAAACGTCCAGGGCAGGAGAGCTTGATAAACGTGTATAATCCGCCATATAGCTTGTTAGCCAAGTGTTAGCTCAGCTGAGCTCGTTAGCACAACACTCAACAAGTACATTCCTTTGTCCATTTCCGCTCGAACAGACTGCAAACTACCTGGCGTTCTATCGCCATGCTCTAAGACAAACTCTAACCTTAACCAACTTTGAAAGAGTGCCTAAGCTTAACAGTCTAAAGAACTTGCAGTCACGGCACGGCACGCTCTAAGACAAACAACAGTCCTAGACCAACCTAGGAACCAAGCTAGAAGCTAGAATTGGAACATTAGAAATTGGATTCGGCCAATCAGAGATCGTCTCTGTGAAATTCTGCCATGGAAAAAAATACTGGCGTCGGCCAATCAGAGAGCGTCTCCGCGAAATGCGGCTATGGAAATTCTTCACGGAAGTTCACGCTGCTGCCTAGACCGCTTCAAATCGCGCTCGGATTCCAACATAATAGTCATATTTCAACGCACAACGCCGTATGCACTGATTGGCTGTGACGGAGACAGCGATCAAACTGTGACGCGCACTCAGAGCGCTATCGCTTCTAGCCCGGGCGAGAAATACGAAAAAATTAAAAAAAACGTCACTTCCTGGAAGTTCCTGCTCATGAAAACGATGTTTTTTTAATTTAGATAATAACGTTATATTGTGCATTGGAAATACAAACATACTTAAAATGAGTAAATATTATTAATTTTAAACATGTTTATATTATTTATAGGGCTATAAAACACAAAAACGAAAAAGTTTTATTGTCTTCTTCTCTGATTTAACAGCAGCTGGCCAGCAGGTGGGTCGGCGCCCTAGCGCCCCTAGTGGTAGAGCCGCCACTGCCGGTACAGTTGTACACAGACCGATAGCAGTGTATCGTTATAGAGAGCTAATGGCTACTTAGATACGACTATAATATTGTCGAGCCATTATTGGCATAGTACAGTGACTCGTGTAAGCGAAGTAACGTGGAGAGACTTATAGTTAAACCCAGCGCCGTTTGGATATAACTACTCATTGGAGACCGTCTACGGGTTAGCTTCAAGTACAAACGAAGCTAGCTAGCTACCATCTATTAATAGCTATTAACCCTGCCATCGGGCGCTAGGATTACAAGGACCGGTTCCGTACGAGACCCCGTCTTCCAGCGGCGACAGGATTATCCGACCGGTCTACAGTTCCTCCGGAGCAGGAGCTCTAGAGAGAAACCATCGTCTCCAGCCATCATTTGCTTTTCCCTGTATCGCCTTGTTTCGTCTCACTCCCTTCAGAGCTCCGGTCGAGTATCCGTAATCTAGGAACTATTCATTACCGCTGACTTTGTTGCACTGACATTCTATTATTAAAGGAGAACCGTGATAACTAATATGTATGTTGCTATGACTATTAAAATACTGTTAACTTGGTATCCCTGTCCCCGCGCAGTCAATTGAGTGTCCGCCATTTTGTCTAACTGTACTGTCTGGCTATTAATATTCTTTAGCAGTGGTTTAATCTAAACAATCTTTAATACAGTCAGGGTTGTGTAGCCCCTTAGCTACAAAACTATTTCAATGTCCGCACAAGCACAATTTCAATAAATAAATGATATTTATTGTTTAAGAGAACAAGTCCAATGCGCAATAGGGTAATCATATCATCAACAGTCCAGGGTCAAAACATGTATCAGGCTCTCGTACAAAAAAAGGATTGTTCAATATTCAGAGTTTGTCTTCCGGTCCAGGGTCAGTATACAAGGGGGTTTCTCAGCCAGTCTAGGGTCCAGTACACAATGAACACCTTCTCGCCTTCACCTCTCCTCTCCACTACCTCTCACCTCACAAAACTCTGTAACAACAATCTCTCTCTCTCTCCGTACTCCGCTCCTACCTCACCTCCTCTCAACCATACTCTGTCTGTCCTAGTGTTTTATGTTATGTGTGTCTGGTGTGTGTGTGTGCGTGTGGGATGGGGGTGATCTAATGGTGCACAGGTGTGTTCTATCAGTCCTAATCAGCTGCCTAATGGCTTCTCTCCTCGTGGCAGTAGTATCTCTCATCCTTCACGTAGCCATGGGACGGGGGATGATAGCTGCCACAATATGTATATATATATTATTGTGTTAACTATGACAGCCCTAATATATATATATATATATATATATATATATATATATATATATATATATATATATATATATACAGTATATAAAAAATGTAAAGCCTTGACGGACGGACATGATGTTTTTTTTCTCCCTCATGATTGCTGTGGTCAATGAATTGGGTGTCCTATCTTATCCTATCTACTGATGGTTGTTACTGTGGGCCTGGTCCCTGGGCTTGCTCCCTCCCCTAAGGTGTGGAGGGGTTCAGCCAAGCAGAGAAACAGCCGAATAGCCCTGGTTAATGATCCATCATCTGAGGGACAGACTGTAACCTCCACAGACACGGCTCCTAGCCAGAGACAGAGCTTTATAGACACGCAGTACACCTGTATTCATACACAATAGTGCTTTGTGTTTGTCCGTCTTAGAAAACCATACTGTATTGCTCTGTGCATGAGAAAAAAGGTTTCATGCTAAGGTCTGATTAACATCATGTTTGACAAGTACTTCGTACTAATAACAATACGGAATAATGTGAAGAAGAGTTTTTTTTCCTTTTCTCATCATCTTTGCGGTCAAAGATGAATCGCCACAGTGCTGCGATAGCTTACCCGTTGATGGGCTCTACGATCTGATAGGGTTTGCTCAAACCTGAGAATCTGTTGTTCACAGATGGGACGGGCAGATTTTGCCCACTGTTTGGAGAAAAAAAACGAAATGATAGAGCAAGGTGATCCGTCACGGCTAGTTTGTGTGGCCCCTTGTGTCGGGTAACAGAGATAATGGCAGCCACATCCTCTTGGAGGAGAATGTCCTCGATGCACCACTCTCACTAAGAGAAAGATAACAAGGCCTGCTCCTTCAGCCTCTTTGTGCCCGGTGAGAGCAACCTGATCTCCCCTCCTGTGGCTTAGGAGACAGCAGAGGCCCCTACCCAACTTTTAAAACCTTGCTGCAGAAAACAGGGGAAGATGAGAGTCCTGTTCCTGGGTGTAATGATGTGTGTGTGTGTGTGTGTGTGTGTGTGTGTGTGTGTGTGTGTGTGTGTGTGTGTGTGTGTGTGTGTGTGTGTGTGTGTGTGTGTGCGTGTGTGCGTGTGTGCGTGTGTGCGTGTGTGCGTGTGTGCGTGTGTGCGTGCGTGCGTGCGTGCGTGCGTGCGTGCGTGCGTGTGTGTGTGTGTGTATGTGGGGGAGGGGGGGGGGGCTCTATTAGAGTGCTGGACATGTTTCACACCCACATACTGTAAACAATCTTCACTGTCTCATAGCAGGGGATAAGTGCCATAAAACAGCACCCTTAAAAATTTTCACTGGGCCTCCTCCATGTGGGATCTCGAAACAGGATACCCGACTGGCGTCGGGATTCTGTCCTTAAACCCTGGGGAGCAACAGGAGTTTATCATTATCATATCATTATAAACGCAACATGTCTGCCTCTTTGAAATCCCTCATCAGTGGCACGCTTCCACACCGTGTCGGCTAATGTAGCCCGTGCCTAACTTGTCACCGAGTTGGGATCACATGTATTACTGTTTTAGTGTTTTGCATGAAAAAGAATATCTGAACAAGAAGTCATTAAAATGAGAGGAAAGAGAGAGAGAGAAAAAATATATCTATGCCTCTAATCCCTGTGATATTTGAAATGGAATGATTCGTGGATATTTTTAGATTCATGAATTATCCTGATTTCAATGAAACTTTGGTTGAGTTTTATCACACAAGCGTGTCCCATGGCTTGGAAGTGTGTCACCACTGAGTGGGGGATCTTTTAAAGTTCCTATGCAGATGAATGCTAATGTCTCCTGTTCAGGAATTCACACAGTGGCACGAGCCAGAAAATGGGTGATGAATTCATCAAGGAGGAAATGAGGCAGAACGTCATGCCAGGAGCTCCGAATTTCATCCCTAATGTTGATTCCAAATCTGTGCAACTGGCACCACAAATACTCCACACTTCCATATCAAGTTTGTAACAATAAAAATCGCTCTGTTGGAAAATTATATGAGATCCCCTCCATGCGTTTATCTGCCTTTCAGTCTGGTAAATGCGTGTTTTATTCGCAGGACCCTTAATGACACATATTGGTAAACAGGGTTGAGTGGCTGGCTGCTTTTTGTTAGTAACACAGCGCTTTGTATCCAGTAGCTGGAAGTATTTGTGACACAATGCTCTAGCCATACTCGCTCCTTACGTGATGGGAGCACTCATGTAGCTGCTTCTCCGTGAGCTAACACCATGCTGCCTCTATTGTTCTGTTGTCTGTCAGTTGTTGTTGTTCAGTTCAGTTGTTACTCTGTATGTATGTCCTGCCTTTTTAATAATGTTCCTTGTGTTTTATTTATTTTATTTGACCCCCCATCCCCTTTCCCCTAGGCGGCTTTTTACCCCCAAATAGGCCGTTATTGACAATAAGAACTTGTTCTTAACTAACCTGCCTATACAAATAAAGGTTTGATGATGATGATGATGATGATGATGATGATGATGATGATGATGATGATGATGGGCATTTCAAATGTAGTTCCGATGACAGCATGAGGTGCGGCCTGCCATACATTATACAGTAGGCTACCCCATTAAAAGAACACACCAACATTATGGGGAAAGATAAGCTAGCACAAATGAATGGAAGTGGATACGGACCACTACCAGTTGGCCAAAAACACCCCTCCCGGAGTTTTAAGCAAGGCTAGTGGTCCGTAACCATTCATTTGTGCTAGCTTATCTTGCAGCCAGATAGCTTTCTATTGAACGCACAGAGAGGAAATTGGTACAGGATCTTTTTGTCTGACTCTGAAGAAAACGGCAAGCCGTGTTCCTTTAAATACACTAGCACCATTTGGCTTGAATGTTGAATTTAATCTAAGACCATTTGTATAAATCTAAACAAAAGTGCTAACCACCAAATTACTTATTTGAATCTATTTGATCTCAAGGCTATTTGAGATGTAGGCCTATACGTATCTAATTAGATAATGGTTCCTAAAATAAATATATTTTGTATGATGATTGAGGCTGATCTATGATGATTATTATGATTTTCTTTCTTTAAATATGGATTTAAGATTGGAATATGATTGATATCTGTGTTTGTGTATTGTGTTTTTCATGATACATTAAGATGCTTCTTTTGAAATCTATTGGTATAATAATCTGCTACCGCAAACTGAGCCTGGACTTCTAGCCGCCTGGACCCATTTCAGTGGGCGGGAGTACTTCCCTTGACAGACAAACTCCTTCAGCCAATCAGCGTAACGAAAGTAGTCCAGTCAGAAGAGCGGTGAAAACATCTTTCCCACCAAGAAAGTCCCCTAGTGCATACTCTTGTTGTTATTCATACTCTATTCCTGCTATACCGTTAGGTTATGACTATAACCAAGTTCTGTTAATTAGGGGTGACGCTTGGCATCACTCTGCACTATCTCGCGTACGTGCACGCGCACTGAATAAATTCCACAAATGTACCTTTAATACCAGTATTAGTCTGACCACACCCCTCATCAGCTTACCTTCATAAGCAGGTGTGTGGTCACCTGCTCTCCTCCTTCCCAAGCTTTCACCACAAGGTGAGGTCAAGGGCTGCAGCGGCCGTCGGATGCCAAGCGTCACCCCTAATTAACAGAACTTGGTTATAGTCATAACCTAACGTTCTGTTCCATTAGGGGCTCTGCTTGGCATCACTCTGCACAAAGGGAGGCCAAGCGGAGCCACTGGCCGACAAATACACCCCGCTGAAGGCCCCCCACAACCAACAGAACAGGGAGGGCCGAGCCCCCCCGACCCCCCCTAATGGAGGGCACCCTCCCTATTAGAGGTTTACCGAGAGGGCGACGGACCCGACCGCGCGAAGAGGCACTCAAGCAACTCAACGCACAGGGTGAGCAGACCGTGGCTTGACCCCATGACTACACCCACGCACAACCCGCATGCCACCCGGGAACGAACGTAGGGAACAACCTTGTTACTGCCCCCAGAATCACGGGATCAAGGGCAAACCCAACCCCGTGGCAAGGCCGTAGCAGCGGAGCGCGAAGGAAGACCCAGACCCACCAAAAGGACTGGACTCCCTGGAATGGGGGCCCGGAGAAGTCCATGATGCCAGCATCAAGACCCCACCAGGTGGGCACCTAGTGACCCCGCCCCCCACATCGCCAGCGTATTCGGACAAAGGCCCCTCAGCCGAGCGGGCCCTGTCCTCCCCAACAGTACACCGCCTGGCACACAGGCCCTGCAACAGGCAGACAGCATGGTCGTAACACACAAGAGTTAACCAACGGAAGCAGGCAGTGCACCGGGAAAAAAGACCAGGCAACAGGCTGTCAACCCAAGCCTGGAGACTGCGGACGAGACAGGCGCCAGAAAGGACAGCTGAACACAGCCGCACCGGCGGAAGGGGCGTATGCTGGCGTTGTCGCATAACCAAGCCTCCACAGAGAAGGCTGATACGATCGGCAGATGTCATGAACGTGCAGGGGCACCCTCAACCAGAGAAACCGGGAGTTGACACTGCAGCAACACACCAGAGAACCAACCACCCAGGCATTACCCTATGCAATGGTTGGTCCCATAACCCCTCAGGAAAGAAACCCCAAAACACACCTGCGGCACTGCCGCAGCCCGTGTTCCGGTTTCCAACAGGGCTATCCCGGGCCTACGGGTCAACAAGACATTACCCCGGACCGGGCCCGGTGATACGGGGAGCACAGGGTCCCCCGAGGAGGCAAAAACCACCCCAACAGGCCCCTCCTCGCCAAGCGCAAGAGAAGAGCGTAAAAAATGGAAGACCAGCCCCAGCACCCCGCACTTGGTATTCCCAGGAGGTCACCCAACCAAGTACCAACCAAGACCAACCTGCACAGCGGCCGAGATCCGACGAGATCGGGCGCGTACAGGTTGGCACGGCCGCAAGCCATTACGACAGTGCAGAATACAAAGTACCCAACAAGGGTTCCATAACGCTCAACCCTGGGACACCCGGACCGACCTAGCATTTTTTCCCCCTGAAAAACGCCCAAGTCCCTCAGGGTACCAGAACAGCAGATCTGCATCCCCGGCGGACAACGGGTGTAACTGATCCGGACCAGCGCGACCAGAACCAGTCCTGTGCCCTAACCACGCCGACCTGCCAACCCCAGGAGAAGGGGCAGATATGCGCGTTGATCCTAAAACATAAAAAGAAGGCGCCACCCAGACGTTTCGGTACGAACCGCGCCCGGCGGCCCACCCCCAGGGTGTGAGACCCTTCCCCATATGTCCAGACCCATTCCGTTATCATCCCCTGACATGAACGGGAACCCATCGACAACCACACAGGGTGTCGGAAGAGGAAAAACCCCCATCCCAATTGCTTCATAAAAACGCTGTTTTACCCCCAAGCAATCAAGGCGCGCCAGTCAGCTAATGTCCAACAGAACATCCTGAGCTAGCACTATGTGTGCGTTTTGACATACCCACATCAACAATAGGTTGTTTAGACCACCTTATTGAATCCCCAAGACGCCCAGGGGAACGACAAGAGGGGCGAGATGCAATCAACTCCATGAATGAATGAATGAAAAACTTTACCCAACAGATTGCAGAAAGGGTACAACCCAGTACGGCAATACACACAATTGGTTAAGGGGGGGCAGACCTGAGAAAGACGTTAGTCTTGTTTCCATCAGGGACCCTCATTTCCAATCCATATAGACACATCCAACTCTTTATAATAATAAAGAAAAAGCATCACCCGTATGACCCAACTGCACAGCTGGGAGTAAAAAACCTGTTTTCACATGATTTTAATCCAGTCACCCTTTTTAATCAGAGTGTAAGACCAGACCCTCCCAGAAACACCTTCCCACATGAGTTCATGGTCATGAAAAAGATATGCCAAATGTGAGTCACGTGACCAACCGACTCAAGTTCACACATAAATCGGGCGCAGCAGAACCGTGAGCCCTACGCCCTAACTCGACACCTTTAAGACACCTCAACTCATGGAAGGCGTCGCCATAGCAACACTGCTACAACGGGCGGGGAAACCTGCCGGCTCCTGTCATGTAATAGGAGTCGGTAGAATAACCCTCCCCCCCTGCCAAGATGTCCCACCGGCTTGGCCCTGACTGGCTCAGCAGAAGAGATAAAAAATCCCCTAAACCAATCAAGTGGGAAAAGGAGGGGTTTATTCGACACCCCCTCCCGAAAAAACACCCTTCATCCCTACACACAGAAAAACAACCGTAGCCATCTTGAAAACCTCCGGTAGAAAGCAATGCATAGCATAAGCTAATACAATGCCTGCTACCCACAAATGTGTACAGGATTTTACAACAAAACACAAGTCGCCTGTGTGTGAATCCTACCCCCGTCGACTATGTCGTACATAGGAAAAAAACGTTGATCGAGAGTAAACGGCTAGGCCGTGAAATGTGTGTGTACGAGTATTACTGCAACTAAACAACACAGCATTGTGAGACACATATACTTAGTTCAAGCAATGGAATAACACCAGTTTCTACCTGCATGTGGAGCATCAAGCTAATAGAACCTATTACTGAGTGTACGTTGCAGACCTTGCTTAACCTCGTAACACAACACGACTCATCACACAACGTAAAAGGGCAGATTCATATATACACAACCCCACCATACGAATTTTTTTTAAGAAACACACAGTTTGTTCGGCCAAAACACAGTCCCTCTTATATCGGGGAACTTCTTTTTATTAACTAAAAAGTGTTCTAAGGCACAAAATCATAGAGGGGCCGGGGAGGGTGTAGAGGAGAGGGGACACAGAGGGGAAAAGTCACTTAATGGCGTCTGCCACCTCGCGCCGCTCGAGTCTTGCCACCCCGAGGAGCCCCGGAGGGACGGTAGGTTACAGTCTGCTGGACACGACGTTCCCTACCGTCTCCTCCGGTCGTGGATGGGCCGGCGGTGGCAGAAGCGCCGTTTCGTCCCCTGGCCCTCTTGGCAGGGCCAGCAGCGGCGGCGGAGGCAGTGGTAGCGGCGACGGAGACAGCTCGACGTCGCGGAAGCCTTCTGACGGGAGGCGGAAAATGGGGTTGGAGAATGGACCTCTCCTCTGCCATCTCTCTGCATGTTGAGGTCATCAACCGCAGGGCCTTCCCGAATAGGCCAGCGTCGGAGAGGGCGGCCGTCAGAAGAGGAGCTCTCTTCTTCTCTGGCACAAGGCCCTGCTCCAGCCAAAGCTGACGCTGGCCCAGGGTGGCCAGGGCGCGCACTTTCCCCATGGCTATGGCCAGCACCTGGGAAAGGTGCAGGACAGCTCCCGCAGCCTGGGTGATCTGATCGCATTTCACCTCGTTCAGATCCGTGCCGCCCATCATTATCCCCGATACAAATCTAGCCAGGTGGGCGATGTTAGACGGCACAGCTAGCGATTGTGTACCAGCGATGAATGACTGGTCACCCCAATAAGCCAATCGCCTAGCCGATTTCCCCTGGAGGACCGGCTTGCATAGGGGTTCCCACACCATATCCGGACAGAGGAGCGCGGCCATCGGACTGTCAAGCCGAGGCACGCCCTCCCCCATACCTTTGACTAACCCCGACACCCGCGTAACTGGTACGTAGGCGGGAGTTAGTCCCATGATGTTGGACACCGCCTGACCCCGACGAACATAGGCCCCCATCGATGGGAAAAATGGGTAGACAACGTCCACCCCTCTCACTGGGGGACGCTGCCAGGGATGGCCTATGAGGTCATCAGGGACAGGTGCAGGCAATGGCAGCGGCAGCGGCACGCCGTTTGCGGCGGCGGCTACCGCCATGAGCTCGGGAAACAAGGCCCGCAGTTCCCCCTGCGAACCTTCCTCCACCGACCCCGCATCCCTCACATGCAGCAGGCTGCGACTGGTCAAGGAGCCACAGTCTGATGTGGCCGACAGTAGGGCATCCTGCTGATGAGGCCAAGGTGGTTCCTCGACATCCTCGAACAGGGCGCCCCATGGAGCCATTTCCCCCCCCTCCGGGGTCTCCTGAGGAGGGATACTCTCCTCCATGGGACCATCATACAAAAACCCGTCCGCCTCGTCCATGAAGTCCTCAGTCTCCATAGGAAATCCAGAGCCGGACGCATCTTTGCTGGTCTCCAGCAGTTCCCCAAACCCAGGCCGTTCGCGCCTGCACGCTACCATCTTGCGACGTGAACGGGCAGACGTGAAAAGTTTGCGTCGCAAATCCTCTGGCTCCAAGACAACCCCCCGTTCACCAACGGCGATTCCCGGGAACGAGAGGAACCAGAGTCGAGATCAGGCCATCGCCGGAGCGACGGCACCGACTCCTCGGCTCTTCGGTGAGGCAAACTATCCACCGGCAGCCTCCCGGGCTGGGTCGGCAACCACGAAAGTGGCAACAGCCCAGCACCAAGGCGCACGACGGAGGCGGGAATGGAGAACCGCTGGTGAAGAGTAGGTCTAGCGGGTCTACTCTCCGCGGAATACATTATGACCCAACTTTTTCTTGTACAACAGATGTGAGAGAAGAAAAAATTAAGCACAATGTAAACTCGTCACAACTCTTTTCAACTAACAACACGTCAAGTGGGGTACTACCAGGCACTTCCTTGTGGTGAAAGCGAGAAGGAGGAGAGCAGGTGACCACACACCTGCTTATGAAGGTAAGCTGATGAGGGGTGTGGTCAGACTAATACTGGTATTAAAGGTACATTTGTGGAATTTATTCAGTGCGCGTGCACGTACGCGAGATAGTGCAGAGTGATGCCAAGCAGAGCCCCTAATGGAACAGAACTGCATGTAGGGCTGTGTTCAGGGACATGCAGAGACATTTTGAGAGGCAGGTGCTCAACCAAAAAGAAAGGGCACACAATAGGAAACCTTTTGGCTGTGTTTTTGCTGTACTTGTCTGGCACTTTACCTCTCCCTCACTCTCTCCCTCACTCTCCTTTGTTGAGCCTTCAATGTCAAAACCATGGGCATGACATAAGTGGAGACAACAGACCACATATGCCTTACTTAAAGCAATCAATAACGTATAGGCTGAGCAATAGAGAAGTATGCGCCCCAGCTACAGGCGCACTTACAGGGTTTCATCTAACAATTTCATCAATAAATTGCCAAGCAATAGAGAAGTCGGCTTTCCAACAAGAAGCACACTTAGATATTTAAAATGTATCAAGATAAATAGGTCAACCAACAGCTGGCGCACTTACAGGCCTGAACACAGTGGCGGCTGGTCAATAGGGGCACTAGAGCGCCGCCCTCCCTGGTTAAAAAAGAGAAGAAGACATTTTAAAAAATAATATTTTTTTTAGACCCCTATAAATAAAATTAAAATTTATAATATTTACTCATTTTAAGTATGTTTGTGTTTCCAATGCACAATATAACGTTAATATATCAAATATAAATAATTGTTTTCAGTTAACAGGAAGTGACTGTCTGATAGAGAATACGTTCCGTAGCCGCATTTCTCTCGGGCTAGCCGTAGCCGTTTCTCTCGGGCTAGACGCAATAGCGCTTACTGTGGGCGTGCACTGGTTTCATCGCTGTATCCGTTGCAGCCAATCAGTGCGTAGCGCGCTTTGCGTTGAAATATGATGTATTATGATGGAAGCCGGGTGCGTTTTAAAGCGATCTATTATCATCTAAGCAAGCAGTGTCTATAATTTCCGTAGCCGCATTTCTCGGAGACGCTCTCTGATTGGCTGACGCGGCGACGCCAGTACTTTTCTGTAGCCGCATTTCTCGGTTTGGCTTAGAGCAGGGCGATAGAACGCCAGGTAGTTTGCACTTTGCAGCTGTTGGTCAGATGCAGTCTGGACAGGTCATTGTCGGGCTGACGGCAAGTTCTTTCGACGGTTAAGCTTAGGCACTCTTTCAAAGTTGGTTAAGGTTAGAGTTTGTCTTAGAGCATGGCGATAGAACGCCAGGTAATTTGCAGGCTGTTCGATGCTGTTGTGTTGTGATGCAGTCTGGAGAGTGGGCAGTGGATATACATCGACAACAGTCTGGGACTGTGGGACAGTCAGTGGACATAAACTTTATCAAGCCCTCCGTTTGGATCACGTTTAAATTAAACAAAGTGAGTTAATTCTCTCTCTCTCTCTCTCTCTCTCTCTCTCTCTCTCTCTCTCTCTCTCTCTCTCTCTCTCTCTCTCTCTCTCTCTCTATCTCTCTCTCTCTTGCTCTCTCTCTCTCTCTCTATCTCTCTCTCTCTCTCTCTCTCTCTCTCTCTCTCGCTCTCAACACAGCATGTTAATTTCGCAGCGCGTGATGCATAATGGCTGAATGAATGAATGGTAACTTGTTTAAAATGACAAGATATATGTGACTTGCTCTTACAAAATCAGTCACATTGACCCGAAAACACATTTTGAGATGTATACACCAATGGAAAGAGGAGAATGTTAGCTTTCCAATGATACCAATACCACCTTTCTACTCCAAATATAAAGCAAGTTATTACAATAGTTAGTTACTACATATCGGATGTTAGCAAAACCTTATTGTGGAGAAAAAAGCCTTCAAAGTTTTCAGTTAATTAATTAGAATAAATTTATTTAATTAATTTTTTTTTTTTTTTTTTTTTTTTTAACTCACACACCTGGCCCGAGGGACAGAATGTCTGGGACATGCAAGTAGATCTAAAAGTAATATCCTGCAGGGACCCTCAATGGGGAAAACACGTACATAGGATGAAATCTGAGAACACACACTTAACGTTAGATCATACAAGTAATTTTCAACGCCTTGGCCCGAGACAACAAACACCATGCTATTTTTCAACATGGCATCAAGGATATCAATGACGTTATGCTGCCACCCTCAGTTTACAAAAAGTAACAGCAGTCACGTTAACAAAACTATAAGCTAAACTAACCTAAACATTTCACATAACTGTACCCGTGAATGGGACACACACAACCAGCAGGTCAAACAATACAGTCGGTCGCTCGCTCCAGCTTGCATCAAGCTACAGAACAGAAAAATGCACATTAGCAACTAGCAACATGTGCATAAAAGCAGCGTGCACTTCCGTCACCTCTCAGTCAGTAATAAAGGTATTTACACAAATTATCAGCGAACTAATTGTGGTCTACATAAGTTACAGTGAGTCATAAAATTATACTGATGACTTTTCCATGTGATCACTTAAATTATAGTATTAACAGTTTTTCTATACGGAGCGAGGAGCAGAGCATCTTACTCACAGTTGAAGACATCTTTCTGCTGTAGGTTAACCATAATGCACCGGTATTATGAATCGCACCACAAAAGCCTTGACTTTTTCATACCTGTAGGTGGTGCACTTGTACATTAAATAAAAGGACTTTTATTTACAATGGCTGCTTGACCCAAATTATTCACAATTTAACAATACTAAAACGGTATTACTAACATACTGTAGCTGAACATCATTCTTCACACCATTACAAATGCATACACTACACTCACTCACTCACACACACCTGACCGAGGGACAGAAGGTCGGGGACATGTAATGTCCTTGGTCTCCTCAGTGCAATAGTCTCTTATCTTGTCGAAGAGGTACCATTGCCTTTTGGCATCCAGTCCTGGCCTCTCCTGCTGACATGGATCTTCCTGCCTCACCATTGCATCAGGGCGCAGTAGCTCAAACTCTTGCTCTGGTGAGTGTTGGAACTCCTTGGCCAGGACGACCCCAGGCTTTTGGTGTGTGAAGCGGAGGTGGTGAAACCGCTTGATTCCGGGTAGTGGGCGGTAACTGGGGGATAGGAAGGTTTGCCAGTCATACGATGGCACCAAACCCTCCCCAGACTCCAACCCAACCAGCTGCGGGATGTTCACACCGCTGACTGTGCTTTGTCTCACTGCCCAGCAGATGTCTTCAAGGCAGGAGACAGGTGTGCGGCGGAACTTCTGCTTGAAAAGCCCAAAGCACCAGTCAGGGGCAAACTTGGTGTGACCCACCAAGAGGAAGTTCAGTGAGATGGTGTCATGCAGGCCCACCATGCAGCGCCAAGCACAGTACCAGAGCATGTATCTGTTCTTGTTCTGCCCGGAACAATTGTCGCAGTGCAGCTGCAGATGCCTCTCCCCAAGGCCATAGTGTGCAAAAAAATGGTGGAGGTAGCTGATCACTGCATTAGACCCTTTGCTGCTGCAGTGGGCCTCGTCGATCAGGTAGTTTACCTGCTGGGGTACTCCCTCGCAACAAACACCAAATACTCCACACTTTCTTGGCACAAGAAAATATACTGGGCCAGGCTGAAGAGGGTCACTGGGGTAGTGGACCTGCAACATTAAATGAAGAAATGTATCAGCTGAATGAAAGAATATTGTAAATTACAAATGGGTGATAATTCAATTACAGTAATTAAACTAACCTGCTGTGCAAAGTCAAAACTGTAATGTACAGTTACATC
Source organism: Notolepis coatsorum (assembly GCF_963971535.1). NCBI lineage: Eukaryota > Metazoa > Chordata > Actinopteri > Aulopiformes > Paralepididae > Notolepis > Notolepis coatsorum. Next base: position 179,066,256 of record NC_140169.1, read on the forward strand.
TCTACTGCATGGTGGGTTAGGGCCAAGCTTAGCAGAGAGATCCTCTACCACCACCTTGCATCTGTCGGTCATCCCCCGTAAGATGTCCCGCTCCTTTCCCACCAGGCGTAGGTGTTCCTCCTGCTTCTGAAGTTTGGCAGACTTCACACATTCGGGCAGGTTGGAGCTCCGATATATGGCCACGTTGTGTTTTTGACACTGCCAGCAGAGGTCCGTCATTGGTTTGCCAATTACAATGTATGGCAGAAGTTGGCACCACATCTTCCGGAAAGTGCTGTTGCCAGCAGCACGATAACCTGAACAGTGAACACACAGTGATAAAATAAGACAGGTTCGTAGTAGCAGTAGTCCACTTAAGCAAATCAAGGGCCTAATTTATAATGAGCCATTAATCATTATTATTGTCAAATAACACTATCAATCAAATGCAATGAAAGCATTTATTTTCATTTTGAATCATTTTTATCAACACAAAAAATATACATTCATAAAATATTGATAGATGAGTATGTATAATTTATGTGTGTGTTAAATGTAACATTTCTGGTGTTTCCTTTAATAATAAAAAAAAATGTGTCACCTGTTTGTATGTCTGCAGTCATAATAACAAGTATCTTAAGACAAAGAAAATATTAAGACATACACACCAGTTTCAAGCATTGACGCCTTGTACTTCCGCCACACAGAGGACTTCGTCTCCGTTGTAGGAAGCACACGGATGTCTGCCCTCTTGAAGCCGGGAATGCGTCCTGGGAGTGACATGGCACAGTCATCTGCAAAGTTGCTGATGAATCTCACGATCCTCGTGATGTCTTCATATAGAAGCACCTTCTTGTTGGCCAAGCGACCCCCACCCCTCTTTATCCTGGGAGCCACACCATACTCCTTGTAAAATTTGATGGTTGCCGTGAGCTTGTCTTGTGAAATTCTGAAACACATAAACATGGACATTAAGCCAAATAAGAACGTGAGAAATAACAATCTATTTATTGTGCAAACACAAAGCAATGAACTGTATAGGATGCAGAGGGGAGTTTGTTATGGTCGTTAAGGAAATCTATGAATGACATTAGACTAGTTTTTAACTTTTGTAAATAGAATATAATGCATTTATTTATCATTGTCACAAGAGTAAGTAATCATTGGTGATTATATTCTAAAACAAAACACTTGTAGCTTTCAGAAAATGTATTGTTGGGCAATGTTACAGCATGCTTTTAAAGTTGGACCCAGTACCGGGTAATGTCTTTAATACAAAAATAATACTTACACATGAAGAAACTTGAATGTTTCTCTGCATATTTGTTGGCCATCTATGAAATAAGACGTCCTCTGATGCGTCCTCTCCTTCTGATCTTTCCTTTTGGAACATAAAGTGTCTTTGGAGAGGTTCATGGTGCTGCTAATCTTTCCTAACAGGAACATGTGTTTTTCACCTGGGACATGACACCAAAATTACCGTTATTCACTGCCATCAGTTAAAAACATACATGTACATCACACACACAATTTATGTGCAGCATTATCACAGTCTACAGTTCTGAAGTTGATCAAGTTATCTCACTCACTCGCTCTGTTTCTTGCACACACACACACACACACACACACACACACACACACACACACACACACACGGAGCAAATAGAATAATTTGACATCTTCACATGTTATTTCTTTCACCTAGTAACTATTCAAACCCTGCAGCAACAAGCTGGTATACACCAGAGAGAGAGATAGATACAGAGAGAGAGACACACACAGATACAGAGAGAGATAGACACTCTCAATCTCTCTCTCTCTCTCTCTCTCTCTCTCTCTCTCTCTCTCTCTCTCTCTCTCTCTCTCTCTCTCTCTCTCTCTCTCTCTCTCTCTCTCTCTCTCTCTCTCTCTCTCTCTCTCTCTCTCTCTCTCTCTCTCTCGCAAAGTGGATAAGTTCTTACCGGCAGTCAGCTCTTGAATCTGGTCGCGCATTTTCACCATATCTTCAGGAGTAAACCGCGTACAGCAGGCTTGCCCTTTGTTAAGCTTGCAGGTACAAGCAAATAAACGAGCCTTTTCGAGATTGCATCCAACCTCAACACTTGCGTATTCGCCCTGTAGTCTTTGAAGCACTCCAGCTGTCGGGTCTATTAAAAAAAGAGGTTCTCCATCTCGCTCCATCTCGCTCGTCTCTTCTTCATCACTATCCGAGACCGAGAGCTGCAGCGGTCCCACAGAGTCTGAATCTGAGGTCTCAGTGTCACTGGATGAGTCCGAGTCCGAGTCTGATTTATTAATATCAATATGATCAGGTCCCGGTGCAAAAAAATAATCACTAATAAGCTGGCGCCATCTATCACCAGACTCTGCAGACAGCACCGCATTGCTGTTTAACAGCCGAGCGATTACTTCTTCTTCACCCCGGTCCGGATCGCGGGATGCCATTATTAACTAAAATAGAATACAAATCTAAAAAGAAAACAGATGATACAGATGTAGAGAACTATTAAAGAACTTGAACTTGAACTAGAGTGTAGACCGATCGATACCAGCGTTAACGTGTTGGCTGGGCCAGCATAAGCATAACGTTGACTTGACCGTGAGCTCTGACAGAAGTCCTCCTTCGCGCGACTTGTATAGCAACACTCATTGATTGGACAATCAAGAGACACACAAACAAACAAACAAGCCTATCATTCATAGTTATTCTTGTTGCCATGCTGTGTCATGTGTCAGAGAAGATTGGCAGGGCGAGACGGGAGGAGACGCTTCAGTAAAACTGCGACTTAATTATTATTATTGTTCCCCCCATCTCTCATTGCTACGCTTCAAAATCATATTTCCCAGTCGAAATGAGAAATAATATATACATATTATGAAAGCCAAGGTGTTGTTTTATTAGAATAATGTTAAAAAAGAAAAGAAAAAAAAGTGAAAAAAATCCGCGGTTTGACAGAAAAGGTGTATTCTATGTAAATGAGCAATTGCGACATCCGACTGATTCTGTGAGAGCACGTCACATATATGTGTTCATTATTGGATTGATGATCATACGTGTACTAGTGTAGTATGAATGAACTCGCGCCCACCCAAATGTAGTTCACAGCGGCCGCCACTGCCTGAACACCCACGACACCAACACTTCTCAAACACTTCTTATCATGCATTATGGTGGATGCATGCTATAACAAAATACAGTATCGGGGCGGAGCTTCCTACAGGCGATATAGGCGGTCGCCTAGAGCTTGCTCAGCGCAGTTTTGGCGCCTCCCTCTATATCCGCAACCATTATTTTTACATAAAAAAGATTCTAACATAAGGGAAAATGAGCCAAAAATCTAAAACGGTCGGTCGGTCTGAGCCTCAGCTTTAGGTGTTCACAGTCAGAACATGCTAGAGCGCTGTGCATTGATGGGTATTGGTCAAGTGTTTATAGAATAGCAGTGGTGAACCTCGCCTAGGGTGCCAAATGTGCTAGGTCCGCCCCCAGTATGCAATATCAATGTCATCATGGCAGGTGAACAAATAGCTAAGCTTACAGTGAGTCAAGTTCCTCTCCATTTCTCCTGCACGCACACAGACACACAGCAAATAGGAATAACAACCAATAGCATGCTTGCTCCCCACCCTCCAAAAAAACACACAAACTGAGTGAGTCCAATTGCAACAAGTTAAAAGAGCATAATCCACTTTAGCAAACTCAGACGGTAGTTTCAGAAACAGCCCGAGCTAAATGTTTTAGTAACACTTTATACACACAACACTCAGTTATAAGACCGTTATAAGGTATTTGTAGGTAATGAACTAATCATGAACAAACCATTTATATACATTCGTAAATTATTATTAAATCATTTATAACTATATATATTTTTTTTGTATCTACTTTTGTAGTACTTTCCTGAGCTAATTGTTCTGATTTAATCAGAACCTAATACCTAATCTGCTCTGTGTTGTGTTCAAAACCTTAAAAGCCCTGGAAAGTACTTTTAACAAAGACCGGGAGGTCTTTGTTTGACGACCAGCGGATCAGCAGGAGAAATGGAGAGGAGAAGTTGGTAAACAGCATCTGGTTTAATTAAAAGTTAAGAGTGTAATTACAATGAAAAATGGATTTTGCAATGATATAAGGGTATTCAAGTACTAAGCCACAGATTCCTTATATCAGACTAATATTACAGTAGAGTTGATACGTTTTTGCTGGGCTTTGTTCTTTTGCTGGTGAACAAAGCAAAGTCTGTTCTCCCTCCAAAAATGTTCTTCTTTGTTCAGTCTCCTCTCTGCCGGTCGTCGTCTCCTGTGTGAAGAGGTGGGTGTGGTTCCTTGGTGGTTTCGTTTCAGAGTCTCCTCCCGACATCGTCACCACACCCCCTCTTATATCCAAAAAGCCTGGAGTCTCTGTGTGACGACACCACAGTGACATCATCAGATGTTTTCCTCCAATCCCAGGCCTACTAAGTTTTGAATGTGAAATTGGGGGTTGGCTTCACAGCCAACTCTATACTTTCCTTTGTTTTCCAGTCAAAGAACAAACACCGTCCAACAACTTAATACTTGGGTTATTGATCTCACAATATATATATTTGAATTGCAATTGATTACATAAACACAGAGATATCATAATTGAACACAGTCTGGTACCGTTAAGCCTAGTTTCACCCTAGGTGAAACTAATTTTACATTGCAGGGGATTTAAGTCTGTAACACAGCCTTGGTGACTTTCAGTGAATAGCTAACAGGCCTAATCATTATTTTAACTTACATCAATATCTCTTGTATACAGTTTAGTATGCAGCATATTTAAGTATTTTCCAATGTAGATTCAAAACGTGGCCTAATTTCAAACTCTGTGTTTCCCCGTCATAAACCTGGCGTACTTTATATCATTAAATTCAAGATTATGTCCACAATAAAACAGGATTTTCTATAGTTCATATTAAATTAATCCAAGTATACCAATAGTCATTTAAACATGTACTTATTGTTACAGAGAATGGAGAAGCTTGCTCCTCCTCCTGACAGCTGCAGCATGTTTGGCCTGCCTGTTTATACCTGGGGCATAAGGTGTCGGCTTCCTGTCCTATAATGAGCCACAGGACCAGTTTAACAACCTTTGATCTAATGTTCTGCAGCTGCCAGGGGCTGTATGCAAATGACCTCCTGTGGTGCTCCCCCGGTCTCTGTTACAACACACACACACTCTAATCTTGTCCCCCAGGACACATAAGGTTTCATGATAGTGACATGATTCTACTAAAACACATTAGTTTGATTTGAACACCAGTTTCAGACCTTTTCTAGTAGGAATAAAAGATTCACTGAGGTTTAGGATTTATGTTCTTATCAAAAACTACTACAGTTTCCACACTCGGATAGTTTAACTATCCTTAATTATGTCAAACATAGATCCTAACTTCTGCTTACTACTACCTGGATAAGAATTAAGACATTTTAAATCATACTTGGATAAAATACATACGGTTTCCCACACTCGGATCCTAAAAATAAACACCACATTCTTTTTCTACATCTCTTTCTTATGTATACTTATAAACTCAAACATCTTTATTTGCAGTCCATTTTAATTATTGTGCGCCGTGTGCAGTCTTTGACACGCTTTTTCGTACCAGGATCAATTTCCACTGGTTTCCACTGTGGGTTGTCAAATTCTGACTTGGAGCAGTGAGAAGGAGGGGTCAATGTTTTCTGGATTGACCTGGCTCCCTCCTTATTTCTCAGAGCTGGTGCAGTTCACGACTGCTAAACCAACTCTGGGAGGTAGAATTAGACATCCTCCCACCCCGTCTTCTGTCGAGACCTCGTGCCTCGTGCTGAACTCTATAGGGGTATGACCCCCTGCTGTATTGCCGGTTCAGTTGAACCAGGAGCTCTTTCCTTGGGTGTCAGTTGCGTCGCTCTCCGGTGGGGTGATTAGATCTCCCATCTGTCGCTGTCACAGCTGTGAGGAGGTCGTCGCTGGCTGCTCAACCCCCGTTGACCCTCGGATTAGTGGAAGAGGTTTACTTCTCCCCCCCTCCGCCTGGTCGTTGATAGGGGCGATAGCAGCTCCACCCTTTCGCTTGTTGACACCCTAGTCAATTGCTAAGGCTGTTGACAGCCGGAGTTGTTGATGAGGCCTAGCAGCCTGTCTCCTCGTAGATTTCCTGTCGTTTGGCCTCTCTCGTTCCCCTCCGAAGCCTCAAGACCCGGTCACTGCGTTGGCCGGAACTCTCAACGCTTGAGAGTTAGGCTTCTCCTGGATCTCTTGGTACTCGCAGTGCTGTGATTCCCCATGGACCTCTGGGTAGACACTAGCCAGTGTCTGGTTCCCCAGTACTGATGGAGTCCTTGGTCCATCTCGTCCCACACTCGGATGACTGCTGGTTCCCCAATCTCCCATTCGTATCCTGCAGTGAATATATATATCGCTTCGGTGGACAGTGCAGGTTACTTATACCACAACAATTGATTGAGAATCCATATTTTTCCTCCCTCAGACACTCTTTACTGGTCTGAGTTCTGACAACTTTCTTTTCCAAATCATTTTTCTATATATTCTATGGCTTCTAGATCGTTAATATTCAAAATTCAGAAAAATTCACATGGCTCTCTTTATATTATGCTGTCAAAACAGTATAACCCATACCACCCTTTGATGTGGAATAACATTCAAACATCATACCTCCGTCCCTGGACTGCTGCCTCCGGGCCTGGACAGCCAGTACTGACACACCCTCTCTCCCAGTAGTCCTACATGTATGGCAACAAATCACAGTCCGCCTTAAACACACATCTTCCACATGCTCTGTCAGCCTCTATCAAGCCTTCAGAGTCCCCCACAAGCCAATTATCAATTGCACATGTCCACACCCTACACAAAGACTATTTGGCCAATAACGACCAAAACCTACTGAGCTTATCAATGTACAGAGAATCATGCTTCCCAACACTTTCACCAATCACGACACACCCCCAGATCCTAGATCCGGATGTTTAATGGGCGGAGAACAAAAATCCATGAACCAGCTCTAGTCCATTCACTTCGTTCCCAGTACATTATATAGACATATACTACCAGTCCTGCTGTGTCGAGATCACTCCCAGCTTGTCAGGTACCCTAAGAAAAAATATAGAAAAGAAACAAAAACAAATAAAAAACATGCCCAAACTAATAATTGAAAACAATAAACCAAACTTGTGAGCATCTCTCTTTTCAACTCACTCTTAGAAACTAAATTAACCTATTATCTAGGGGCGTATTCACCCCCGTATAAACTAAGAAACAAAAATGAAAAACTCAAATGAATAAACAAAATGAACGCTCCCGGCCTAAGTCAGGAATTGCTCGTAACACACTAGAAAAGAGAAAAAATATGTAGAAATAAAAATAAACACCTATATCTATTACTCATGATGGTTGATGTCCATCTATCAATATCCTAAAAACCTAGGAACAACTATGGGTCTTTTTAATTTCTTAATCATGCAGTCCACCCTTTGACCAATCTGAATGTTGATCAAGCATGGATAATCTACTGACCACTAGCTGCCGCAGTGTCACATCATCACACTGTCTAATATTGAATACCTAATATTAACTGTTTAACATGATTTGATTTTCATGTTAGTCCGATTAGTTCACAAATCCGTCAGTTACTTCATCACGCCATATTAGTCACACAACCATTTTAGTAACTTCCACTCATAACCTAATCACCTAACCCCTCTATTTATTTTGTATTCTATTTTTATTCTAATCAGGAGCATATATTTTTTATTCAATCTATTCAATCTTTACCCTAATCAGTTGTATATATTTTTATTCTGCCGGTGGCCTCTGCAGACATGACCTTTGAAAATGACCTTTCAGTCCACAGATCCAGCAAACCTGTCCTTGTTCCCTTGGTTGTGGGACCCTGTGGCCCGTCCGCCTGTGATCGGATGGCCCTGGGGTCATCAGGCCCAGAGCATATCCTTGCTGTCTGCCATCACCGCCATGGTTCCCTTGAGCCTGTTCTGGGGAGAAAGCCACGTACCTATTTGGTTCAGTCACAGTTCTTTGAGCCTGTTGTTGGGAGGGGCCCGCTACCTGTCCAGGCAACGGGGCACAAGACATTGTTTGATCACGGCGGCCTAATTCCGACGCCCGAAGCATGATCTCAATTGCTGTACCATCTAGTAGTGCAGTCTTTCTCGCCAGTTCTTGTTCCAGTCTCTGAGTCTCGTGTGCGGCTAATTCCGACGCCCGAAGCATGACCCCAATCGCTGTACAATCTAGCAGTACATACTTTCTCGCCCATTCTTGCTCCAGTCTCTGCGTCTCGTGTGCGGCTTGACCGATCTCCAGCTGTGTCTTCATCAGATCTCGATGAACTGCCTCGTGTCGTTCGAACGCTGCTATAAACGCTCTCTGTTGTCTATAGGACGACGCCTCTTCCCCCATCTCAGCACTGGCGGTTTGACTTCCCATCGCTGGGCCCCGCCTCTCATCTTGGCTCTGGTGCTGAGGGGGTCCTGGACAGGGGGAGCTTACGGGCCGTGGACACTGCACTTGATACCGACCTTGGTTTTTCCCACGCCCACCTCCTCTGTTCCCCCCTCGAGTACCTCCCCTTCTGGCTCCATAGCCATTCTCACATTTCCATGAAATATGTCCGATCTCCCCACACTGCCAGCAATCAACAGACCGACCTTCGTTTCCATTCGCGCCCCCTCTCCTGCCTCCACTTGATCCCCGTGCCTGCCAGGGTGTCCCTCTTGGGGTTTGTTGTTGTCCCGGCGCAGGACCCCCTTGTGTTCCCGCCTGAGCCTGTCCCTGTTCATGTGGTTCCCCTTCGTATCCCGTCCCCCCTCTTGACTGGGCGGACTGGATTGGGCCTTGGAGGTATTCCACTACCTGTCCTGCCTCGGTTGGCTGTTGTTCTCGATGGAGGCACGTCCTCCGCTCTTCCTCCACCCTGGCCCTGGCTGACTGGCTCCTAGTCATTGGGCCACGTCTCTCAGTTTGGTACTGATGGTGGGGGTGGGGGAAACCTAGGCACGGGACACAGGTGGGCTGTAGAAACTGTTCATGTATTATCCCATACCTGTTGTCGGTCTATATTCCCGCCGTACAACCAGCGTCAACTCCCTGGGACTGCTGCAACAACATCGCTCCCCTCAGTTGCTTTCTTTGTCTCTTGGTTAACTGGCAGTCACCTGCAACGGACACTTCAGCGTGGATCGGCTCGGGTAATACAGTTGTCTCTGGGTCGCTCGCAGCAACGACCCCCTGTGGCGGAGTTAAAGACATTATTTCCAGTCCCTCCGTCACACTGGTCTCAGGAGGGGAGTCGGTCACATTCAAGTCAATCAGGTTAACGTCACTGTTCAATTCGGTCAATGAAATGTCTGCAGAAGTTATCGGCATTCCCCCCCCATTGGCCTGACTGTTGGCCATTTTTATATTGCTTCTATCTATTACACTTTGGCTCAAATGAACTAGTCTATTTGTCCAGTTTTGGTTACCCTATCTTTGCTCCTAATTGCACCTATCAAGTTAGTGAATCTGCTCTATATTAATCATTCACACGTCGCTCACACACTCAAATTCCACCGTTTGGAAAGCAAGTTTATCTGTATTCAAACTATCTTTACAAACTTGAGTTAATATCACTCATACTGATATATTGGTGCAAACAGGAATTGATAAATCGCTGTGTGTGATACTATACCCCGACTTTCAACAGTCAATTTGATTCCCCTGTCTGGAGTTTGGAATTGTCAGCACTGCCCTGTCCGCCCTGGAGCAGCTGTGAAGAGAGAAAAGAAAAGCATACACTTAATTATCAGTGGCATTTCCCATTCACAATCCATAATTTATCTTTAAGCATGGAATGTCAGGCATCTTCTATACTAATATCACTTAAGAGAGCATTTGTGCCATTTTTCTTTTGAATTATCAACGACCCGGCCTTAATCGTTTTTCGTTGTCTCCATCGGAAAACTGGATCTCCCAATCTCGTTGTCATGCTCCTTCTTCACACCACTCTGGGGAACCCTATATCGCATCAGCCTTTTCCCTTCTGTTGGTCAATCAGAAATTTGTTATTCACAGCCTATCATTTCTAAACATTTGTACTGGATATGGTAATTTTGGTGAATAAAATCACTTTAACTCTTATTGCTTTGCAAATTACTATGTGTATCTTTAATTCTAACATTTCCTTCTATGTGTAGCTTTATTTATTTCTATTATTACGAAAGCCTAAAAATGTATTCTGCTCATATTACATTTTACATACCAGTAATACACCTATCTCACACATAATTCTGCACACAATTACTACACATTCCCCCGTAACACCTAACCACTTAGGTGTTAGACCCACTTCTCACGAGAAAAGAAATACATTTTCAGTGCCTTATGTCACCGAATCCTCGTGCCTTGGGAACAGTGTCGCACAACCTGTTTATTAAACCACAGGTGCAGACACCACCCCCATTTTGAAATCCCTGCAGACCAATGACATCTCACTGGTCAGCCTGACTTGCGGCCCACGGTGTCCCCCCCCAGTTTGCAAACCTGGAGCGCGAAACCCCGGGCTTCCTACTCAAGGATATCCAAATTCCGTACCACCTTAACCACCTCCACCCAAATATCCACACATAATATGACTCAAATGCGCGCAGTGTGGCAGCGAGCTTTTGACGAGTGCATGCATAGCGCATCCCCGTTAATGCGCGGAGGCAGACAGCGAGCCACGACGATCTGTCTACCACCCATGCCACGACGTCTAGCAGTCCCCGTACCCCCGTTTAAAATGAAAATGCGCGCCGTGTGGCAGCGAGCTTCGACGACTTGCACACATAGCGCATCCCCGTCAATGCGTGGAGGCAGACAGCGAGCCACGACGATCTGTCTACCAACACCGCCGTCGCAGGTGCAGCCGAGCAGAGTGACCCCTCACACGCAGGTCCACCTAACCTGTCCTCAAAATATGCTCCGACTTACGGCCCACCATCATGAACGCAACATCCAAACCACTGGCACGGAGACCTGGTGAGAGCCAGAGAGTATGGTCCACCGCTGGTTGCTACAACGTCATCGCCCTAACGCCAGCCAATACCACTACCAGCACTAGAAATCCCCAAAAAATAACAATAAAACTGCATTTGGAACCTACAGAAAATAACAATATACAATAAACAAGTCCAAAACTTAACAAACTGCATTTGAAACCTACAGAGAATAACAATAAACAATAAATCTAACAATACACTGCATTTGAAACCTATAAAGAATAACAATAAACAATATATAAGTCCAAACTAGGAGAGAAAGAGAGAGCGTTTTGGGGGGGCCGAGGGGGGAAGAGAAAATGGAAGAGAGGTGGAGGAGGTATACCTCTAAGCGAGATTCCTTGTCCATACAACACCTCATTACACTATAGCCTGTGCCACATAACCATGCGGGGAGTGAGGGGGAGGGAGAGAGAGAGAGAGAGAGGGGGGGGGGGGTGGAGAGGGAGAGAGAGGGAGGGAGAGAGAGGGAGAGAGAGCGAGGGAGAAAGAGGGAGAGGAGGGAGGGAAAGAGGGAGAGGGGGGGTTTAGGGAGAGAAGAGAGAAAAGAGAGAGAGATGGGGAGAAAGAGGGAGATAGAGGGGGGGGTTGTGGAGAGGGAGAGAGAGGGAGGGAGAGAGGGGGGGTTTAGGGAGAGAAGAGAGAAAAGAGAGAGAGAGGGGGAGAAAGAGGGAGAGAGAGAGGGAGGGAGAGAGAGGGAGAGAGTGGGAGAGAGGGGGGGGGGGAGGGAGAGAGAGGGAGTGAGAGAGAGGGAGAGAGAGAGAGGGAGAGAGCGGGAGAGGAGGGGGAGGGAGAGAGAGGTGGGGGAGAGAGAAAGGGCGAGTCAGGGAGAGTGAGGGGGAGGGGGGGACCTGGGCCCCACATTCCACCACCAGATTAAGCTATTGCCGCAAATTATCACAGCATAACAATCTAACTCTATTATTAAACTAACCTCTAAATGAAATCGTTCTGTGTGTAGAACCCAAAAACAGTTTCGAATGGAAACTCACCATGTCCTCTGCTGCCCCCTACCGCATTCCTAAATAAACTCCACCTTCCCCTCAACAATGGACGCCCGGCGCCCCTACTCAAGATGGCCGCCTCATCGCGAGATATCCCGAGAGTCTCGTCATGCTATGTCGTTAGCACAGTTAGCTTAGCATATTAGCTTCGTTAGCTTTAGCCCAGCGCAGGCCGCCAGTCCGCCTTCCGCTCCACGCACCCTTATGACGACACAACCGGCGACCGCTCAGCCGTTAGCGCGGCTAGTTAGCATTAGCTTAGCTTCACCCACAACACCATAATAACGTTCCCCAACGGCCCATTGTCCCGTTTCTCCGCGCGGGCCGACACCTCGCAATGTTAACGCAACACCACTTTCCCCACAACAGAACTCTAATCCTCTCAAAACGCCAGTGTAGAGATTTAATCAAAAAATAAACACATTACATCACACAGGCCTTCTCAAAACACTAGCTTGACCCCACCGCCTTCGCTTCCGCGGTGCTCAGGACGACTTCCGGGTCAACTTTCATTCGTTCCCGATCCCTTAAAACATTAAACAACTACTTTATCCGCGTCGAATTTGAACATTTTAAAGTGCCTTACACATCCCTGTAGTCCCATGATACTACCGATCGACTCTATACACTCGAAACTACGCCGCTTCGTCACTAGCATTCTCCGGTCGCCCCCAGGCTAATGTAGCAGCTAACTGCTGTTGTGCTCCAACGGCCCTCGAAAAAACCGGCGTTCTACTATTACATTTCCCCACGGCTGTTTGGTCATTCAAATTTCATAATAATACAACAATAAGCTCTTATGTTTCATCAATCATTCCTAACCATAGCCATCATTCAAACATACATATTATTGCCACTCCTAACCACAAATAAAAACACAAACATCCATTCAGATTTACATACTATTGTTACCAGAACGTCCGCGCGGACATTTTAAAAAATTCACATTTTATTTCACTTTATTCAATAACTTCCGTGCGACCATTAAAAACGAAATCAAGTGCAATCGTACACTTTAACTATACTGAATATTTAAGTCTACAACAGTCTTTCAACCGAATTGCTACCAAGTACTATATCGGTCTTTCAACCGAATTGCTATCAAGTACCATTGTTCGCCCTTTATTACAGCGGACGAGTCTCATAATATGTCCTGGTGTGTACGTATTAAAAAGGATCGTCTTTGACTTTCGGGTTTATTTTAATCCACAAGCTCAATTTGTCGACAACCCCCTCGCCAACTTAATCCTATTCGAAAATGCCCTAAAAGCGAGCATAATCTTCATTTAATTCGGTCGATATTTTAATGCAGATACCACGCTTCGTCGAATTGACGTCCCCAACGCTTATCCCAAAAAAATATGTTACAACCTCGTCCCACCAGCTAGCCCTCGCTCACATCAATTGAGTCGTTTCCTTCCTGTAATCGAATAACGTTTCCCCTATTATTACACTGATCTATTTCGCTCTTATTCATTCTGATTTACATGCTCCAAATAATGTTGAGTTCGTGTGTTAACGACCCCATACCTCGTTGATGGACCAGTCCCCACGCCGGTGCCTTTTGAGTCACGGTACCCTAGCGCAGATCCCGCCCCACCAACTAGTATAGACACAATCCACTCATCGCCTCGATATGTAAAAAAATAGCCAACCTTATCCGCGCCCCGTTCCAGGTCATAATGAAATAGGTGTTTTCACTACCCAAAATGCGCCCAGATATACCGCGTTTACGATTCAATAAACGTTTCATCTACTGCAGTACAACGCTTTGATCATGCTGTTAAAATAGTTGTTATGCCTCCCCTCCTTCGTATACATATCCTATACGAGGCTTTCAACGTTCTCATATATTTCAATATGAGTGGTTTCCAACGATCCTTCATACATAATTCCCATATGAGGCTTTAACTTTGTCAACCCCTTTGTTCGAACTGAGCGACCCATCACTCACCTATTTCCCAGGTTCGAAGCAGCTCCGGTCGTCGTTGGGTTTGAGGAATGAAGAATGAAAAAAAATATATATATTTCTCTCCCGAGTCGCTTCTTGTTCTCCGGTTCACAGCACCAAAATGTAGTACTTTCCTGAGCTAATTGTTCTGATTTAATCAGAACCTAATACCTAATCTGCTCTGCGTTGTGTTCAAAACCTTAAAAGCCCTGGAAAGTACTTTTAACAAAGACCGGGAGGTCTTTGTTTGACGACCAGCGGATCAGCAGGAGAAATGGAGAGGAGAAGGTGGTAAACAGCATCTGGTTTAATTAAAAGTTAAGAGTGTAATTACAATGAAAAATGGATTTTGCAATGATATAAGGGTATTCAAGTACTAAGCCACAGATCCCTTATATCAGACTAATATAACAGTAGAGTTGATAAGTTGTTGCTGGGCTTTGTTCTTTTGCTGGTGAACAAAGCAAAGTCTGTTCTCCCTCCAAAAATGTTCTTCTTTGTTCAGTCTCCTCTCTGCCGGTCATCGTCTCCTGTGTGAAGAGGTGGGTGTGGTTCCTTGGTGGTTTTGTTTCAGAGTCTCCTCCCGACATCGTCACCACACCCCCTCTTGTATCCAAAAAGCCTGGAGTCTCTGCGTGACGACACCACAGTGACATCATCAGATGTTTTCCTCCAATCCCAGGCCTACTAAGTTTTGAATGTGAAATTGGGGGTTGGCTTCACAGCCAACTCTATACTTTCCTTTGTTTTCCAGTCAAAGAACAAACACCGTCCAACAACTTAATACTTGGGTTATTGATCTCACAATATATATATTTGAATTGCAATTGATTACATAAACACAGAGATATCATAATTGAACACAGTCTGGTACCGTTAAGCCTATTTTCACCCTAGGTGAAACTAATTTTACATTGTAGGGGATTTAAGTCTGTAACATTAAGGCTGGTGACTTTCAGTGAATAGCTAACAGGCCTAATCATTCTTTTAACTTACATCAATATCTCTTGTATACAGTTTAGTATGCAGCATATTTAAGTATTTTCCAATGTAGATTCAAAACGTGGCCTAATTTCAAACTCTGTGTTTCCCTGTCATAAACCTGGCGTACTTTATATCATTAAATTCAAGATTATGTCCACAATAAAACAGGATTTTCTATAGTTCATATTAAATTAATCCAAGTATACCAATAGTAATTTAAACATGTACTTATTGTTACAGAGAATGGAGAAGCTTGCTCCTCCTCCTGACAGCTGCAGCATGTTTGGCCTGCCTGTTTATACCTGGGGCATAAGGTGTCGGCTTCCTGTCCTATAATGAGCCACAGGACCAGTTTAACAACCTTTGATCTAATGTTCTGCAGCTGCCAGGGGCTGTATGCAAATGACCTCCTGTGGTGCTCCCCCGGTCTCTGTTACAACACACACACACTCTAATCTTGTCCCCCAGGACACATAAGGTTTCATGATAGTGACATGATTCTACTAAAACACATTAGTTTGATTTGAACACCAGTTTCAGACCTTTTCTAGTAGGAATAAAAGATTCACTGAGGTTTAGGATTTATGTTCTTATCAAAAACGACTACACTTTTTCTCCTCCTTTTTTTCTGTGATTTTTCCCAATTTACCTCTTGTGCCAATTCTCCCTCCCCTGTCCGGATCGTTGCTCGCATATGCCCCCCACTGGCCGGTTGTAGGGAGGATAGAAGCCTTGCATCACATGTCCCCTCAGATACATGTGGAGGCAGCCTGTCACATCTTTTCACTTGCCAGAGCGGACTCTCATTTGGCGAGGAGTAACATGTAGGAGGCTCACACTGCATCATCATTTTTCCTGACTTTGCTGTGCAGGCGCCCCAACCGACCTGTAGGAGTCGCTGTTCACAACGACCAGACTACCACCCTTCGACTTCCCACCGGCTAACTCTGCCAATTGAGTTAGTATGACAGCCGGCCCAAGCCGGAGGCAACGCCGACAGCCGGATTCGAACCCGGTGTCTCTTGCGTTGGTGACGAGCGCAATGTCCGCTGCGCCACCCAGCCGCACCTTTATAACTATATTTGTATAACATTTACAAATTAGTTCTACATTATTTATAACTCATTATCAACATTGTTTGTACTTGATTTGTTCATCATTAAATAATGTTGTTTAATGTGTAGATGCTTTGAAAAATCTATATGAAAAAAGGTGTTTAGCCTGCTCATACCTTAAAAGCGTGGGGCAGCACGAATAACTTGGCTCTGCTAATGCTTCCATTCAAACAGACAGCAACAAACGTGAAGTCAAGTCTCACTCGCGTGAGACCTCCTATACATGCTCTGACAATACCTGGCCAGGGTGTATTTTATATGTTAATAAAATTGCATTTATCTATAGTCCTAATTCTGTCACTGTTTGATGTCACAAATAAGGGTGTATCCGAAAGCTGTCTACAACATTTGTAACAGATGATGAAAAAGTGTACAAATAATTAACTGTATTAGACATTTGTTAATGATGAATAGGCTTAACTTTAGATTAGGGCACACAATATCACCTGTAAATGATTTATAGATGTTTTATGAATGTCTTAACAAATCATTTGTTGAACATGAACAAATAAATGGAAGTACAGTATAGTTGTTTTTTCATATAAATTTTTCAAAGTATCTACAAATGTGTTACTACACATTAAACAACATTATTTAATGATGAACAAATCAAGTACACACAATGTTGATAATGAGTTATAAATAATGTAGAACTAATTTGTAAATGTTATACAAATAGTTATAAATGTTTAATAATAATTTATGAATGTATTTAAATGGTTTGTTCATGATTAGTTCATTATCTACAAATACCTTATAAAGGTCTTATAACTGAGTGTTATTATAAAGTGTTTCCAATTTTTTTAATGAACCAACACTTTTCTCTCTTCAAACGTCCTAGCATACTCTGTCAAAATAAAACAAACACCAGAGAGACTTAAAACCTTAACATGAATGCTAGCTACTTTGTTCCAGCCATGCATCGCCCTGCAGGTATTATTTAAGAACTCCCTCACTCGGACCAAACCACTGCATTGTTTTGCACATATTTGATAGCATTTCCATAGAAAGTAAATACAAATAAAATACAATTAACGCCAGCCAGAAAAGGGCACTTTTTGACTCTGAGGGGAAAAAGAGCAGGTGCTCAAGTACCCTTTCGGCCCTATGTGTGCAGTTACCTGGCTGTCTTTATTAACATTACCGCTTGTTGCTTCGGGAGACACCATTGATGTATGCATTTCACATCATCAACAGCGGGAACCAATCAGGGGCTGCATGTCACTCAGGGGCAGAACAGCAGTTAGAACGCAGTCCCTGATTGCATTGCAATTTCTGGAATTCAATGTGGATACAAGGAAGACCAGCCTGTATCGCAAAAGTAGACTGGCTTCCAGGTAAACTGATTTTACTGGAATATCAGTGGTTCTGAGGAATACTGAATATTGATTGTACACAGGTGTCTGTACATTGAACCTTATCTATGCGGCCTTGAGACAGAGTTTACATGCTGATGAAGGTAAAGACCCCAAACATGTACAGTTTCATGGTCCAATAAAAGTGTTTAACTGCAGGAGAGAAGTGTTCGATCTTCACATAATTAATTATATTCTTACAAACTGACAACTTGCACCTTTTTTGGTGTCACATTTTGGTTAACGTCTAAAGAATGTATGATGCTTAACACTACAGCCTTGAGACAGAGTTTACATGCTGATGAAGCCAAAGACCCCAAACATGTTGACGGTTTCATGGTCCAATAAATGTGTTTAACTGCAGGAGAGAAGTGTGCGATCTTCACATAATTAATTATATTCCTACGAACCGATAACTTGCATGTTATTTGGCGTCATATTTTGTTTAACGTCTAAAGAAGTATGATGCTTAACACACACACACAGAAGATAATGCACAGCCGGTTTCAGGAGATAATGAGTAGCAGGCAGACTTAGAATGCGCCTGCATCTCTGTGTGTGTGTGTGTGTGTGTGTGTGTGTGTGTGTGTGTGTGTGTGTGTGTGTGTGTGTGTGTGTGTGTGTGTGTGTGTGTGTGTGTGTGTGTGTGTGTGTGTGTGTGTGCGTGCGTGCGTGTGCGCACGTGTGGCTGAAATGACAAATGCATTACTATTCTAAGCTGATAATACTGGGATGTTAAATATTGAATTGCTTCAGACTTGAGAAAGGACGATCCCACACGCGGCTCTTGCTTGGCATCACAATTTATTATATCCCTGAACGACAGTGTTTGGGGATATTATTGATTCACCACAACCGTCGCCGCCACAGATTTTCCGCGTTAACGAGATAACTCAAATCGTTTTCATTCGAATATCTTCATATTCATTTATGACCCCTAGAGGAGGTGGTTCCTAACCTTTTTTGGGCCCAAGGCACACCAGAAGTCAAACCAGACTCCCAGACTCCCAAGGCACACCAAGTCACGGAAAATGCATATTGTCTCAAATGTCATGATTATATTGTAATTTGAGATATTTCCCTATGGTACACGTGTAACGGAGGTACCGCGAGTATATCCAAAGTCACGATGGACTTCAAGTGTTGTGAAGTGACTGTGGCACATAGCGGTACTGCGAGTTAAACTCACTCTCCCTTAAGAGGCATATAGACACGTTACCAAGAAGTGAATTCACCTCTTGGTATAGCGGAAACAAATGATTAAATCTGACAGGCAACCAGTGGCGGCTCGCCACTGGTGGCGCTAGGGCGCCGACCCACCTGTTAAATGAGAGAAGAAGAAATTTTTTTTTTTTTTGTTTTTTGTTTTATAGCCCTATAAATAATATAAACATGTTTAAAATGAATAATATTTACTCATTTTAAGTATGTTTGTATTTCCAATGCACAATATAACGTTATTATCTAAATAAAAAAAACACCGTTTTCATGGGCAGGAAGTGACGTTTTTTTTTATTTTTTCACATTTCTCGCCCGGGCAAGAAGCGATAACGCTCTGACTGCGCGTCACAGTTTGATCGCTGTCTCCGTCACAGCCAATCAGTGCATACGGCGTTGTGCGTTGAAATATGACTATTATGTTGGAATCCGAGCGCGATTTGAAGCGGTCTAGGCAGCAAGCGTGAACTTCCGTGAAGAATTTTCCATAGCCGCATTTCGCGGAGACGCTCTCTGATTGGCCGACGCGATGCCAGTTTTTTTCCATTGCCGCATTTCTCGGGTTGGTTAGAGAGAATGCAACTCAGTACTCGACTCGTCAACAACAACAGCAACTGTTACTACACTGAGCTTAGGCACTCTTTCAAAGTTGGTTAAGGTTAGAGTTTGTCTTAGAGCATGGCGATAGAACGCCAGGTAGTTTGCAGGCTGTTCGAGGCGAAAATGGACAAAGACACAGCTCTTGGCTAACTAACAACAAGCTATATTATGGAGACAGTGTGGATGGACAATGGATGGACATCAACACAGGCTGGATGGACAATGCCATGGAGTGGATATACTTTATCAACAAGCCAACAACAAGGTAGATTAGCGATCTTAACTCTAGTTTAATACATGATACGTTGTCTACTGATGCCGCATAACGTTACAGCTACTGCTAGCTGTTAGCTCCGTTAGCTTAGCTGGCCACTTAGTGCACGGAACGGAGTAACGTTAACGTTTAAACGTTATGTCGAGGTCATACAATACTACAGTCGACATAAGGTTAACGTTACCCCGTTTCCATGAAGTGTTTAAATAGCAGCAATCTTGTTGAAAATGTAACTACTAAAATGCTCTCTGATGCTGCTGATGCATAATGAATGAATGGTGAGTTGTTTAAAATGACAACATACATGTGTTAATTATTTGATTTGATTGATCCGAGAGACAGAGAGATCGTCTATGTTTGAATGAATGAATGAGAACTTTATTAACAGATTGCAGAATGGGTACAATACAGTACGGCTCAATACACACAATTGTTAAGGGGATGCAGACCAGAGAAAGACGTTTGTCTTGTTTACATCAGGGTCCCAGATTTTCGATTCATATCGATAGTTTAATAGCTAGCCTTGGCTCGTTTAACAATATGCAAAATATGTGTACAGCCCTGTACTCATACTGAAGTTATTCTTGGTATATAATAGGTCTGATTGTGTAACGAATCGATTCCACGTCGCGCTGTGTGTGAGAGAGAGAAGGAGAGAGGGAGAGATCTGCCTGTGTTTGTAGACGGGCGAGTTTTGTTTCTAACTTTTCTATTTATATATTGTGTTTCAAGTTGTGAATTAGAGTCTAGACTATACTTTATTTGACTGGTTGTGTGTTGTTGTAGTAACAGCTGAGCGACTCGTTCATAAGAGCCGATTCATTGCCGTGAGCGTGAGTCGAATCACGAGTGTTGCGTGGTACTGTACTGTACTGTACAAAATATTTGGTATAGCGCCCCTAGTGGCGAAAACCCACCGGCCGCCACTGCAGGCAACATTAACATCACTAGTCAAAATATGTAGGCCTATTTATATTAAGAGTTTGCAAGACAATTGTGTGTAACACATTATCATTCAGATTAAATAAGCAACAGCAAACAAATATTTGACAATAATAATACCACAATGTACTATGTTATGATTTAGGGATGCTATCAAGGCCTATGGTTGATAAGAGAGTAGTAGTAAGAAAAAGATGCCTGCCTTCAGGCACGTGCACACATAGAGGCCAAGGGGTGGCCTGTAGCTGTTCCGCAACTGTTCCTACTTCCGGGGTAGGCCTGATTGGCCCCGACATGTGATTCCCTTAAGTTTTTTTTTCTTCTTTTTTTAACGTGCATTGCACTCTATAGCGTATTGTATATTGTATATTGTATGGTACAGCATACACCTTACTGTAAATTGTACCATACAATATACAATACGCTATAGAGTGCAATGCATGTTAAAAAAAAAAAAAAAAAAACTTAAGGGAATCAAACTTAGGACCATAGGATCCACAGCCAAGCAGCCTTACCAATTGAGCTAGTTTGTTGATGTTAAAAAAGGGGGGATTACTGCTACATAATGCTGCCGCGACGGAGCTCCGCCACGACAATATTATTAAACAGTGGCTCTGTCATTGAAGTGGGAAAAGTGAGCCGTATTGTATATTAGTACATTGAACAGTGATTAATATTATTAGAGATGACTGATGATATTATTATGAAAGGCGCCGCGAACTCCTTCCTAATGGAAGGCGGAAAGCGCCTGTGAACTACAGCAGCCTCGTTGCCGCGCGCCTTGGGGCTGCCGCGGGGCGTGGCTGCGCGGGTCACGTGCCTGTCGGGGCCAATCAGGCCTACCCCGGAAGTAGGAACAGTTGCGGAACAGCTACAGGCCAAGGGGTGCCTGAGCACCTGCCTTTTTGAGCCTCATCAAAAAAGTGCCCATTTTGAAAAAAAAATTAAATAAAATAAAAAAATGTTTGTATCGTTACGCATATAGACTGCCCTTCCAACTGAAAAATGTCAGGATAGAATCAAAATATTAGGTAAATAGAGAGAGATGGCCCATATTCCATTGCAGTTTGCACGGCCTCCTCAGCGTGCCTCTCCGGGGACCTATATATTTTATGCATAGCGTGGGTGGTGATGATGATGATGATAGAAACCGCTGTGGCGCATACAGTTTAATGCTGGTATTACACTCATTGAGGGACACGAAGAAGTCAAGTCCGATGGGATTTGGGAATCTCAAATACAAATCGGATTGGAATAAAAAATGCATTTATATTAAACAATACAGAATATACAGCACTTCTTGGGGTCTGTAGGGTAAGCACTTATTCCCTCCCCCCTGAACATTTATGGAGATGTATGGGCCTTTTAAGTCAGTGATAAAAGTGTCTTTCAAGGATAAGTGAGCTCCTGCACTGATTATTATAGTTCAATATTCAATATTTGATCACCAAAACCCCCCAAAAAGCATAAAAAGGGGGCCCCCCGCCCGAAAAGGGCCCTTAAAAATCGTGCTTGCGCGCTAGGTTAATATATATACACACAAGTGTAGTGCCCTTTTCAGCCTTTGAGCACCTGCCCCTCTAAAGTCCTGTGCACGTCCCTGCCTGCCTTGTTGATGTACAATCAGATTCAGAAACATATAGAGAACAGTGCAATGTCAAGAAGCACTTATGTGGAGGTAATAGGGATCTGATTAACACGTGCAGATGTTGTACAATATCTTTTGTTTGCATTAAACAAGTAGGATGTTCATATCACCAATGCCTGTTATAATTATTATCCAGAACGTACAGACTGTGAGACAAGGTCGTTACAAAATAGACTGGGCAATTAGATGCAGGGAGCCCTAATCTTTCATGGCTTTAAAGTAGAATTGAACTCTCAGTTTACAAAAACACTAGCTGATGCATTATCTGGCTATATCAGGAGAAAACTGAAAAATCGCTATTGATGTAACTGTCTCATTAACGTCACAACTTGAGTGTGAGAGTGAGCGAGAGAGAGAGAGTGAGCGAGAGAGAGAGACAGAGAGAGAGAGAGAGAGACAGAGAGAGAGAGAGAGAGAGAGAGAGAGAGAGAGAGAGAGAGAGAGAGAGAGAGAGAGAGAGAGAGAGAGAGAGAGAGAGAGAGAGAGAGAGAGAGATACTTAATTTTCAAGAGCCTCTTCAGTTTACTTGGCAGCACCGTTGGCATCAGTGAAGTTAACTAGCATAGCTTTTCCCTGCAGATGATGCACCCGAGTTGAAAGCTATTGATATCTCCAGTCAGAGTAACGATACGCAACATAATCTTCTGCTCTTCTTTCTCTATCTGGACTGCCTTCCTTTTTGTTCACAAGTTAGGGCATGCGTCCACCTATCTCCCAAAAACGCTGGCAGTGCGCCGGTAGTGCTGGCATGAAGCGCATCTTGTAGATGACAGAAAGAAATCTACAGACATCTTTTTTTTAGGGCTGTCAGTTTATCGCGTTAATTAGATTAATTAATTACACAGCTAATTATCGCGTTATGAAAATTAACTCAATTAATTACAAAAAAAAAAAATCTTTTTCTTTTTTTATCTCATTCATTCCATAAGAATGTAGAATACACATTTACAGACTGTTTTTTTTATATGGTCCATTTGCATGTTTTGGTATCTGATTCTAGGGACATCTATGAATCTCAGGGAATGTATTCTGCAGTGTCAGAAATACTGTGGGCTAGAAAATAGGGGGTCCTGATGTAAACAAGACGAAATTCTTTCTCTGGTCTGCATCCCCTTAACAATTGTGTGTATTGAGCTGTACTGTATTGTACCCATTCTGCAATCTGTTAATAACATTTTCATTCAATCTGCGCGGTGATTGATTGAATGAAAAAAAAAATTGTAAATTTTAATGAACCAAATGAGAATATCAATACATTTTTTTTAATCTTTGACTGTGAATAACACCATGCTCAAATTGACCAGACCTGAAAAATCTAAGCAAATTAATAGATGGAAGATGATTAAACAGAAGGTTTTGTAGATACAGTACTGAATTCTGCCATCCGGACACATGCAATTTGAAATATGATTATAGAATATAGAATATCAGGCATAAAATGTTTATGCGATTAAAATGCGATTAATTAGATTAATTAATTACAAAACCTGTAATTAATTAGCTTATTTGTTTTAATCGCCTGACAGCACTACTTTTTATCATTTTTTTCCTGCCGCGGTTTTGCACATATAGCATATTTTAATACACTTTATTGTATATTAATTATATATATAGTTAATGCCTGACACCACAGTTCGCCCTTTGCTTTTTATTAGCTTTTTAGTAGTGTATTCGTGTAGTTATTATTATTAGTGTATTTGTGCTTTGTCGCGAATCTCAATGGCCCGTCTCTTGTGGGTAGACAGCCAAGACAGGCAGGCAACTCCGGTGTCAGGTTACAAACAGAGTGGTAGATATGAATGGCTGTGATTGGTTGTCTGAAAATGAGCTCAGCGCATCGCTCTGAAGTTCAGAAAGTTTCAACTTTAAACGCTGTGTGCGGCCGCACAAAAAGGCTGAAAAGAAGCCGACTGCAGCGCATTTCCTATAGGTGGCGCATGCGGCCGCATACGCTCCCTCCCCATTGGGATACATTGAAAAAAGATGCCTGCGCCCATACATATGAGATAGGTGGACCCGGGCCCTTAGGGTGTTCTCTGTCCGTTCTGGCATCCGCCCCCCCCCCCTCGACTACCTGGTTGTTGTGCACATGTTCTCGTCGGTACAAGGGAACCCTGAAGTATCTGCACGCTTCCTCCAACACGTGCGGCGACAGCCAGTGGCTCTCTTCTCACCTGGCAGCGAGGGCTCTCATTGGTTTAGTGTAACGCGTGGGAGGTCACGCTGCCTTCCTCGAGTCCTGCCTCCGCTGAGCAGGTGCCCAGACCTGACCTGTAGGCGTCGCTGTCCACAAAGCCAGTTTCCCACCCACGACTTCCCTCCACCTAACCCAGCCAAACGAGTTAGTATAGCGATCAGCCCAAGCCAAGGCAATGCTGACTCCGGGAGTCGGATATAAAAATATTTACAACTAGTTGGGAATTTTGAGTGCTGACACAAATATTTATGAAGAATTTAAATGTATGTCATTTAGACACCTAAAATTCCACGGCACACTTGATCTTGCTTCACGGCACACCGGTTGAAAACCACTGCCCTAAAGAATGAACCCATGACATTTCTCAGTCTAGCGTCACCATCAGGCCAAACCTCCCATTTTAGAGTTAATGTATCTCGAATACCTTTTGAAAAGCAGGAGCAAGTGAATTTATTATTTATTTACAAGACTATTTACATATCTATGAAGCCTTGTAGCTTTCATAAGTCATGCAAACTCAATCATATGACATAATGAACTGCTGCGGTGCTGCTACTGCCAGCCCTATCTTTCTACTGCCTTTGATAATGGTAATTGGTGCATTTATATAAAAGCGATTTACAATTTTATGTTCCTTACATTCACCCATATTCACTCACACATTCATCTGGAGCAGTTAGGGGTTAAGTGTCTTGCTCGAGGACACTGCGACATGCTGCCCGGGAGGAGCGGGAATCAAACCAGGAACCTTCCAATTACCAGACGATCACTCTACCTTCCTGAGCCACTTTGATATTGATATTATCCACATCAATAATAGAATGTTTCAGTTCATTAAACATTTAATTTATATTGAGTTTATATAGAAAATGTTTAGAGGTGTGTGCTCCATTGTAAATAATAATAATAATAATAATAATAATAGATTCAAGATTCAAGAGTTTATTTATCACATACATACCAGGGCATACAGTGAAATGCGCTTGGCCATGCGATTGTGCAAGAATACAATAGTAATAATAGTAAATAGTAATACAAATAAGTAGAATAGACATGATAAAATTGACATGTTAATAAATCACCTCAAGGGAATAATGAAGATACATAAATATATAGCAATCCCTCTTCACTGAATGTTGCGATTAAAATGGGTTAATCATTTCCCTATAATTTCACAATTCAAATTTCCAGGGGAAAGGATGGAGCAATAATTAATAAAGTCATTGAAGCAGGCTTCCTCGCCTGCTATAGGCCACTCACAAGTGTGCACAATCTCTCCTAATTACAGATTAGCCTGACACTGTCCATTGTGCTGAAACAGAACTTTGACAGTGCTGGTGCCTTGAACAAACCCCTGGCTGATCCCAAATTAAAGTCAGCATGGGCTTATCGAGAACTAGGCGGGACCTTCATTTATATTATAAAAAAGAGAGAATGTTGCTGATGTTCTGTTAACTTATTAACATAATAATATTATTGCTCACATGGGGTTTCTGCTATGATTATATACAATAGTAGTACACATGTAGCCTCCACGTTCCCCTTTAATAACATGCAATTGTCGAATGTAAATGTATTGTCAGTAGGGCTGTCAGTTTATCGCGTTAATTAGATTAATTAATTACACAGCAAATTATCGTGTTATGATAATTAACTCAAAATTAATTAAAAAAACAAAGACATATATATATTTTTTTAATTATTATTTCAATATTTTGTAATCTCATTCATTCCATAAGAACGTAGAATACACATTTACAGACTTTTTTTTTATATGGTTTGCATGTTCTTGGTATCTGATTCTAGGGACATCTAAATGGTGTTAGGTCAAGTGCTAGAGTGTGGACTCTAGGAAGAATTATACAAAATAACACAGAGGTACAAATATAAAACCCACTCCCTGTGCCAAATATATGACAATACATTTTACATTTCAACATTAAAATATACGTGTATGTGTTTTGTTTTAAAGTTCTGTATTATTTGATCAATGTCCGTTTTAATAATAAGTTATGAGATCATTAAAACAGTGACCGACCAGCAGAGCGTGCATTCCGGCTGGATTTCACTTTTTAGTGCGGTTTGCAAAACCTGGTGTGGTCAAATGTCTTCCAAGAGCAAACTGCACCAATGGATAAACTACTGGATTGGAGTGCATCGTTCTTGCCAAGACCCATCTCGACATCCACAAGTGTGTTGAGAAAGCAGACAATGAATATTGACTGAAATACAAGGTAAGAATCACTTTATTTCAATGTTATGACAGGATTTATTTCAGATATGTATTCACAACATAGATAGCTAAAAACGTCAAGTTCTAAGCAACATTTTGATATATAAATTGTTGTTGGTTGATCCAATCCCGTGATGCGCTCCGGGATTTTGTGGTGACACCAGGAAGCAAATGAGTGACTGCAGCCTCGCTGGAGTCGCTGCAGTAAACAGAAGCCACAGCAGGCAGCAGCTTGCGGTGGAGTGTGTAACGTTAGCTTGCTTCAGTCGGACTTTTACCTAAAGTTCTAAACTAATCACTGTCAAACAAAGCTGCTAGTGCTAATAATAAGTAATGAGCACTTCTGCTTCTGCTCCGTGTGTGTGTGTGTGTGTGTGTGTGTGTGTGTGTGTGTGTGTGGAAGAGAGGAGAGATTGAAAACTTTATTAACAGATTTAATTTTTTTTTTTTTTTTTTTATAATTTTTTATTATTATCGGCCGATAATATTGGACATCCCCAATATATATGTATATTTATATATGTATATTATATATAGATTTATATAAATGGGCTTATCATAACTCAGTTCACATAGTTCACAATACTGTGTTTCGCCTATTATATAAATCATTTTCATAATATGTATGGATTAAAATCACAATTATTTATGAATTCATCACATATTACTACAAATCATGTTCAGCACAAAGGGAGCAATGTTACTTATAACAATTTTAAGTGATTGGGGTAAATGGAGCGGTTAAAAGAGTTTTTAATATGATATTCGCATAAATTACACATACATTTGCATATTATTCATTGGATTAGCATAATCTTTTCAGATAAAACATTTTTTATTATGTCAAGCATTATAGTGTCTATCATCCCTGAAAATGTCATTACAATGTGACCAACCTATATTAAGCTATTAAGGAAAGTATGTCAAAAGTAGTGGTAAAACAGGTGCATTTGGTGCCATTCCTGAACACAGGTGTCTCATTAACATATGCAGTGAGGTGCGCAACCTTTTTGACCCCGTCTTGGTTCACAAAAAGTGTTGTATCTCTGCAATGGTAGGGCCTATCTTCACGAAACAAAGTGTGTTGTGCTTCTTAGAGTCTGTTCTATAACATTGTATATCAATTGTACCAGCAGAAGCCATGTTTAAAATTGGTCCCTAACACCAAGGAATGTATTCCCAGTGTCAGAAATACTGTGGCCGGAATCCACAGAGGCTTTGCGCGCTTTTTCCGAAGCAAAGCCAGCGCATCTCGCTCTCAAATGAATGAAATTAGGTTGCTCATGCGTAACATAGGCTTTGCGTCTGGGCGGAAAATCTCCCCTTTCTATGTAAATGAGCCTCTAAACAGGTGATCATGGCAGCAGTAATTGTAGCAGACCGTGAAAGAATATAGAATATCTCGAACGACAATATCAAATCAAGATATTGAGCATTGTACTTATTTAAATATCGTTATATAACGTTGTGGGCTTTGGCGTAATGCTCCTATAAACATAATCTAATTTGAGCGATAAATATAAAGCCACATGCAGAGATATATCGCTATAGTGGCTGTATACAGCGCGCACCTGCACGTATTGGGACGGAGAAGAGTTACCGTTAGTTTGCGAGCCACTCACCTGCACGTTACGTATTGGAACGGAGAGAAAGATACCGTTAGTTAGGGAAGAA
Source organism: Notolepis coatsorum (assembly GCF_963971535.1). Classification (NCBI taxonomy): domain Eukaryota; kingdom Metazoa; phylum Chordata; class Actinopteri; order Aulopiformes; family Paralepididae; genus Notolepis; species Notolepis coatsorum. The sequence continues at coordinate 179,094,491 of NC_140169.1, forward strand.
AAAGTGAGAGAGAGAGGAGAGAGTTGTTTTTTGCTACAACGCTGTATGGTAACGTTGGTGAAGTGAATTACCAGTTAAAAACGGTATCGTAATATCACCAAAGCCAGGAGAAGTGGAGTGACATACTCCAACACCGAAGACCAGCGTTTTGGACTATAGGAACCCGGTCCGTACGAGACCCCCCTATCCAGCGACTACCCGACTGTTACGTTCTGGACACCGACTGAGGTCGGTGACCACCCACATTCCTGGCATATGTCACTGGGCTTGTCACCTGTCCTTTCCCTGTCAATTAGTGCTGTCACTTAGGGGTGGTTCCTGATTGGCTGTCACGGGGGTGTGTGTGGAATGTTGGTATTTGGTGTCTATGTAACCTACCTGTCTTCTGCTTGTTCATTGTCAGGTCTTCACTAATTGCGTTCGGGGAAAAGGCGGACGGTTCAACTCTGGACTTCCAATAAGCTCCTATTTACCTTATTTCCTGCCTGTGCTATTTAGCATTTATCTCTCTTAGAAATTACTCTTGTGTTCTTACTATTAAAGTCGAACCTGTTCAAGAGTAAACACTCTCCGTCTCTGTGATTGCCTTCACCCATTGGAACTCACCTACCTCCATTCCTGACACCCGACTGGTTGCATGTAAATTTTATTAGCCCCAGGATATTAATGTGACCACAGGATATTAATGTAATATGTTACATGTGTGTTTTTATGTTACACATTAAATGTAATAATTCAACTTGGTACCCCTGTCAGTTAATAAGAGTGTCCGCCATTTTGTGTACATTTAATATTGGTTAATATATCATTTAGTATTTGCCAAGCTCATTATTTAAATACAGTCAGGGTTGTGTAGGCCCTTAGCTACAGTCTGTTAGTTATTTCTTCCCCTATAAGCGACCTTGGGTTTTATGAAAGGCGCTATAATACATTTATAATAACCTTCACTAGAATATAATCGAATTATGAAATCAAATATAGGCCAGGGCTTTACAACTTAATAAAGAGATTGAATACAATTAAATAAACGGAATATAGCACAATATGATTATAATATTATTTCATTGTATATGGTATACATTTAATTTAGTTTCTATCCTATTTAATATATATTCTTTATTAAGTTGTAAAGCCCTGGCCTATATCTGATTTCATAATTAGATTATAGTGAAGGAGAGGAGGTCTTATTTATTCATTATTAATAAAACATTTATTTAATAATAATAATAATAATAATAATAATAATAATAATAATAATAATAATAATAATAATAATAATAATAATAATAATAATAATAATAATAATAATAATAATAATAACTTCAGAATAATAATAATCATGACATTGCATTACTGCTGATCAGCACCTATATCAGAAATAAATGTTTACTGTATTGATCATCATCTCAGAACCAATCATTTGAAATGTCAGCTATAGCCTTATTTCTAAATCATGCGTTGCGAAGGCACTCGGCTTTATATTTCTCAAACAAGTTAGATACTGTTCATAACTCATAAGATCTATTTCCTTTAGTATTCCGTTCATTTTGTATTGTATTTAGTTTACTTCGTAATGTATAGAAAAGTGCAAAATAATAGAATCTTTATTGTCATTGTTGGTCCAACGAAATTGAGCATCACCACTTACAAACATATAGCATGTATAAATAATAACATCAATAATATAATATCAATGTCCCAAGTGCAATAGTGCTAGTGCAAATGAATAGTATGACAGTCAGTTGAGTTAATGGATGGAGCGATTTCTTGATTTCTAATTTCTTTTCTTTTTTTGGACAGTGCTAAACTTGACAGCGCGCTACATTTCGACACACACATTTCTGCCAAGAGCGCTGTCAGGGGGGCAGAGTGCGGACTGCTCGCAAGCTGCACATATTGGGCGTGTCTGCGCTGGTATCTCATCGAGCAAAGTGCTTTTGTGGATAGCTCGCAGACGCAGAGCAGGCTCCGCGAATGCAATTTGCTTCATGCAATCCATTCTCTGTGGATTCTGCCCTCTGTAGGCTTGAGTAAATTGTAATGAACCAAATGAGAATATCAATACCAATACCAGTGAATAACACCATGCTAAAATTGACCAGACCTGACAAATCTAAGCAAATGAATAAATGGAAGATGATTAAACAGAAGGTTTTGTAGATACAGTACTGAATTCTGCCATCCGGACATGCCATTTGAAATATGATTATAGAATATAGAATATCAGGCCTAAAATGGTTATGCGATTAAAATGTGATTAATTAATTACAAATCCTGTAATTAATTAGATACATTTTTTTAATCACCTGACAGCACTAATTGTCAGTTATATAGCATAATGGCTTACGCTCTGCTCTATTGGAACATTCCCTATCACTTCTTGTGATCTTGAAAACGTTCTGCCACAGTGCACCTACACCTGTCCGGGACCATGTTTAAATATCATACTTCTGAAGTATAAACAAACTATATTGTGACGATTTCAATAAAACAGACCATTCTGAGTCAATGGTACAGCAAAACTGTACATTGGAATATTGGTAAACATATCGGTCAATCCCATTGTCCCGTGGGATTATGCCCCTCCCCCCTCCCCGCGGCGATATTAATATTTGATTAGAAACGCGAGCAAGGTTTGCGGCGACTCATGTGGTCCTTGGGGGCTACCTGGTGCCCGCGGGAACCGTGTTGGTGTATTACACACACAAGGCCACAGCGGGCCAATGAATTCATAATCACTGTAAAATATATATATATATATTTTAAATGCACTCACCACACAACAGCCAAAGCAGTGACCGATCTCATCTTCCATTGAATATTGCAGCTTCTCCATCGTGACAAGTCCGACTCGAGTCGAGACACGTTCTTTTATCCCATGGAAAGTGTAAACAATTGACCACTTCCGGTATTTTGAGCTCATGGGAGGTTCGGGGGGGAAGGCAGCGCATTCATTTGATTCCCTCGCGCTCTCGTCCCCCCGCCCCACTCCTCCTCACATGCTCCATGTAAACGCAGAAGTGCAGTGGTCTATGCCATGTCTCGCAGCTCCTCTCTGATTGAGTCTCAGACCGTCAGGGGCTGTCAATCATTCAACCCGCGTTTGTGAGTAGCGTGCGCAAAGTTGCACGGGCGGGGCTTAGATGACTCAAATAGCCTATTTTGATTGGATAATAGAATAAAAATATCAACCCGTGCAGGGAAAGTTGCACTTGAGTGATTGACAGCTAGCCATTACTCACTGCAGGCCTGATCAGAGAGCTCAGAGCTGTCACTTTTGGCCATTTTTGAAAAAAAATTCACTGCCATTTTTTTTTACAGAGGAAAACATTTCTAATAAAACAAAATGTATAATAATAATTAAAAATATATATATATATATATGTAAATTAATAATAATTATGAATTATGAGTGCATTTGTGTTTCACGTGTTGTCATGGAATAACCTCCACTGCGCCCATGTATATAAGCGAGGGGTGTGACCGTACTTCCACTCTTCCCTTTATTTCACTCACGGAAGTCTGTGGCTACATGCACACTTCGCAGCGAAAAGTTAGTTAGTTGTTTGTTGGATTTCAATTGTGTTGCTGTTTCTTTTACTTTTTTTTTAAAAAGTCCTCTTTTGGAAAACTGAAAATGGCATCAGCACCGCCTGGGAAGCTCCAGCGGTCACCATCACAACCTCCTCCATACGCCACAGGGCTCCCTAATCCCACGCTTGTGGTGAGGTGGCGAGCCCCGCGCAGAGCAGGACGCGCGCTGCAAGATTGCAGATGCAAATCCCCTATATAACAAAGGTTATCCTATAACCCTAGTTATATGAGTAATGGCGAGCGCTCTGCTCCCACTCACTGATAACCCCTATTGGTCTTCCGTTTTAACGGTCAAGACTCGGGAAGAGCGGAAGTACGGTCACACCCCTCGCTTAAATACATGGGCGGATGTGGGCGTGGCCGGACAAGTGTAGGTGCATTGTGGCAGGAAACTTTCAAGGTCACAGTAGGTGACAGGGGAATATCCCACTAAGAGCAGAGCGCTCGCCATTACTCATATAACTAGGGTTATAGGATAACCTTCGTTATGTAATGTTGCTGGCTCAATGTGACTTATCAACAGATCATTTCATTGTCTATTTTTACTGAGAAGCGTGTGCATCTCACAGAAAAAATAGATTCCACGCTGAAACTCTAGATGACACGCTGCTGGGCTGCTCACATGGGACATGCTCTAACCTGGTAACACAGGCACCAAAATGAAAAGCAAGAGGTTCCGCTGTGCCCACAGGCCCCATACACTGCTCAGGTAGGCGGTGTGTCCCGGGCCTAATGTGACAGACTGTACACATGTCACTGTCAATTATTGAGAGGCACTCCCACCGGATAACCATTGTCCCACACCTGTGCACACAGGACGCATATATTTAAAAAAACACGCCAACATTTTGGGAAATTAGCTTACCGTATTCTCCAGAGAGAGACTAGAAGACTACCAGTTTTATCTCTGTGTGTTCAGTAGAAAGCTATCTGGCTGCATGTTAGCCTAGCTTAGCACAATAAATGGAAGCAGACATGGACAGTTAGCCTTCGGGAGAGGTGTTACTTGAACAATGACTAGGCTAACCGGCCATGTCCGGTTCCATTCATTGTGCTAAGCTAGGCTAACATTCAGCTTTCTACTGAAGGCACAGAGAAGAAACTGGTATCTATCTTCTTGTCTCTCTCTGGAGAAGACGTTAAACTCATTTCCCAATATGTTGGCGTGTTCCTTTAACCTCTTAACCTGCACCCCCAAGAAAATTTACTTTTAGTGCTAATGAAATAGAGTAACATAGGTCTGAACTTGAGTTGTAGCAAAACCTATTACTCAAGTTTTTCTGTAGTAGTTAGTAGTATTTCCCCAGAAGGTGGTATGGCTTAAAAAATATCCATAGCCTGAAGCATTATGTAGTACATGTCCAAATTTCATAAAGATCCATTCAGAAATGAGTGATTAGGAGTGATTTTGGTAAACTGTGTACTCAGTTTTCTCATAGACTTCAATTAATTCTGCTGATTTTCTCTTCCTGTTTCCGCTCGTTAGTTTTTCACCAGATCCCTGATTCATACATCCCCAGGTGGCGTATCATTGGAAAGCCACACTCATTGGAAAGCCACCTCCACAAGCATTTTCGAGATCGGATCTAGATTGACAGAACTACTGCGCCATGAGTCGGGAGTGGTATTTTGTGCAATACTGTGTACTTTGCACAAGCCTCAAATACCGGCATGTAACTCGAGAACCGCTGAACGGATTTTGTCGGATTTTGTCGCTATCGACAGGCAACAAATAGGCCTTCAATTCGATATATATATATATAGTATTACAAAATATGCACACCCGAGCCACTAGAGGTCGCCAAAGTGCCGGTGGGCTAAGAGGTTTGATAATTGTTGTAATAATTTACTAAAATACTCAATTAAATATTGAGTTCAGAGGGACGGAGTATGATCAATACATTGTGATGCTGAGCAAGAGCAGTGTGAGGGACCTTACTTTCTCAAGGCTGGAGTGATACTGTTCAATGCACCTGCGTCTGAGAGAGTTAGATGTGAAAATATCTTGAAGAAATATTTAATCGCTAAGATCACTCGATAGGATACATTTTAGCATAATCTGCTCCGCAGAAATCTGCCTTTATTGGCATGGCAAGAAATTGGCATGGGATCTTGTACAAACAACAGATGTTTACCTATAATGCCAGTGGGATGGTCTTTATCAGAAGCCCTTGGGATATGAGGAGGTAGCCCTGGTTCTTTCCCCTCCCTCTGCTCCTACCATGTGGCTCATGAAAGAGAGTTCTAGGATAGTAAACATATTCCATAGGCCTCCACTGTACCGCCACTGCACCAAACTGAGCAGGCTTTTGAAGGTCTTCGTTTGATTGAAGTTGGAATTCATGACCAAGTATGAGATTGATTTTGAAACATTATCTGTACTCACCATCCAACGGCAACTGATGAGACTGATATTGTCATTTTCATCACAATGGCTGCGCATATCGCTTTATAGACAACTACCCGGTTGATGGTATCACAGTGTGATGTGGGTTCCCGGATCGATGCTATTGCTGATTTCGAGCTGTAAGACACCTGACTCGCCCGTGGCTCGATTGTCTGGCGACTGGATGAATAGCCGAGGACAAGTTCAAGTTTCAAGTTTCTTTAATAGTTGTCATACAGAAGTACAGAATACTTTTATACAAAACGCTTCTTACTGTTACGCTCCAGAGACTGTGCTAGACAAGATAAGTATCAAATAACATAGTATAGCATGTAAATTAGAAGTAGAAAATGAGGTCACAGTGTTCAGTATAGACATATGTACAATGTTCGATGCAGAATAGACGTAACTGAGTTACCATATAATATACAATACTATGCAGTGTACTAATATACAATACTATATAGTGCAAAGCAGAAATGGGATGAGGTACAATTTAGGTACAATTTACAGTAAGGTGTACAAGTTGTAGTGCAATCCTTTATCAATAAATATAAAGTGTGGGGAGTGGGTGCTACAGTGTGTTTGTTTAAAGTGAGTGTGTGCTATAAAGTGTGGGGAGTGGGTGCTACAGTGTGTTTGTTTAAAGTGAGTGTGTGCGTGTGGATGTGTGTGCTATGTGCGTTTGATGGTTGTTGTGTAGTGTTCATTGTTCGTTGAGCAGCCTGATAGCCTGGGGATAGAAGCTTCTTCTGAGTCTTTCTGTGCTCGCCTTGAGACTCCGGTATCGCTTGCCTGACCGCAGCAGTTCAAAGAGGCAGTTGTTCGGGTGACTGGAGTCCTTAATGATTCTCTTAGCCTTGCCCCTGCACCGCTTGTTGTAAATGTTCTGGAGGGTGGGGAGCCCCCCTCCAATTGTGCGTTCGGCTGAACGTGTCACTCTTTGTAGTCTGCTTCGGTCTTGTGCAGTGCTATTCCCAAACCAGGAGGTGATGTTGCCAGTCAGGATGCTCTCTATTGTACATGAGTAGAAGTTCTTAAGGATCTTCTGACTGACTTGGAACTTCCTTAGGCGCCTGAGGAAGTAGAGGCGTTGTCGTGCCTTCTTCACAACACTGTCAATGTGTGTGGTCCATGTCAAGTCCTCGGATATGTAGGCTCCGAGGTACTTAAAGCTGTTCACTCTCTCAACCGGTGCCCCGTCGATGCTGAGGGGGCTGTAGTCCTTGACCCCCGACCTCCTGAAGTCCACAATCATCTCCTTTGTTTTGCTGACGTTCAGGGAGAGGCTGTTTTCCTGGCACCATCCCGCCAGGACCTTGACCTCTTCCAGGTAGGCCCTCTCGTCGTTTGCAGAGATCAGGCCCACCACCACTGTGTTGTCAGCAAATTTGATGATTGTGTTGCTACTCCGCTGAGCCACACAGTCGTGTGTGTACAGGGAGTAGAGGAGGGGACTCAGAACTCAGCCCTGGGGGGCCCCTATGTTGAGGGTGATGGATGAGGAGGTGCAGTTGCCTGCTCTCACCACCTGGGGTCTGCCCGTCAGGAAGTCCAAGACCCACTGGCAGAGGTCATAGTTCAAGCCCAGGTCCCTGAGCTTGGCTATGAGTTTGGAGGGGACTATGGTATTGAATGCCGAGCTGTAGTCGATGAATAGCATTCTCACATAGTTCCCCTTCCTCTTGTGCAGGTGTGATGCTGCTGTGTGCAGCACATGGGCTATGGCGTCCTGCATCATCCTCTGAGACATGTTGACAAGAGAGCCTCACTGCTGTTCATACTGGGAAAACATGAACATGCCTCATTCATGAGATCCATATCCATGTTTTGAAAGGGTCAGCATGCAAAGGAATGTTAAGGTAAACCGGGGTAAGATGTACCCCAGCGGAAAGAAGCCCCCACCCGCCCATTACCCCATGATGACTACTACATTGACAAACATTTTATTTCAGATCATGTCTTGGATAGTAATGGTCTCGCTAATCTTTGGATTGCATCCAACTCAAATAATGACAAATACTTTTTTGTAATCCATGAAAGTGTAAGAGTAGGACTTTTGAGGGAAGATGTCCAACAACATATAACACATACCAGAACAAAATAACATAATGGCTATGCTAAGAAACGCATTATCAGTTTAAAACATATTATGCTGAGAATATAGTTGCTACAGTAGCACTAAAATAATATTTTACCCAGGGACAATGCATATTAATCATCATTTTCAGTTTACACATCAATGTAAATCTGCCAGATTCTTATCTGTAGTCCCTGCCTAACATTGGTCAATTGCTGCTAAATTGCTATTGCATTGGATAGCTTGAATTTCTTAGTAAGAGAACAGAGTGATGAGGCTTTGGGTAAAGCTGAACTATTTTTACATGATGCATTGGGCTAATGAGACAGTATTGGTTATTTTGTTAAGCTTGTTGATAGATTATATTCTAGGGGGGCATCTTCCCCCCAGTAGGGGGGCATCCGCCCCTGGTAGTGGGATTTTACATTTCGTTTCATAATAACAACGTTGGATTCTGTTATGATTTAATTACCTTCTACATGTGTTTACAGGTCCCCCTATAGGGGGACCCTGCTTTTCTTTATCATAAATCGATCAATATAGACCGTATTAGATCCCCAATTATCATATCATGGGGTATCATTGGAAAGCCACACTCATTGGCTACAACCCTCTGCAAAGATTTTCGAGATCGCCAAATGATTGACGGAGCTAGAGCCCTGGGAGTCGGCGGTGGTAATGTGTACTTTTGCGTACTTTGGGGCACGCCTCACATGTAACTCGAGAACCGCTGAATGGATTTTGTCACCTGAAAGGGCAATCGACAGGCAACAAATAGGGCTTTAATTCTATCTATATATTGTATTAAAAGAAATGCACACCCGAGCCACTAGAGGTCGGCAAATAATCGTCCATATGTGGGCCCTTGGATGTTAAGAGGTCAATGTTTTTAAATATTTTTTTTGTAGCAAAGAGTAAAGACCATAACCCTATCAAAAACAGTAGTCAAAGTGTATATTTTCATTTTTACCTATGTTTTATACCAGGGCTAATCAACTGGCGGCCCGCGGGCCAGGTCCGGCCCGCTAAGCAATTTGGACGGGCCCGCGGAAGATTACATGATAATAATAAAAAAATTCAATAAAAATAAAAAATTGTGTCAACATTCACACGGACAATATACGCTTACCTAGCATTTGCATCACTGTTTGCGGGTAGCCATCACTTCCTATGAACCCTCTTGCCATTGCCCAGTCAAAGAAGTGCAATCTCTCTCATTAGATGTGTGTATGTAGGCTAGGCCTGTCTGCCCCCCACCCCCCCTGATGTTTGAGAGTTAACACTGGCCATGCTCAAGTTGCCGGGGGACGCTGTACAGCGTCCTTATATCAATATTTCAAAAATCTGCGATCGGATTCATATGTCCCCGCCGCTGGCCTGAGATCCACCAGCAGGACCCACTGAGCTCTCTGGCGGTTCAGGAGCGCCATCTGGTGGCCGATCGGCGCAATCGCCAAACAGGATGTTGAATAGAGGTTGTCATGACGACCGTAGTACTTCCGGGCGCTCGCTATAGTTCATGGGACTCTGGCTCGTCACGCTACACGGTGATCGATTGGCAATAACTCGATAAACAACATGATTTGGACGTATATACCATTATACAAGCTGGAGATGGACCGGGTAAAAATATATCCCATAATGATAAGATTTCTACTCGACGATGATCGCCCAACAGCGCGCGGAGACTGGGGTGAGTTTCAGCGTGTAACGTTACCCTCTTCGATACTAACTGCTATTATCAACATTTGACCCACATTAGATGATTGGTATAACGCTGCCCACGGAATTATAAACGCCCCCTCGCCCATCCGGTCAACATCAGATGACGTGTAGTAACTTCTAGAAGTACGTCTAGTTGGAATTTTTTATATCGCGCTGATTGCCATCAAACTGTATTTCATCATCAATATAATGCATTTGGGGCTATATATCACGTTCTGGAGAAAGCTGCAGAAAGAGATGAAAACATACTTATACATTAGACCATACTTTACTATGAATATGTGAATGAAAAAGTTTAACGTTGCTACTTCTAATTTTACTATGTTATTTTATTTCATACTTATCTTGTCTTGCACAGTCTCTGGAGCGTAACAGTAAGAAGCATTTTGTATAAAAGTATTCTGTACTTCTGTATGACAAATATTAAAGAAACTTGAAACTTGAAACACAATGAACAATACATATAGGACTTTGAATGGGCCCTAATAATGGCAATGTAGCAATAGAATTTAAAAAGTTATAGCCCTGCAAAGAAGGGGACTTTCTCCATAGACAAATAGCGCTGGCAATCTATGGTATATCATGAATTTAACCTTAGGCAACCAAAGTGTTAAGAGTGGACAATAAGTGCTAATCAGATGCTGTGATTTGCTGTTGTTGCACAGACATGAAGCACTTTTTCATAAGCTCAGCTGCACTATAAATGTGTTTTTGTTCAAGTGTTGATGTTAGAATGTTCAGATGCACATCATGCACTTGTTTGTTTTTTATTTTATTTTTATATTGAAATGTTGAAGAGGATATGTTGCAGTTGTTGCACAGTCATAAATGAAGCACTTTTTGCAGGAGATGTTCTAGATGTGGCACATAAATGAAGCACTTTTTTTGAAAAGTATACTACTTTTGCAATGTAGTTAAATAAAAGTTGTGAAAATGTGGTTGCGTGTTGTGTCAAGTGTGCATATATTCATAGCACGGGGATTATATGTATTTTAATAGATAATATAGAAATTGTTGTTAACTCATTCACTGCCAACGACGAGTATACTCGTTATTGGGCGCCAATCGTCGCCAATTTGATTGTTATTTCTTTTATTTGATATTTATATTCATTACAGGCACACAGACTCGGGGTTAATCATCATGAGAATGTAAAAGTGCAATACCGGCCACATCACGCTAGGCGGCGGTATCGAGCACCCTTTATACCCTTGTATCTTTCTCTGTGGGATGGCCACACGTCTCCGGTTTCATGTGTCCTTGTCCATCGAAGCGCGTCAAATATCTCCGATCCATATGTTGTGGTGGGTTATGCGTCGACCAAATGGACATTGGATATACCAGATGGCAAACAAACAAACAAATTTAAAAATAAAAAAAAGCATTTGCCAGTCTGCCAGGGCAGCCAGGCCATGCCAGTCTGCCAGGCCACCGGGAAAACTCCCGGTGGTCCCGATGGTCAGTCCGCTAGTGGATCGGGCTGATAACGGTTTTTAGTGTTCAATGCAAATGCCGTTACTGACAATCAAATTATCAGAAACGACCCCCCCCCCCCCCTTTCATGCAGTCATGATGGAACATAATAGCTATGATATAGATTTGATTTCGGGATAATAGCGTATACAGGCAAGAAATGGCAACATCTATAGTGGGATCGATGTATAGGGCTTTGACGCAGGATTTCATGAATTACCCTAGACCGCTCTAAAACCATACTTATATTCACCACGGTATAACACGGGAACGTATGGATGGAAAAATGTATTCTTTCTCACATATTGAATGATAGATAGGTGATGTCAATAGTATTGTATCCATAGCTATAATATAGAATATAGTTATTATAGCTCTACAAACAAGGTGACTCAGTCCTATATTTTAAAGCGTGGCAATGCGACCACAGGGCCATGGCTAATCCCCGGCGCTGAATGAATTAAGGGTCTTACTCGGGTTTATCCTCTTCTTTTTCATTATTATTATTATTATTATTATTATTATTATTATTATTATTATTATTATTATTATTATTATTATTATTATTATTATTATTATTATTATTATTATTATTATCATGATTCTTGTTATTATTGATAATAATGATAATACTACTCATTCTAATAATACTACTCATAATAATAATGATTATTATGATTTATACGGCCATGGTTAGTTTCTGCTATCTCTTACCAGGGGGGGGTTCGTAAACGATACGTCCTCCGTGGTGGAGACTCTGACTCTTGATATTCTGCACTCATCTGCTCCCATGGTGTCGTGTCCCAGCCCACAGCAACATGAGTAATGAACCTTTCTGCCAGAGCTGACCTGTTTCTTCAGCTTGATAGCTGAGTAGCCTGTGGGGCTTTAACACATCTTTATAGGACACACAAGGAGTTATAGCATTGCTGTCCAGCTCCCTCACGGAGAAACTCAAGTGGTTGTAAATAGATAGAGGCCCAAGCAAGGCTAATGTGTGGTCATAAAGTGTTGCAGGCGGAGAAAAAAATCCAAATTGATCAATATGATGCAGAATTGCTCGACTTGGGTGAGCTTAACATCTTACGTCAGCCACAACACCCACTAACACCCAGGGGATTAATGCACCCACACATGCGATGCAGAGCTGAGTGATAAAGTATGCAGTAACCTAATAAAGTACACATCCTATTACAGTATAAGAGCTTTCTAAGCTCTACTGACATATAAAGTCCGTACTGTAGGCTTTTCCCCCACACCATATATTCTAGCATTTTGGTTCATGTTTATTTAGGATCCCCATTAGCTTTTGTACTTGCACTATTCTTCCTGGGGTCCAGCACTTACAACAGTACAACAATATTCAAGACATTACATCATTATCAACATCAATTACATCATTATCAACATCATTAACAATCTCATCCTCAGTTAACACAATGGGGACCGGCCACGTATATACGGCTTTCGGTGACATGCGTTGTGGACCAGAGGCACGTACATAGCCATGGCAAGTTGTTATTGTTTTATTCCATATTAATAACCGGATCAAGATCCCCGATCGACTCTGCAGATCTACCCTCCTCTGTGGAATCGGCAACATGCAATACCGGCCAGATCCTCTTAGGGGCGCCATCGCTCCACTGCAGTATCATTGTGGGCGAATGGAATTTTTTTAATTCTTTTACCTTTCAGTGGAGGATCATATTACCCTGATCCCAAACCAACAGCATGCACTGTGTATCACGTTTCGAAGCGGATATTTCACCATGGAATAAGGGGATTTATCATCAACCAATGGACATATCGATCTACCAGATGCCGATAGATAAAAAGGGGAAATGCTGCCGGGTATCACACGGGCTGACGGTAAGACCTTTATCACCTAATTTACAGCTGGATTGGAGTTTGCTGTGCAACGCAAGCAGTCGATCTGTGAATGTGGCTACTTACACGGACACTGTATTGGTAATCAATAATACTAATCGACGTCCCCCGCCACCCCCCTTTCATACATAGATGCTCTGGGATAGTCCGGATCATAAGCAGTTTGTGTTATTTCATTAGCATATATAAAACGGGAATGCCGTTTAATATAACGTTAGTAGCCTTTAGCTCAATAACTAGCTTTCAAGAAAATATATGAGACAAAATCTGCGATAAAGCTTATATTCACGGCGCTATAAAATGACAACCTACCGATGCATTTTTTTTCTTCATTAGGCCATTTTGAAGGGACGGTTTATGCACTCAATTGACAATGAGAATGGACAGATAGCAACAATATAAAGTATAGATATAGCTGTTACAAAACCCACATGTTTGTTTACATTCCTTGGTCCTCTAGCCACTAATTAGATTAAGCCCATCGGTCGTCAAAGTGTTAAGGATGACATTGTACAAGATACTTATTAGTATAAAGTATTAAAATAAAATAATTTAAATAAAATAAATTGTGCTTCCTGAGCAGCACTCACTGCCATCAACATACATACAATTAACAAACAGTGAATTGGTTTTCACCGCTATGCCATAAGGGTTCAGTGCATGCTTGTTAGTAATAATAATAATAATAATAATAATAATAGATTTATTTTATATAGCGCCTTACATAAAGTATATCAAAGCGCTTAGTAGATGGTATTTAAATGCTTTCTTGAAAGTGGTTTAGGATTCTATTTCAGCTATTCTAATTTAGCTTGGCAATGAGTTCTATTCCATGATAGCTCTGTAAATCACAGAAGATTTTTGTAGATTTGTCCTGGGTTTAGGTGCCAGTAGATGGCCTGACATAGCTTGTCTGGTCATATGGTCATGTTATTCTCTTATGTACACTATATGATCATACAAATACTATGGTTGAAGACAGTCTTTGCATTTAGAAGGTTATTTGGCCAAAATGTGAATAAACAATTAACATTTTCTTAACGTGTTAATCATGAGATATGCTGTGATCAGTGGCGGCCGGCCGATAGTCGGTGCTAGAGCGCCGCCCTCCCTGGTTAAAAGAAGAAGAAGAAGATTTATTTGTAATTTTTATTTTTTTTAGAGTCCTAGAAATAAAATAAACATGTTTAAAATGAATAATATTTACTCATTTTAAGTATGTTTGTGTTTCCAATGCACAATATAACGTTAATATATCAAATATAAATAATTGTTTTCATTAACAGGAAGTGACTGTCTGATAGAGAATCATACCTCGTCTATACTTTCCGTAGCCGCATTTCTCTCGGGCTAGACGCAATAGCGCTTACAGTGGGCGTGCACTGGTTTCATCGCTGTATCCGTCGCAGCCAATCAGTGCGTAACACGCTGTGCATTGAAATATGATGTATTATGATGGAAGCCGGGCGCGTTTTCAAGCGATCTATATCATCTAAGCAAGCAGCGTCTATACTTTCGGTAGCCACATTTCTCGGAGACGCTCTCTGATTGGCCGACGACAGTTTCTACACTGTAGCCACTCTTCGAAGTTGGTTAAGGTTAGAGTATCTTAGAGCGTGACGGCAAGTTCATTCGACGGTAAAGCTTAGGCACTCTTTCAAAGTTGGTTAAGGTTAGAGTTTGTCTTAGAGCATGGCGATAGAACGCCAGGTAGTTTGCAGGCTGTTCGACGCGGAAACAACAGTCTGTGACTGTGGGACAGTGGACATATACACTTTATCAAGCTGTTATGTACTAGAGGCCTAGTCACTCCTGTGTCACCAGGGCATACAGGTGAGGGCTGATTGGTTACCTGCTGGGGAGCTTCAAAGGCAGACCCAGTAACACACATGCATTGTCTGTGCCTAGTGAAAGAGCTGTCAGGTTCTTACAGTCCTTGTCCGTTGGGTTACCAGTACCTTAGCTTATAGTTATATTAGTAGTTCCTTGGTTTAGTAGCATTTTTGAGTTAGAGCACAGGGTTTTGGTGTTGATTACACATAGGTTGCGTACCCATGAGCCAGGGTCGTAACAATTGGGTGCTCGTCCGGGATCTTTTACCCCTAGAACTTTGTTTGTTGATTTTTTTTTGTGTTGCACGGGGTGTCATCATATTATGGTTTGGGTGGTGTTCGTTACACATGGTGTAACGTGGGGGCTGAGCCATTTTCATCAAACAGGTGAGTATGCCGTGTTTGTTTGTAATTTGATGTGACTACTTATGCTGTTAAAATATATAGTTTAGTAGGCACCACATGTAGATAGGGATATTATTTTCTGGTTGTTGGTTAGCGTCCGGTGAACCGCGTACTCCTGGGGCGGTCAATGAAATGATTGTATATGATCTTTGACTGGTAGCAGGTGTGGTTGAAGAAAGTTAGGTCTACAGGGCATTAGTTTAAGGGTAGGTAGGTTAGGGCGGCCAGGAAACACAGGTAGTGTGGTAGGGCTTGATTTAGTGTTTCTTAGGGTAGACATGTGGTAGGCCGGGGTTTTCTGCAGTTTAGACGTAGAAGCATATGTGGTCACATCAGGTTAGAAGGCGCACCTGTTTGGAATATTTTGTTGGATTTATTTTGTTTGTTTAAGTGTTTGGTGAGCATACCTGGTAGCACCTAACACCCTGCGTGTATGACACGTCTATTTAGGGTGGGTGTGTTTTTTTTTTATTTTTTTTTGTTTGTTTGTGCAACCTGGAAAGGTGCGCTCCGTAGAGCTCACATTTCCACCGCGTTCCCTTCTGGTTGTTATTGTTGGCAATTAGCATTATTCATGGTTCTTCAGTGGTTCTTCGTTGTTCTTCAGTGGTTCGTTGGGGTGGTTCTTCGTGTCTGTGAGGTTGGGTGTGTAGCTTGGGGTGTCTAGTTCAGTGACAATGGCTTCCATCAGGGACTTTGTTGATCGCCCGTCTCATGACTTATTAGAACAATTTTCCAAAGAACAACTGCTCGAGCTTGCTGTGCACTACAAGGTCGAGCTTACTCCCAGTGAGAAACGTTTGAAACCATCTGCCTTGGGTGCTTTGCGGGTTTTGCTCATTAGGGAACAGGTGCTTGAGGAGAGGGTGGAGGAGCCTCCATCGTCTGGCGCGTCTCCGCTATTACCTGGTATAGAGGGTGAGTGGAGGATTAGGGAGTTGGAGTTTAAGGAAAGGCAGCTAGAGCGAGAGCGTGAGGAGAGGAGAGAGGAGCGTGAGCTTAAGGAGAGAGAGAGTAAAAAGGAGCGTGAACTTAAGGAGAGAGAGAGGAAAGAGGAGCGTGAGCATGAGCGTGAGTTTAAGGAGAAACAACTGTTGCTGGAGCACGAGCGTGCACAGAAGGAGCTTGAATATAAGTATGCTGCCTTGCAGGCGGGTGCTCTGCATCCGGAGTCACGTTCCGGGTTTGATGTAGGCAGGAATATCAGGATGGTGCCACCATTTTTTGAGAAAGACGTGGAAAGATATTTTCCCCTTTTCGAACGGGTGGCAACCACATTGAAGTGGCCTGATACCACCTGGACACTGCTGCTGCAATGTGTTTTGGTTGGTAGGGCACAAGAAGCCTACACTGCTCTGTCCCTTGAACAAAGCGCTGATTATGAGCTGGTTAAAGCTTCCATTTTGAGGGCTTATGAGTTGGTCCCTGAGGCCTATCGTCAGCGTTTTAGAGGTTATCGCAGGTCCGAGGGGCAGACTTATGTTGAGTTTGGAAGGGAGAAGGAGAACCTGTTTGACAGGTGGTGCACTTCTCAGAAGGCAGAGTCAAGAGAGCAGCTTAGGCAGTTGATTCTCCTAGAGGAATTTAAAAGATGTGTTCCTGATACCGTTTCCACACATCTAAACGAGCGTGGGGTATCGAAGATGAGTTTGTGTTGACACACAAGTCCGTGTTTTTGGAGGACTACCGTGTTGAGTCCGGGGATAGGCATCCTGTTCAGGGGGGGCGTTTCCCAAAACCTGTGTCTGCTGGTCAGTTTACTTCACCTCCTAGGCGGGGTGGTTCTGCTGGTGCATTCCCAGAAGGGATTATCTGTTTTTACTGTAAAGAACCTGGTCATATCGTTGCTGGATGCCCGGTGCTTGAGCAGAAAAATGTCAGAACCGTGGCTCTGGTAGAAACCATATGCAGGACGCCTATGCCAACGTTAGATGGGGATGGGGAAAGTATCAAACGTGTGGACAAAGAGCTTGAGGGTTCCTCAAGGTTTAGGATGAATGGATTTGTTTCCCTGACTAATGCACTAGAGTCCAAACAGGCTATAACAATTTGGAGAGATACCGGTGCTTTTCAGTCCCTCATTCTGGAGGGGGTTTTGCCATTTACATCAAACTCTTCTTTGCATTCCGATGTCGGTGTTCAGGGCTTTGGGGGTGGATTTGTGGATGCACCTTTGCATGAGGTCACGCTCAATTCTCCCTTAGTATCAGGCAATGTTGTTGTGGGGGTATGTTCTCACATTCCCATAAAGGGGGTGTCCTTCATTCTAGGGAATGATTTGGCTGGTGACAAAGTGTTGGCTACTCCGGTTGTAACTCCCATTCCTGTGGTTTCTGAGGTCTCTAATGAGCTGGCACAGAAACATCCAGGAGTGTTTCCGGTGTGTGCTGTGGCACGAGAAATGTCAAAGGACAAAAGTGGTGTTGTTGATACTTCGACTTGGGACATTACACTTAGTGACACATTCTTTGTTGAATTAAAAGGTGCACCTGTTGAGAATTTTGGAAAGCACACTGTGGACGTACCTCTGCATAATTATTCTCTTGATTGTGGTTTTGTGTTAGGCCCGGTGGTGAAACCAGAGTTGACAGGCGTGCCGGAGAAGCATGTGACAGGAGATGATATGGCAGCGCAATGTCTCAAGGTCTTCCCAGCCTGTACGGTGGCTGAGGCCACGAATGAATTGGAGGAGGAGTGTGGGAAGGATGCTATGAGAGGTGCTGTTTTTTCATGTGACACCGTTCTAGTTGGAGGGGCTACTAAGCTTGATTTAGGCTGCCAGCCTTCCCACAATAGCTCTATTGTCCCTAATGTTTCACTTGTGGGCAGGGATGGTCCCAGTATGTCAGTTGATGATTCTGACATTGATCCACATGTCCACACTGATTCTCTGCCATGCACTAGGTGTGATGGTCAACCTAGTTACCTGTGTCCTGTGGAGCAGGAGCCGCCTTCGCGACCTGGTCTGTTGAGTGGCAGCCATTTTGATTTTGATCAGGACAAAGTTATTTTGGGTGACGCCATTTTAGATGGTGTTCCAGACGTTATGCTGGCTGTCGTACTGCCAGGTTCCCGGTACACTGGGGCTGTACCTGAGGCGGTACAGCCTACTCTGGATGTTCACGGTGTGCAGTATCCTGAACTGCCAGTGCCAGGTGGGATGGATATGGGTGCGGTGGTGGTATCAGTGATTTATGGTTTTGTTGTGCTGTGGTCTGTTCTGTTAAGCGCAGTTCTCAGGTTGATTTTGGTTTGCAGTATAATTTTGACAGATCGGTATCGGTGGTCGTGTTCGACAGGGGCCGACCCGGTTCTTGCCTTGAACCATTTTTATGTTTACGTGGGATCCTCCAGTTTGCCCCTTGTTGTGTATACAGACCATAATCCTTTGGTTTTTCTTCGCAGCATGGTGAATTCGAACCATTGTTTGATGCGATGGAGTTTGTTCCTCCAGGCGTATAACTTGGATATTCGCCACATTCGTGGGAGGGACAACGTGCTAGCAGACGCCCTCTCACGATCATAGTGCCGGTGTTTGTGGTACCCGTTATCGCTGTTGTGGTAGTGGCCCTGACAACTAAGGGGTCACAGTTGGTTTTTGTTTTGTTTATGGGTTGTTGTGTAGTGGTTGCCTCTTGGGCAACCAGTTTGGTGGGGGAGGTGTTATGTACTAGAGGCCTAGTCACTCCTGTGTCACCAGGGCATACAGGTGAGGGCTGCCAATTAGCCAATTAGTGCTGATTGGTTACCTGCTGGGGAGCTTCAAAGGCAGACCCAGTAACACACATGCACTGTCTGTGCCTAGTGAAAGAGCTGTCAGGTTATTACAGTCCTTGTCCGTTGGGTTACCAGTACCTTAGCTTATAGTTATATTAGTAGTTCCTTGGTTTAGTAGCATTTTTGAGTTAGAGCACAGGGTTTTGGTGTTGATTACACATAGGTTGCGTACCCATGAGCCAGGGTCGTAACACAAGCCCTCCTGACCTGGACCACGTTTCAACTAAACAAGTGAGTTAATGCGGTCTCTCTCTCTCTCTCTCTCTCTTTCTCTCTCTCTCTCTCTCTCTCTCTCTCTCTCTCTCTCTCTCTCTCTCTCTCTCTCTCTCTCTCTCTCTCTCGCTCTCTCTCTCTCTCAAATAGAAAAACTCAACTCAAATAGAAAAAAAGACAATAATGCTTACTTATGTAGGGACTTATGTAGGGACTATTAATTTTTTGACAACGGTAAGTGGCATTAATCATAGGAGTCTTCAATAACATTGAATGGCAATATCACAGTTCCTCTCTCTCTCTCTCTCTCTCTCTCTCTCTCTCTCTCTCTCTCTCTCTCTCTCTCTCTCTCTCTCTCTCTCTCTCTCTCTCTCTCTCTCTCTCTCTCTCTCTCTCTCTCTCGTTAGTCAGGTGTAGAGTGCAGGTCAGTGATATAACCATGTCATGTCATGAGGCTGCCAGATTGTAACTTCGTATTTCCCAGTTAGTCATGTTATTCTGCTCTCTTGTATAGTTCTCTAGTCCATTCTTCTTCGACCGTGTCTAACTCTTGTTGTCCTCCTTCCCTGCAGTCCTACCTAGCTCTTCACCCTGATCTCTGGCTGTCGATAGATGTGCTCTGACCCCTGCCTGCCTGACAACTCGCCTTGCCTTTTCCCGGAACGTATGAGGACCAGCACCCGTTTTGATCACTGCCTGGCTGACTACCCTGTACCCGTCTTGACCCCTGTCTGACTGACTACCCTGTACCCGTGTATCGACTCCTGCCTGTCAGACTCTCCTGTCCCACACACACCCCTGGACTGTATGAGTGCTCCCCCTGTGTATCGACCTCTGCCTGAATACCTGACTACTCTTTTATTAATATACCCGAACTGGGTTTATACAAGATCTGTCTGCCAATTTTCATTATCTGCATATTGGATTCAATACGTCGAGTCATGACAGGCAATCCATTTTGTGATTGCATTTGTTCAGTTAGCATCAAGGAAATGCCTGGCCTGCAGATAGTATACTTCAAAAAGGTCGGTTTAGAAACATAATGTGACAAAAAATTATTAAATTCTTCAAGCAAGGTACTGTAACTTTGGCCACTGCTCTAGAAGTTATTTATAGATTTCCCAGCACTGGTCATGCCCGACCAGCACTGTTTCCTGCATAGCTGTTGGGAGGGTTTTCTCTTGTTCAGCTCAACTCGGACAAACTCTGTGATTTAACTTGCTAAAGAAGCAACACTTTTTAATGGACACATGCATTGTATTGACACACTGCCTTAACCTCTTAACAGGCACCCAGAAAAGTTTTACTTGAACTTGAGGACTGCATACTTTTATTGCAAAGCTTATCTTTATACTTTATACTTATAGCACATCCATTAGCTGGTCTCTTTTGAAAGATAACATTCTGAAGTTACTAATGCAAAAAAGGAAAATCACTTTTAGTGCTAATGAAATAGAGTCTGAACTTGAGTTGAACTTGAACTTGTGTACTCAAAAATAGGTATAAGCTGGTACACACTGCAGATCCATAGCCTGAAGTCTTGTGTAGTACAGTTCAAAATTTTACAAAGATCTGTTCAGAAATGGGTATTTGAGAGAGATCCGGGTAAACCGTGCGACAAAAAAAAAGCTCTCGAAAATCCATTTCCTCATCCACGGCCGTTCATTCTGAAGTGTGAGTGACTTCTGGTTTTCACTCGTCAACTTTCACCTAGATCCCTTATTCGCACCCCCCCAAGTGGGGTATCATTGGAAAGGTACACTCATTGGCTACAACACAGACCATTATCACCATCAGTGGATGATTGGCAGTTCTGGAGCGTCAGGAGTCTGGAGTGGTCATATAACGCGTGCCGCGTAAAAAGATGCTCGCCTGACATATCATCATGTAACTCGAGAACCGACGCACGGATTTGGTCCAATGAGGTGGCATTAGAATGGCAACAAATAGATGTTTCGAAGGGTAATTTATATGTTTGGTGAAAAATGCAGCCCCGAGCAAAGTGCCCTGACTTGCGTGCACGTATACGTCCCAGTGCACGTTATTTAAGATGCACAAACCGGTTCAGTTGAATTAGAATATGGGGATTCTTTTCATTTTCAACCACATACAGTGGCAGTACAGTATATGCAGATGGCAGCAATGTAAACGCATAATAGACCTAGGCTTAAGTAGTCCACTACTATGTCTTTGACTGACATGAGTGAGTGGCAGCTGCTCCTCGTGATAACAAAATAAACTGAGGCATGTCATGTTCTTTTTTATTTTTTTGCACCTGCCACATTCACCTCTAAATCCACTGTGGACCTTTTCAGAGATTATTAAGAGCTCAAACCTGTCATGTCCTTTCCACAGTAGAAAGACAGCTACGTCGACTAATCCTAATTTAGCAGCACAAGAGTCATGTAAATGAATTAATCCGATTGGTGGAACTCTGTTTGGCCTTTTGCTCCTCTCATCCCTTTCACCTCAAAAAGTCATGTTCAAACACTTCTATGTGCTTTAACCATCCTCATGCATTATGTATGACTCTTCAATATTATGGCTATGGATTTGGACAGGGTGCCAATTATACAGTGATGCATTCTGCATAGGTATATCCCCCCTGATATAGACTGCTGTGTCAAGGCCCATCCACACCTCCTTTAGCGTCTAAGCATAATTGAATTCATGGAGGAAGAGATGTGTGCGCTTCCTATTTGCGGTATACTGGCATGAATAAGTCGGACTCATACAATTGGGATTGCCCCAGTTAAGTTAAGCAATAATAATGAATGGATTTAAAAAATTTAAAAAGCCTGCCACAGAGAAACTGGTGACATGGCTGTCTTTGTTACTAATGTAATGAGAAAAAGCCAGAACACTGACAAAATCTATAGACGCACTTTAGATGCAAATCTAGATCATTCATTTACATGGTGAAAGAAGGTGGACGTTTCAGTCCTCAGACCATCATCACCACAACTACCATGTTTCTCATGGTGGCTCTGAATAGGCAACCAGCCTGTTAGCAGTAGCCAATAGGAATGAGGCAGTTGGGAGGCAACAATGAATTAATTAATTTGAAAACTAAACTTTAGCTCCTGAAAAGAAGGTTGACATGGGTCGCTTTGTTGCTAATAACACCATAATGTTTGTTTCTTCTTCTGTTTCCATGGAATCTGTGGATGAGCATGATAGCATAATACTATAACATAGACATATACAGTAGGCTACATAACTTTCTGATAAGCTATGCCCTATCTCTCCACAAGTAACAATGTTTATATTAGATAACACAAAATGTCCCCTGTGCCGAACCTTCCAATGCTAATTTAAGATTAAGGTGACGGCATATGAATACCTGGAAGAACTTCTAATGACTCAATTTGTTTTAGCCAAAAGCAAATTTCAATGCACTGCATATCTGACTGGTTTATTTCCAAAAATAATAGTGAGTGTAGATTGTAACTTCGTATTTCCCAGTTAGTCATGTTATTCTGCTCTCTTGTATAGTTCTCTAGTCCATTCTTCTTCGACCGTGTCTAACTCTTGTTGTCCTCCTTCCCTGCAGTCCTACCTAGCTCTTCACCCTGATCTCTGGCTGTCGATAGATGTGCTCTGACCCCTGCCTGCCTGACAACTCGCCTTGCCTTTTCCCGGAACGTATGAGGACCAGCACCCGTTTTGATCACTGCCTGGCTGACTACCCTGTACCCGTCTTGACCCCTGTCTGACTGACTACCCTGTACCCGTGTATCGACTCCTGCCTGTCAGACTCTCCTGTCCCACACACACCCCTGGACTGTATGAGTGCTCCCCCTGTGTATCGACCTCTGCCTGAATACCTGACTACTCTTTTATTAATATACCCGAACTGGGTTTATACAAGATCTGTCTGCCAATTTTCATTATCTGCATATTGGATTCAATACGTCGAGTCATGACAGGCAATCCATTTTGTGATTGCATTTGTTCAGTTAGCATCAAGGAAATGCCTGGCCTGCAGATAGTATACTTCAAAAAGGTCGGTTTAGAAACATAATGTGACAAAAAATTATTAAATTCTTCAAGCAAGGTACTGTAACTTTGGCCACTGCTCTAGAAGTTATTTATAGATTTCCCAGCACTGGTCATGCCCGACCAGCACTGTTTCCTGCATAGCTGTTGGGAGGGTTTTCTCTTGTTCAGCTCAACTCGGACAAACTCTGTGATTTAACTTGCTAAAGAAGCAACACTTTTTAATGGACACATGCATTGTATTGACACACTGCCTTAACCTCTTAACAGGCACCCAGAAAAGTTTTACTTGAACTTGAGGACTGCATACTTTTATTGCAAAGCTTATCTTTATACTTTATACTTATAGCACATCCATTAGCTGGTCTCTTTTGAAAGATAACATTCTGAAGTTACTAATGCAAAAAAGGAAAATCACTTTTAGTGCTAATGAAATAGAGTCTGAACTTGAGTTGAACTTGAACTTGTGTACTCAAAAATAGGTATAAGCTGGTACACACTGCAGATCCATAGCCTGAAGTCTTGTGTAGTACAGTTCAAAATTTTACAAAGATCTGTTCAGAAATGGGTATTTGAGAGAGATCCGGGTAAACCGTGCGACAAAAAAAAAGCTCTCGAAAATCCATTTCCTCATCCACGGCCGTTCATTCTGAAGTGTGAGTGACTTCTGGTTTTCACTCGTCAACTTTCACCTAGATCCCTTATTCGCACCCCCCCAAGTGGGGTATCATTGGAAAGGTACACTCATTGGCTACAACACAGACCATTATCACCATCAGTGGATGATTGGCAGTTCTGGAGCGTCAGGAGTCTGGAGTGGTCATATAACGCGTGCCGCGTAAAAAGATGCTCGCCTGACATATCATCATGTAACTCGAGAACCGACGCACGGATTTGGTCCAATGAGGTGGCATTAGAATGGCAACAAATAGATGTTTCGAAGGGTAATTTATATGTTTGGTGAAAAATGCAGCCCCGAGCAAAGTGCCCTGACTTGCGTGCACGTATACGTCCCAGTGCACGTTATTTAAGATGCACAAACCGGTTCAGTTGAATTAGAATATGGGGATTCTTTTCATTTTCAACCACATACAGTGGCAGTACAGTATATGCAGATGGCAGCAATGTAAACGCATAATAGACCTAGGCTTAAGTAGTCCACTACTATGTCTTTGACTGACATGAGTGAGTGGCAGCTGCTCCTCGTGATAACAAAATAAACTGAGGCATGTCATGTTCTTTTTTATTTTTTTGCACCTGCCACATTCACCTCTAAATCCACTGTGGACCTTTTCAGAGATTATTAAGAGCTCAAACCTGTCATGTCCTTTCCACAGTAGAAAGACAGCTACGTCGACTAATCCTAATTTAGCAGCACAAGAGTCATGTAAATGAATTAATCCGATTGGTGGAACTCTGTTTGGCCTTTTGCTCCTCTCATCCCTTTCACCTCAAAAAGTCATGTTCAAACACTTCTATGTGCTTTAACCATCCTCATGCATTATGTATGACTCTTCAATATTATGGCTATGGATTTGGACAGGGTGCCAATTATACAGTGATGCATTCTGCATAGGTATATCCCCCCTGATATAGACTGCTGTGTCAAGGCCCATCCACACCTCCTTTAGCGTCTAAGCATAATTGAATTCATGGAGGAAGAGATGTGTGCGCTTCCTATTTGCGGTATACTGGCATGAATAAGTCGGACTCATACAATTGGGATTGCCCCAGTTAAGTTAAGCAATAATAATGAATGGATTTAAAAAATTTAAAAAGCCTGCCACAGAGAAACTGGTGACATGGCTGTCTTTGTTACTAATGTAATGAGAAAAAGCCAGAACACTGACAAAATCTATAGACGCACTTTAGATGCAAATCTAGATCATTCATTTACATGGTGAAAGAAGGTGGACGTTTCAGTCCTCAGACCATCATCACCACAACTACCATGTTTCTCATGGTGGCTCTGAATAGGCAACCAGCCTGTTAGCAGTAGCCAATAGGAATGAGGCAGTTGGGAGGCAACAATGAATTAATTAATTTGAAAACTAAACTTTAGCTCCTGAAAAGAAGGTTGACATGGGTCGCTTTGTTGCTAATAACACCATAATGTTTGTTTCTTCTTCTGTTTCCATGGAATCTGTGGATGAGCATGATAGCATAATACTATAACATAGACATATACAGTAGGCTACATAACTTTCTGATAAGCTATGCCCTATCTCTCCACAAGTAACAATGTTTATATTAGATAACACAAAATGTCCCCTGTGCCGAACCTTCCAATGCTAATTTAAGATTAAGGTGACGGCATATGAATACCTGGAAGAACTTCTAATGACTCAATTTGTTTTAGCCAAAAGCAAATTTCAATGCACTGCATATCTGACTGGTTTATTTCCAAAAATAATAGTGAGTGTAGATTGTAACTTCGTATTTCCCAGTTAGTCATGTTATTCTGCTCTCTTGTATAGTTCTCTAGTCCATTCTTCTTCGACCGTGTCTAACTCTTGTTGTCCTCCTTCCCTGCAGTCCTACCTAGCTCTTCACCCTGATCTCTGGCTGTCGATAGATGTGCTCTGACCCCTGCCTGCCTGACAACTCGCCTTGCCTTTTCCCGGAACGTATGAGGACCAGCACCCGTTTTGATCACTGCCTGGCTGACTACCCTGTACCCGTCTTGACCCCTGTCTGACTGACTACCCTGTACCCGTGTATCGACTCCTGCCTGTCAGACTCTCCTGTCCCACTATGAGTGCTCCCCCTGTGTATCGACCTCTGCCTGAATACCTGACTACTCTTTTATTAATATACCCGAACTGGGTTTATACAAGATCTGTCTGCCAATTTTCATTATCTGCATATTGGATTCAATACGTCGAGTCATGACAGGCAATCCATTTTGTGATTGCATTTGTTCAGTTAGCATCAAGGAAATGCCTGGCCTGCAGATAGTATACTTCAAAAAGGTCGGTTTAGAAACATAATGTGACAAAAAATTATTAAATTCTTCAAGCAAGGTACTGTAACTTTGGCCACTGCTCTAGAAGTTATTTATAGATTTCCCAGCACTGGTCATGCCCGACCAGCACTGTTTCCTGCATAGCTGTTGGGAGGGTTTTCTCTTGTTCAGCTCAACTCGGACAAACTCTGTGATTTAACTTGCTAAAGAAGCAACACTTTTTAATGGACACATGCATTGTATTGACACACTGCCTTAACCTCTTAACAGGCACCCAGAAAAGTTTTACTTGAACTTGAGGACTGCATACTTTTATTGCAAAGCTTATCTTTATACTTTATACTTATAGCACATCCATTAGCTGGTCTCTTTTGAAAGATAACATTCTGAAGTTACTAATGCAAAAAAGGAAAATCACTTTTAGTGCTAATGAAATAGAGTCTGAACTTGAGTTGAACTTGAACTTGTGTACTCAAAAATAGGTATAAGCTGGTACACACTGCAGATCCATAGCCTGAAGTCTTGTGTAGTACAGTTCAAAATTTTACAAAGATCTGTTCAGAAATGGGTATTTGAGAGAGATCCGGGTAAACCGTGCGACAAAAAAAAAGCTCTCGAAAATCCATTTCCTCATCCACGGCCGTTCATTCTGAAGTGTGAGTGACTTCTGGTTTTCACTCGTCAACTTTCACCTAGATCCCTTATTCGCACCCCCCCAAGTGGGGTATCATTGGAAAGGTACACTCATTGGCTACAACACAGACCATTATCACCATCAGTGGATGATTGGCAGTTCTGGAGCGTCAGGAGTCTGGAGTGGTCATATAACGCGTGCCGCGTAAAAAGATGCTCGCCTGACATATCATCATGTAACTCGAGAACCGACGCACGGATTTGGTCCAATGAGGTGGCATTAGAATGGCAACAAATAGATGTTTCGAAGGGTAATTTATATGTTTGGTGAAAAATGCAGCCCCGAGCAAAGTGCCCTGACTTGCGTGCACGTATACGTCCCAGTGCACGTTATTTAAGATGCACAAACCGGTTCAGTTGAATTAGAATATGGGGATTCTTTTCATTTTCAACCACATACAGTGGCAGTACAGTATATGCAGATGGCAGCAATGTAAACGCATAATAGACCTAGGCTTAAGTAGTCCACTACTATGTCTTTGACTGACATGAGTGAGTGGCAGCTGCTCCTCGTGATAACAAAATAAACTGAGGCATGTCATGTTCTTTTTTATTTTTTTGCACCTGCCACATTCACCTCTAAATCCACTGTGGACCTTTTCAGAGATTATTAAGAGCTCAAACCTGTCATGTCCTTTCCACAGTAGAAAGACAGCTACGTCGACTAATCCTAATTTAGCAGCACAAGAGTCATGTAAATGAATTAATCCGATTGGTGGAACTCTGTTTGGCCTTTTGCTCCTCTCATCCCTTTCACCTCAAAAAGTCATGTTCAAACACTTCTATGTGCTTTAACCATCCTCATGCATTATGTATGACTCTTCAATATTATGGCTATGGATTTGGACAGGGTGCCAATTATACAGTGATGCATTCTGCATAGGTATATCCCCCCTGATATAGACTGCTGTGTCAAGGCCCATCCACACCTCCTTTAGCGTCTAAGCATAATTGAATTCATGGAGGAAGAGATGTGTGCGCTTCCTATTTGCGGTATACTGGCATGAATAAGTCGGACTCATACAATTGGGATTGCCCCAGTTAAGTTAAGCAATAATAATGAATGGATTTAAAAAATTTAAAAAGCCTGCCACAGAGAAACTGGTGACATGGCTGTCTTTGTTACTAATGTAATGAGAAAAAGCCAGAACACTGACAAAATCTATAGACGCACTTTAGATGCAAATCTAGATCATTCATTTACATGGTGAAAGAAGGTGGACGTTTCAGTCCTCAGACCATCATCACCACAACTACCATGTTTCTCATGGTGGCTCTGAATAGGCAACCAGCCTGTTAGCAGTAGCCAATAGGAATGAGGCAGTTGGGAGGCAACAATGAATTAATTAATTTGAAAACTAAACTTTAGCTCCTGAAAAGAAGGTTGACATGGGTCGCTTTGTTGCTAATAACACCATAATGTTTGTTTCTTCTTCTGTTTCCATGGAATCTGTGGATGAGCATGATAGCATAATACTATAACATAGACATATACAGTAGGCTACATAACTTTCTGATAAGCTATGCCCTATCTCTCCACAAGTAACAATGTTTATATTAGATAACACAAAATGTCCCCTGTGCCGAACCTTCCAATGCTAATTTAAGATTAAGGTGACGGCATATGAATACCTGGAAGAACTTCTAATGACTCAATTTGTTTTAGCCAAAAGCAAATTTCAATGCACTGCATATCTGACTGGTTTATTTCCAAAAATAATAGTGAGTGTGTTACCTGACAGTAATCCACGGGGTACAGGGTTGAAAATAAAATTGTAATATTTCAAGCCTTCCAGGCCTTGCACTGTGTAGCACAGTACTGTGCTAATGACTGTGCACTATCTCATCTTTAGCCATGGTTGCTCGGGGTCAAAGGGATATTCATTTGTGCGATTACTAGCCTGTTACCTTGTCAGCTCTCAAGGGCAGTATTAAGGTGCCCCCACCTCTGAGTTTAAATATTTCTGCATATACTAACTGCACTAAAGGTAGTGTGGTATATGCAGCCCGACCTCACTTAAAATATGTAAATAAAGTAAATCGCCCACAGGAAAACAGGTACACAATGCATGTTATGTTATTGCCATAAGTCATATACTGTATTTACGTATTGTATTGAAAATGTAACATAAGTACATATTACATACTACTTTTTACATTTTCAGAAAACATTTAAGTACCCTCTGCTGGGGATCGAACCCTAACTATAACCAATAATGTTCAAATTAACCTCAACTCTAACAATAATCATAGTTAGATAGTGGTGAGCAGGGGGTGTGCGAGCAGTGCGGTCGCACAGGACCTCGCGGGAAGGGGGGCCTCGCACAAAAAACAAATAAAAATAAATAAAAATAAAAATATTTTTTATTTATAATTTTTTTTTATAATTTTTTTTTATTATTATTTTTTATTTTTTGCGAGGCCCCCCTTCCCGCGAGGCCCTTTTACATCACAGACCTAAAATCTAGTTTTGCTTATATGCTTATATATTTCACATTAGACACGTTTGTAGAATGTCTGTGACTTGTTCCTGGCTCTGCGGCTCTGCAGCAGACATACTCACTATTGGAGCTCTGGGGCTCTGCAGCAGACATACTATTGGTTTCAACGAAGGGAGGGGTTACATCATGTGTACGCCGGCGTGCGTCAGTTTTGTTTGACTATTTCGCGCATGCAGCTTTGGAGGTTATGCTTAGTTATGCCAGCCAAGAGGAAGAGGATGGTCATTCGGCAGATGGACTGAAGATGAAAGTTGTTGCATGTTAGACAGTTCAGTCAGGCTAGCCATGTCAGCTTAGCTAAAGGCAGGGACAGCTAGTTAGCTTTAGCTACGTTATAATATCGAGTGCTAACGTGTGGTTCAGTCGGGATAGCCATGATGATGTCGGCTAGTAGCTAGCTTAGCTAAAGGCTAACTAGCGTTAGCTAACCTAGAGAGAGCGCATGCAGCATTGTTATGACAAGATGAAGAGGACGGTCATTCGGCAGATGAACTTCGTCAACTCCACGCGGTTGTCTCCATCCTCTTGGACGTTTGGTGAGTTTTTAATGCACTCTATTCTATTCCCGCCGTGGATATATCTCTCTCTCTCTCTCGGGAGCCAAACGGGCCGGCTAGCTGTTGTAGATAATGTTATATTGAGCCAAAGCGGGCCGGCTAGCTAACGTTATATTGAGCCAAACGGGCCGGCTAGCTGTTGTAGTAGCTAACGGTGTGTGGCCTGGTGTCAGTACCTGGCTACTCTATTTGCAGTTAGCCTATTTAGCTGATGTCGGCCATTGGCTCCTTGCTACTTTGTTTTCTCTGGTATAGACCCTCTTCTCTTTGGATTTAAGTGTTGATCTTTGTCCTTTTGGATCTATGTATA
The DNA here is from genome assembly GCF_963971535.1 of Notolepis coatsorum. Taxonomy (NCBI): domain Eukaryota; kingdom Metazoa; phylum Chordata; class Actinopteri; order Aulopiformes; family Paralepididae; genus Notolepis; species Notolepis coatsorum. The sequence goes on from NC_140169.1 coordinate 179,124,888, forward strand.
TTCATGTTGCCTTTGTGAAGTTATCTTTTCCTTCTGTTTTGTTCTTCCATTCAAAGTTGAATATCCTTTAGGGGCTCATCTTTGCTTATCTCTCTCATACATGCTCTCTCTCTAACACACACACACAGACATGCTCTCTCTCTCTCTTTCTAACACACACAGACATGCTCTATATCTCTCTCTAACACACAAAATGACATGCTCTCTCTCTATATATTTCTCTCTATTTCTAACAGGCATATACATGCTCTCTCTCTAACACACACACACACACACACAAACAGACATGCTCTCTCTCTATCTCTCTCGTTCTAACACACACAGACATGCTCTATCTATCTCTCCCTCTTCAATTCAAATGGGCTTTATTTCACATTTTTGTATTTCTCCCAGTAGGTATGGGAGTTTTGAGTTATTGTCAAAGTCTCTTTGGGTGTTTGCAATTTGTGGGAAGTATGTCTTGGTATAGTGGGGAGGTTGTTAAGAAGTGGAGCTCGGTTTCCACCTCATCTTGTGTGCAGTGGGTCTGTCTTCGCTTGGGAGCCAGGTCTGCCTATGGCGGCCTTTCTTGATGGCTAGGCTGTGCTCGCTGAGTCTGTACCTAGTCAAGGATCTTCTTAGTATTGGGTCAGTCACAGTGCTCAGATATTCTGCCACTGTGTACTCTCTGTTTAGGGCCAAATAGCATTTCAATTTGCTCTGGTTTTGGGTTGTTTCTTTCCAATGTGTCTCTCTCTCTCTCTCTCTCTGGCCTTGCTCTGGTGGAGGGTCAGGGGCATTGCCGGGTCTGTGCAGCGATAACACTGTATATTGACTGTAGAACGGGAGCTCTCTCTCGCTCTCTCTCTTGCTATATGTTGACTGTCTCATGCCCAGCCTCGGGCAGCGCTATTATTTAAGAATATGTTGACTGTATGAAAAAAAAAATAAAAAAATTATATATATATAATATATATTTTTTTGTACCTGCGTTTAAATCTCACACAGGGCCTCGCATTTCTCCCAGGCGGCCCTGGTGGTGAGAGCACTCGCCCACGACTGCAATGGTTTTCGGTTCAACTCCTGGTTGCTCTCTCTCGCTCTCTCTCTTGCTATATGTTGACTGTCTCATGCCCAGCCTCGGGCAGCGCTATTATTTAAGAATATGTTGACTGTATGAAAAAAATTATTATAATAATAATTATATATATATATTTTTTTTTCTGTACCTTTTAGGGGGGGGGGGGGGGGGGGGGGGGGCTCGCGTTTAAATCTCACACAGGGCCTTGCATTTATCCCAGGCGGCCCTGGTGGTGAGAGTACTCGCCCACGACTGCAATGGTTTTCGGTTCAACTCCTGGTTGCAGCGTTTGTTTTGGACTTTTGCAGATACAATACGTAATGATATATTACTTATAGCGGACATAACGTACTGTACATTATGTACCTTTTTCTCCTGTGGTCGTTTAGCACTTGATTTACATTTTCTGTTGCAGTGGCTCTGGATGTATATGGTTCTGGTACTGTTGAGGAATCCCTTTTGGTTGCCCAAAACAATAGCTTAAACCTCACATCTTGGTGAGAGCCAAGAGCCCCCACCCCTCTCTACTCTTAAAGGAACACGCCAACATTTTGGGAAATTAGCTTATCATCTTCTCCAGAGAGAGACAAGAAGATAGATACCAGTTTCCTCTCTGTGCGTTCAGTAGAAAGCTATCTGGCTGCACGTTAGCCTAGCTTAGCACAATGACTAGAAGCGGGAAGATGGCAGGTTAGCCTAGGCATTGTCCAACTAACACCTCTCTCGAAGGCTAACCGGCCATGTCCGCTTCCATTCATTGTGCTAAGCTAGGCTAATATGCAGCTAGATAGCTTTCTGCCACTGTGTACTCTCTGTTTAGGGCCAAATAGCATTTCAATTTGCTCTGGTTTTGGGTTGTTTCTTTCCAATGTGTCTGTCTCTCTCTCTATCTCTGGCCTTGCTCTGGTGGAGGGTCAGGGGCATTGCCGGGTCTGTGCAGCGATAACACTGTATATTGACTGTAGAACGGGAGCTCTCTCTCGCTCTCTCTCTTGCTATATGTTGACTGTCTCATGCCCAGCCTCGGGCAGCGCTATTATTTAAGAATATGTTGACTGTATGAAAAAAATTATTATAATAATAATTATATATATATATTTTTTTTTCTGTACCTTTTAGGGGGGGGGGGGGGGGGGGGGGGGGGGCTCGCGTTTAAATCTCACACAGGGCCTTGCATTTCTCCCAGGCGGCCCTGGTGGTGAGAGTACTCGCCCACGACTGCAATGGTTTTCGGTTCAACTCCTGGTTGCAGCGTTTGTTTTGGACTTTTGCAGATACAATACGTAATGATATATTACTTATAGCGGACATAACGTACTGTACATTATGTACCTTTTTCTCCTGTGGTCGTTTAGCACTTGATTTACATTTTCTGTTGCAGTGGCTCTGGATGTATATGGTTCTGGTACTGTTGAGGAATCCCTTTTGGTTGCCCAAAACAATAGCTTAAACCTCACATCTTGGTGAGAGCCAAGAGCCCCCACCCCTCTCTACTCTTAAAGGAACACGCCAACATTTTGGGAAATTAGCTTATCATCTTCTCCAGAGAGAGACAAGAAGATAGATACCAGTTTCCTCTCTGTGCGTTCAGTAGAAAGCTATCTGGCTGCACGTTAGCCTAGCTTAGCACAATGACTAGAAGCGGGAAGATGGCAGGTTAGCCTAGGCATTGTCCAACTAACACCTCTCTCGAAGGCTAACCGGCCATGTCCGCTTCCATTCATTGTGCTAAGCTAGGCTAATATGCAGCTAGATAGCTTTCTGCCACTGTGTACTCTCTGTTTAGGGCCAAATAGCATTTCAATTTGCTCTGGTTTTGGGTTGTTTCTTTCCAATGTGTCTGTCTCTCTCTCTATCTCTGGCCTTGCTCTGGTGGAGGGTCAGGGGCATTGCCGGGTCTGTGCAGCGATAACACTGTATATTGACTGTAGAATGGGAGCTCTCTCTCGCTCTCTCTCTTGCTATATGTTGACTGTCTCATGCCCAGCCTCGGGCAGCGCTATTATTTAAGAATATGTTGACTGTATGAAAAAAATTATTATAATAATAATTATATATATATATTTTTTTTTCTGTACCTTTTAGGGGGGGGGGGGGGGGGGGGGGGCTCGCGTTTAAATCTCACACAGGGCCTTGCATTTCTCCCAGGCGGCCCTGGTGGTGAGAGTACTCGCCCACGACTGCAATGGTTTTCGGTTCAACTCCTGGTTGCAGCGTTTGTTTTGGACTTTTGCAGATACAATACGTAATGATATATTACTTATAGCGGACATAACGTACTGTACATTATGTACCTTTTTCTCCTGTGGTCGTTTAGCACTTGATTTACATTTTCTGTTGCAGTGGCTCTGGATGTATATGGTTCTGGTACTGTTGAGGAATCCCTTTTGGTTGCCCAAAACAATAGCTTAAACCTCACATCTTGGTGAGAGCCAAGAGCCCCCACCCCTCTCTACTCTTAAAGGAACACGCCAACATTTTGGGAAATTAGCTTATCATCTTCTCCAGAGAGAGACAAGAAGATAGATACCAGTTTCCTCTCTGTGCGTTCAGTAGAAAGCTATCTGGCTGCACGTTAGCCTAGCTTAGCACAATGACTAGAAGCGGGAAGATGGCAGGTTAGCCTAGGCATTGTCCAACTAACACCTCTCTCGAAGGCTAACCGGCCATGTCCGCTTCCATTCATTGTGCTAAGCTAGGCTAATATGCAGCTAGATAGCTTTCTACTGAATGCACAGAGATTAAACTGGTATCTATCTTCTTGTCTCTCTCTGGATAAGACGGTAAGCAAATGTTGGCATGTTCCTCGCTCAGTGTCCCCTTCTCTCCCTCAGTGTCTTCCAGAGGCCATGGCGAGAGCACGCCAAGCTAATTTAACCTACATGTAGGCTACCATGTATACTGTATGTGTTTTCACTATTAAACCCATATTGATCATGAAGATCCGTCTACGACATAATTGATGAGTTTGGTTCCACCGCGGTATGAATGTGTAAATGTGCTGAAATAGAAAACAGTACACAGTACCTTGACAACAGTTACTTTACAACAGTTAAGTTATAACTTACTAAACGAAAATATTTGACTATACTATTTTTTATGTTTTACTCAATCTATACAATTTGTTCGGTGTTGATATAAATAATGGGGGCGAGGAGGTAGAGCGGTCCTCTGGTGATTGGAAGGTTCCCGGTTCGATTCACACTTCTCCCAGGCAGTGTGTCAAAGGGCCCTAATTGCTCCCGATGAGCAGGTTGGCACCTTGCATGGTTGCCTCCGCTGTCGGTGTGTGAATGTGTGAGTGAATGGGTGAATGTGAGGAACAAAATTGTAAAGTGGTTAGGATAAAAGCGCTATATACTGTAAATGCACCATTTTTATAATGTTCTTGATGTTCAACATGAATTTTGACAGTTCTTTCACGAGATGAAGGGTATGCAGGGGCTGACCTTCCTACAGGCGATATAGGCGGTCGCCTAGAGCGCCACCCAATTATTATTTTTTTTTTTTTGTGCAGTTTTGGCGCCCCCCTCTATATCTGCAACCATTATTTTTACATAAAAAAAAATCTAACATAAGGGAAAATTTGCCAAAAATCTAAAACGGTCGGTCGGTCTGAGCCTCAACTTTAGGTGTTCACAGTCAGAACATGCTAGAGCGCTGTGCATTGATGGGTATCGGTCAAGTGTTTATAGAATTGAACGTTGAGGAAAGAAAGACTAACGTTAGAGAACTATGAAGAAAAAAGCCAAAAAAAAAAAAAAAAAAAAATCTCGCCTAGGGCGCCAAATGGGCTAGGTCCGCCCCTGAGGGTATGCAATCTCTACCTCACAAATGATATGGCATGAATAGAGCCTGGATGTGAAATGCTATGAATTACGGTATACTTCTAGGCACTATTGGCCTACCCTTAAATCAACAAACTGAATAATTATCATGGAGTGATGGCGCTTGAAATAAATAAATTCCATATAACATCGTAGGGTTGTTTGCACTGGTAACTCTGGGTGAAACCCCCAATTTCTCTGAACTGAAATTATGACATTTGAGAGTTTACTCCTTTTTTTTAGATACCTCTAAGAATATGTTGCCATATAGCAATGTTTAAACATTTGAATTACTGAGTGCACATATTGTACGTCTAAAGGAGGGCATGAATGGTCAACTATTAATAATGTGTACTCTCAGGGGACCCATGCTCACCATTCGCCCAGTGCGTTTAACCTAAATTAACTTGACTCGCTACATGCATATACAAACAATACAATGTAGACCAAGATAATATTATTCCATTCTGTGTGAACTGGGTGCCCACTTTTCAAGAAAAAAATTTGCCTGTTTGCAATTGCCGATATTATTATATTGAGAGCTGGGAAAAAAACCGCCTGAATGTTGCCCATGACCGAGTGTATCCCCAAGGCATCTCATATGGGAGGTTGACAGATTCTGAACTCCCTGTGCAAACCAAAATGTATGTACAGTATGTGTGTGCGTGTGTGTGTGTGTGTGTGTGTGTGTGTGTGTGTGTGTGTGTGTGTGTGTGTGTGTGTGTGTGTGTGTGTGTGTGTGTGTGTGTGTGTGTGTGTGTGTGTGTGTGTGTGTGTGCATGCGTGCGTGTGTGTGTGTGTGTGTCTGTGTGTGTGTGGGTGTGTAGTGAGTGTAGTGAGTGTAGTGTGTGTGTATGGGTGGTGGTGGTTTTAAATTACCTGTACTATGGCTCCAGTGAGGTGCATTCTATCGGTAAATGTCATCATTTACCATCTGTGCTGCTCTTGATACTTACCAGTCCATCGGTCTAAGAACGTTTGATGTGCAATAACGTTACAGTGGCATATAGGCTACAATGGTATATCGTACAAAGACGTTTTTTTCCAGCATTGCACACAAGGATATACTGTACATGTCACAAGTATGGGGGGAGGGGCTTCTGCTCATACAAGAGTAGGCTATGAATTGTATGTTTTATCACTACATAAAGTGCATTGAAACGTACGCCACACGCTGGAGATCTGTCACAGCTCTGCCCCGCCTGCCCACTTTTCCCTGGACATGGACTTTCCTCCCACTCCCTAAGTGTTCTCACCCATCCCTGGCCCTAGACGTTTCCCCCCGCTCCCTAGTTTCTCTCCCTCTTGTGTCTCACCAGCTGCCCCTCATTTGTAATCACCCAGGTGTTTTCAGTTTGCCATCATTCCCCATGTGGATATCTGTTTGCTTCTCCCCTCATCAGGTTGTTGGATCATTGTTTAATTTAAGTTGCATGTTATTCCCCCGGGTATCAGTCTGTTAAAGTTTGTTCCAGTTTAGTTATTTCAGTTTTCAGCTTTTGTTGGTTAGTCAGCTCGGCTGTCAGCCTGTTGTTCTGTCTTCATCTACCTGCCCTGCAATAAATACACTGTGGTTGGGTTTAATTTAACTGCTGCCTCTGCCTCTACTGTCCTCCTGCATGTCGGTCCTACTGCCTCTACACCTTACAGAATGAACCCAGCGGACAAATCAAGTCAAGTGTTCCTTTGTTAATCCCCTTGGAGAAAGTCAAGTGTTATAGCAGTATGGGGGGAGGGTACAAGTACTGGAACATAGGACAAAGTGCAAGTAGTAATGATAATAATGATAACAGTAGTAGTGGTGAACAGTAGTGAGTGGCAGGATTCAATCAGACAGTAGTAATAGTGGGGGTGGTATACACGGTCCACTACGGAGCTAGCCTTCCCCACCATCTTGTTCAGTTTGTTAGTGTCTCTTGGGTTGAAAGACCTGAGTCTCCTCGGGAGTTGTCAATGACGTAACTGACGATCATCAGAGAACTTCTGTAGGTGGTACAGCTACTTCAGCTACTAGTTGGGGGGGGGGGGGGGGGGGACGCTGCTGCTGCCGCTGTCTGGAGTGGGGTGGGGCATGACATTGTTGCTGATTGGTGAGTAGGGGCTCACCTGGTCATCTGCATGTTCCGTGGTCCCCTCCACCCCCATGCCTTGCTGCTTAAAACCTGTATTTTTTGGATGTCAGGAGCCATCCCTAGAGGTGGGAGCTCTGCCCTGCCTGCCCGTCTTTCCCTGGACGTGGACCTTCTTCCCACTCCCTAAGTGTTATCACTTCTCCCTGGCCTTAGACCCCCCCCCCCCCCCGCTCCCTAGTATCTCTCCCTCTTGTGTCTCCCGAGCTGCCCCTCATTTGTAATCACCCAGGTGTTTTCAGTTTGCCATTGTTCCCCATGTGGATATATATATATCTGTTTGCTCTCCCCTTTTCAGTTTGTTGGATGATCAAGTTGTTTGTTCCCACATGTTATTCCTTTGGGGATCCGTCTGTTCAAGTGTGTTCCAGTTTAGTTATTTCAGTTCTCTGTTTTTGTTAGTTAGTCAGCTCGGCTGTCAGCCTGTTGTTGTTCTGTATTCATCGACTTGCCCTGCAGTAATTACACCCTGGTTGGCTTTAACTCTCCTGTTGCCTCTACCTCTACTATCCTACTGCATCCACACATGATCATCAGTAAATTGCTTGCCAATAACCTTCCTGAACAAGTCAATGTTGTTGTTTTATTTTCTCATACACTATCAGAAAATGCATTGGCATGAGTTTCAGCATGATTCTGACCATATTAACATAGTCAATTGCAACAGAGCCATGGGAACATGGGGATATTTTAGAGCATTTAAAAATCGAAATCAATGCAACAACAGCTGCATAACATACTTCTAGCCATATTCATTATGTCAGAAAGACTGTCAGCAGGCTAAACATATGAGGCTACCACAGACATCTGCTGCTGTCCTAGGTCCTGAAACAACATAGCATGATTCCAGTCCTCTGCTCCTGTCCCAGGTCCTGAAACAACATAGCATGATTCCAGTTATCTGCTGCTGTCCCAGGTCCTGAAACAACATAGCATGATTCCAGTCCTCTGCTGCTGTCCAAGGCCTGAAACAACATAGCATGATTCCAGTTATCTGCTGCTGTCCTAGGTCCTGAAACAACATAGCATGATTCCAGTTATGTGCTGCTGTCCTAGGTCCTGAAACAACATAGCATGATTTCAGTCCTCTGCTGCTGTCCTCTGTCCTGAAACAACATAGCATGATTCCAGTCTGCTCAAAGAAGTAGAAAGTTGACTCTGTATTTTGGAATATAGATACTGTAAAGACAGATGGCTAACATAAGACATTATAAAATAGAGCTATCTACAGTATATGCATCAAACCACATAAAACAGCACTATTGAAACATAATGCATGACAATATTAGTCTCATCACAGGCTCGGCAGCCCTCAGCACAATTTACAGCTTAGGAGGACAGACATTTTTGCATAACATAAGCATTAGCCATATGCAAATAAAATGACTTGCACTTGTAAATCTGTAGATCTAAATGAAGTCCACATGCTGCTCTTTCATTGAAACAATATCCATAAAACTCTCATTATCCAGCTCTAGTTCACACACTGCTGCCCGTGGCAGTAGAAAACTTTACCTGGTCCATCTGAAGCATTCTGTCAAATGTCTGCCTCTTTCTTTAGTCAACCCTGGCGTAGACGTCTCACATTTTCTTAGCTTAAAGACTATTTCTCTTGACTAGACATGACAAGACATTGTGATTATTAGGTAGCAAAAGCCTTGTCAAAATGCAGCTCATGTACTACATTGGATAGCAACTTTAGGCTACCAGGGTAATATATCCACACAGAAGGCAATTGATTGAAAGAACAGTTATGTTCAGCTTTTTATTAAAAATATTTTAAAATATTACCGTAATAGCCTGATATTTATACCAAATTAATTGTGGCTTATTTGGAGAAACATTCTGTACCTCCATAGACAAAATGGACCGTTCCTATAGACATCCAACACCCTCATAGCCCACATGGAATGTTCCTATAGACATTCAGCACCATCATAGATCAAAGAGAATGTTCCTATAGACATACAGCACCCTCATAGACCACATGGAACGTTCCTATAGACATACAGCACCCTCATAGCCCACATGGAACGTTCCCTAGTTCCAAAACCACTTATTTCCCACCACTGCAACAATTAGACTGTGAGACTCGCAGTCACAGTAAGCTCCTTTGATTGAATCTTTGAATAGTGGACTATGTGGGGTCACTCCTACTGTTGTTATTGCTTTGATACATTGTATACATCGGCCCATGTCACCCCACTTCTTAGGGACCTGCACTGGCTCCCCATTGCTGCACGAATCCGCTTCAAGGCCCTTGACCTAGCATACCGTGCGGCAAAGGGAACTGCTCCCGCCTACCTCCGGTCAATGGTCTCTAACTACACACCCTCAAGACCCCTACGCTCTGCTTCTTCTGGCCGCCTCAGACCTACTCCTATCCAAGCTCCGGGAGGGTCATCAAAGAGAAGTCGCCTATTCTCAGTCCTTGCCCCACAATGGTGGAATGAACTACCCACCCCAGTTAGGACAGCCGAAACACGTCCAATCTTTCGCCGTCGACTAAAGACGCACTTCTTCAACCATTATCTGAATTAAAAAAAAAAAATGAAAAAAAAAAAAAAAAAAAAAAATGATCTAACCCTAACTAACCATACTGTCATGCACTTGTCCTAATAAACTAACCTACACTGTAGCACTCAACACTTTGACGAACATTGTTACTCAGCTGATAGAGTTGTGCCCTTCCTGATGGCTTGTCGTACAGAACTTGTAAGTCGCTTTGGATAAAAGCGTCAGCTAAATGACTAAATGTAAATGTAAATGTAAATGTAGCCAATTTTCATTGATGAACAATTTAAGTTCCTGGAAGAAAGACAGGAAGGGGACAGGTACACAAGGACCCTGCTTCACAATGTCCAGTTAGATTTCCCTGGCTTTCACAGATTAGTCAACAAAGGGCACTCTGCTTCCCTTGACTGACTATATTGGAAAGGCTCCTTTGATCTTTGTCAGCAAATCCACAGTAACAAGGAGGCACATCATAAATAGACAAAAATAGATAGCATGCTAGCTAGTTAGCAGTAGGCTAAAGCCAGTGGTATGCCTTGGGTATTCGGTTGTTAAGTCGTGATCAACCTTCCAATAAACGTCCTGTGCTGGCTGAGGCTCTCGTCTTTTCAACATTCCTCAGTGCTGTGTCCATTTTGTGTCCAGTGGCCATTTTTAAACTTGAACTTGAGGACTGCATACTTTTTTTTGCAAACCAGAATACTATACTTTATCCTTATAGCACATGCATGAGCCTGGTCTCTTTTGAAGTTGCTGATACAATAAAGACAATTCACTTTCAGTGCTAATGAAATAGACTAGAGTAACATAGGTCTGAACTTGAGTTGTAGAAAAACGTGTTACTCACGTTTTTCTGTAGTAGTTGCAATATCCAGAAGTAGTATATCCAAAATAATTGGTATGGCTGAAAAGACACCCTGGGTCCATGGCCTGAAGTCTTGTATAGTACTAAGTTTCATAAAAAATCTGTTCAGCTATTAGTGATTAGGAGCGATTTTGGTAAAAAGGGGGGGGGGGGGGGGGGGGGGTCTGCAGTAAACCATTTCTGGTCTGAGGCATACAATAACTGTTTGGGGTATGTGCTCCTAGTATCTCCCCCTGTCTGAAGTGGAGCATTTGGCCCTGGACATGAATATATGTGGCATATATTCTATACCCAGCTGAATTATGGTCAAAGGTGAACCCAGGCTGACAAGGGCCATGCTTGGATTACTTCTCTGGTGAGTGGCCGGCTTCTGAACAGATACAGGTCTGTTGGATACGGCTCCTCTAATGGAATAATGTCAGTGGGTTGTTGCCTGTATGTTTTGCTCCTGCCGGGGGAGCAGTTGCCAACTGAACTTACTTTAGCTGTAGAGTTGTCATCCTCTTTAGATGTAGAGTTGTCATCCTCTTTAGATGTAGTAGAGTTGTCATCCTCTTTAGCTTTAGAGTTGTCATCCTCTTTAGCTGTAGAGTTGTCATCCTCTTTAGCTGTAGAGTTGTCATCCTCTTTAGCTGTAGAGTTGTCATCCTCTTTAGCTGTAGAGTTGTCATCCTCTTTAGCTGTAGAGTTGTCATCCTCTTTAGCTGTAGAGTTGTCATCCTCTTTAGCTGTAGATTTGTCATCCTCTTTAGCTGTAGAGTTGTCATCCTCTTTAGCTTTATAGTTGTCATCCTCTTTAGCTGTAGAGTTGTCATCCTCTTTAGCTGTAGAGTTGTCATCCTCTTTAGCTGTAGAGTTGTCATCCTCTTTAGCTGTAAAGTTGTCATCATCTTTAGCTGTAGAATTGTCATCCTCTTTAGCTGTAGAGTTGTCATCCTCTTTAGCTGTAGAGTTGTCATCCTCTTTAGCTGTATAGTTGTCATCCTCTTCAGCTGTAGAGTTGTCATCCTCTTTAGCTGTAGAGTTGTCATCCTCTTCAGCTGTAGAGTTGTCATCCTCTTTAGCTGTAGAGTTGTCATCCTCTTCAGCTGTAGAAATGTCATCCTCTTTAGCTGTAGAGTTGTCATCCTCTTCAGCTGTAGAATTGTCATCATCTTTAGCTGTAGATTTGTCACCCTCTTTAGCTGTAGAGTTGTCATCCTCTTCAGCTGTAGAATTGTCATCCTCTTTAGCTGTAAAGTTATCATCCTCTTTAGCTGTAGAGTTGTCATCCTCTTTAGCTGTAGAGTTGTCATCCTCTTTAGCTGTAGAGTTGTCATCCTCTTTAGCTGTAGAAATGTCATCCTCTTTAGATGCAGAGTTGTCATCCTCTTCAGCTGTATAGTTGTCATCCTCTTTAGCTGTAGAAATGTCATCCTCGTTAGCTGTAGAGTTGTCATCCTCTTTAGCTGTAGAATTGGCATCCTCTTTAGCTGTAGAGTTGTCATCCTCTTTAGCTGTAGAGTTGTCATCCTCTTTAGCTGTAGAGTTGTCATCCTCTTTAGCTGTAGAGTTATCATCCTCTTTAGCTGTATAGTTGTCATCCTCTTTAGCTGTAGAGTTGTCATCCTCTTTAGCTGTAGAGTTGTCATCCTCTTTAGCTGTAGAGTTATCATCCTCTTTAGCTGTATAGTTGTCATCCTCTTTAGCTGTAGAGTTGTCATCCTCTTTAGCTGTAGAGTTATCATCCTCTTTAGCTGTATAGTTGTCATCCTCTTTAGCTGAAGAGTTGTCACCCTCTTTAGCTGTAGAGTTGTCATCCTCCTTAGCTGTAGAGTTGTCATCCTCTTTAGCTGTAGAGTTATCATCCTCTTTAGCTGCTTATCCTTTGCTATAGGTGGAGCTCCTCTGACGTGTCTTATGGCCAGGACTGGGTCAGATTACTTTGAAATGTCAGTCGCTGAATACAAATTACATGGCAATTTCCTTTTTTTTTATCCACTTTTTCTATTTTTCTCCCATCCCAATTCCAATGTCCCAATTCTTCCCTCCCCTGTCTTGAACGTTGCTCGCATATGCCCCCCACTGGCCGGTTGTAGGGAGGATAGAAGCCTTGCATCACGTGTCCCCTCCGGTACACGTGAAGGCAGCCTGTCACATCTTTTCACCTGCCAGTGCGGACTCTCATTGGTGAGGTGTAACGTGTGGGAGGCTCACACTACCCTGGCCATTTCCTGTCTCTGCTGTGCAGGCGTCCCCAAGCGACCTGTAGGAGTCGCTGTCCACAACGTCCAGATTACCACCCATCAACTTCCACCCGCTAATTCTGCCAATTGAATTAGAATGCCGGCTGGCCCAAGCCGGAGGCAGCGCCGACAGCCGGAGTCGAACCCGGTGTCTCTTGCGATGGTGACGAGTGGCAATGTCCACTGCGGCTGCGCCACCCAGCCGCCTTTACATGGCAATTTTTGTAATTCGTAACATAGTCCCTTGGATTACAATATTTTTTTATCTAATTTTAATACTTTTGGAGAAGTAGTGAAATATGACCGAAATAAGAATCTCTGTGCATTGCACCTGAAAACGGACGAGTCCCAGGGCCATAGATGTATAATTTGGCCATCGTTTTTCACTTTTGGTCAATGTTACCATGGTGTTATTCACCTAATAATAATAATAATAATAATAATAATAATAATAATAATAATAATAATAATAATAATAATAATAATAATAATAATAATAATAATAATAATAATAATAATAATAATTTATATTCTCCTTTGGTTCATTACAATGTACTCAAGCATAGTAACAGACACGATATTTCTGACACTGGGAAAACATTGGCTGAGGTCCGATATGTCCCTAGATACCAAGAACATGCAAATGGCCCTTGTAGAATTGGAACAATCTTCCATTTACTTGGACATGTATTTGTAGGTGAATTTTCAGAAAATATGGCTAGGGCTTAAGAGGTTAAACCAGATCCGAAGCACCCTTAAATTCTATTTGTGCATTATTTCTTCCTGTCACAAAGGCTCCACGGAGAAATCAGTATTTAACCATCCTTTGGTTAAAAGATTTATCCAAGGCTCGAGATGAATTAAGCCTGTGGTCACATAGACAGCCCCTAAATGGAACCTGTCCGTGGGGCTGAAAGCCATGACAGAGGCTCCCTGAGAACCTCTAGAGGAAATACCCATAAAGATTATATGTGAAGTCAGCGCTCCTCCTAGCTGTCACGTCCGAGGGTGAATGACTGAGGGTGAGTGTGCTGTCAGTATCCGCTGATTGTAGGGTTATTAGGGATAACTTAAAGCTGCCGTGTGGAACTTATACATATAAATGAACGTCCCATTACATTTAAGCCCTTCACAAAACAAGTTTACACAATGCACAAGCCTATCAGTAGTGTCCGGTGTACACACTCCTGTGCTGGCACACTGGTAGTGATGTGTTTTACGTCAACCAGCAATGATTAGTTCGTTTCCCAGAGCCCAGAGTAGAGGAGAAGAGGGTAACAACTGTAGCGATGGAGCGAAATGGTGGAAAAACCCAAGAAGTAGCCAAGAAACTTTTCTGGAGTGGACACTGAGCGTTCAGAATAAGGGATACATTTGAAAAAATAATAATTATAATAACAATAATAATTAAAGTGATTGATGGCAAGGACAACGGCAATGTTTGTGTAATTACTCTCACTACCAGTAGTTGGAGACAACAGTTCCAAACCTTAGCTTTAAGCGATGTGGTGTTGAATCCCAACCCGGCCTTTGTGCCAAAGAACATTAATGAGTCAGGCAGGTCAAAGGTTATACATTTGGATGACTTCCTTAGCAGAATGAGGAGGATAGAAAAATGCATTCGCTGTGTCCGGTCTGAGCACTGTCCCGTTACATGAAGCACATGCAGGACATTCACAATATCGCATCAGCTACCATCCAAAACAGAGGCTTGCGCACTGGATTTCAGATGCAATTATTCTGGCTTATTCCAGTGCAGGTGTTAGTCCAACCGCAGTCTGTCAGACCACACTCAACTAAAAAACGATCTCTGCATCAGTATCACTGAATGTAGGGATTGGTGTGGAGGGCATTTGCATGGCAGCATTGTGGTCCTCTCCCTGTCCCTTCATCAGGTTCTACCTATACGGGACAAGACGTCACAATCACTGTTGTCAAGAAAGTGAAGTGTAGGTGACATTCATGGGAAAGTGGACTATTCCAGTGTGGGTCTGACTTCACTACAGTTAGTCAGGCTGCGTTTTATTCAGGCTGTCTCTGTATCGACTGTGTTGATTTCAGGGATCAGTGTGGAAGACATGTGCATGAAGGCATGGTCGTTTCCCTGTCCCCTTGTCAGGTTGTACCTACTGTAAGGGATATGTTACCTCCTTCCTTCTGGCAATCAATGTTGGATTTGGCGAGGAAGTCATGAGGCAACCGAGGTCCCTGAGGAGCACTTATAGTCTGTACTCGCTACAAGGACTGGACTCGGCGAGTAGTGGAGCAGTTGAGGGGCTTCATTATTGAACCTCTCGCTGTTGAGCAGAATGAGGAGCACAGGCAGACACCTGTCCTGCTTGAACTAATGCAGTGCATGTGCAGGTTCAGCAGGGAGTTAAATCAAATCAAATTTATTTGTAAGGCCCGACAACACACGTTAATGTCCCCATGGGTCGGACACGTCTTCTTTAACACTTTCGCGGCCACTGGGATGAGTCTAATTAATCTCAAGAGGACCGGGGAATGTAAACAGACGTGGGGCTGTTTGTAGAGCTAAATCTATACTTTATAGTATTGCTATCTGTCCATTCTCATTGTGAATTGAGACCATAAACCGTCCCTTCAAAATGGCTTAAAGAAAAAAGATTTTCATCAATACGTTCTTATTTTATAGCGCCGTGAATATAAGCTTTATACCGGATTTGGTCTAGTATATTTCCTGAAAGCCGAGATAATGGGCTAATATCTAATAACGTTAAATCCAATGGCATTTCGGTTATAGATACGCTCCAGTTAAAACTCAAACTGCATATTATCGGCACGATCCTCACGCATATATGCATGAAAGGGGGGGGGGGGGGGGGACGTTGTTTCTGATTATTGATGACAAATAACCGTGTTAGCCTCATTCGCCTCATAGGCCGAACGCCTGGATGGCTATCAAAACAAGGCCCGACCGGGATGTACTTTACGTGAAAAAGATCTTACCGTGGTCCGGTGGGATCCCCCCGAGCATTTCCCCATTATCGATCGCCATCTGGTAGATCGATATGTCCATTGGCTGATGATAAATCCCCTTATTGCATGGTGAAATCTGCGATGCAAAACGTAATCCAAGCTACAGGCTGCAGATCCAGAATCCTGCTAACTGAAATCTCCATTGAAAGTTAAAAAAAAATAGTCCACCGTTCGGCCACAGGGAACACTGCATTATCGCGATAGCGCCCCTAAGAGGATCTGGCCGGTATTGCACTTTGTCGAATTCAAAGTATAGGGTACATCTGCAGTGCCGCTCGGCGACCTTGAATAGGTTATTAAAATGGAATAAAAGCAATAACAACTTGCCACGGATTTATCCATGCTTCTGTCCACAACGGGTGGAATCGAAACACGGAGATATACGTTGTTCGTCCCCATTGTGTTAAAGTCAAGAAGAAACATCACAATGAATCAAGAACAAAACAAAAACACCATGAAGTCCAAAAGATTTAACATAAATGTAAAATAAATGCAACACTCCCAGACATACCCCACACGAATGTAAGGAAAAACTCACTAAAACCTAGCAATAGCAAAAAATGCACCACAGGCAATGTGGAGGAGAGAAACCTTAGAAGGGCCATTCAAGGGGGGATCTCCCTTCTTAGATGTCGGTGATAGTAGTTGTAACTGAGGGGTTACAAAACCCTGACTGTATTAAAGATTGTGATAGATTAAACCACTGCTAGTTATGTACTTTAATTACTGGCCAGACAGTACATCAAATATAGATGGTGAACACCCACAAGAACACGGCATTGACAAAGAAATAGTATTTGAGGGTAATTTATTATTATTAGGCAACATTAGGTTACAGAATGAGAATTAGGGTCGCGCTTGTATGGCGAAGAATATGCGTAAAGTCAGTCAATAGCATGCGTCACTAAGAATAGCAGGAATCCTACGATGGGTCTAAGTTGACACCACCTGTCGTACAATAGCAACTATATAAGGCAACGCTGATACCGCCTGGAGACAATGGGTTCCCTCCGGGGGTGTAAGGCCTGGAGGGTAGAGGAATGTTGGGGTACTCCGTCTGATTCAATGAAGAATAAAGAGACTTCAGGTACAGGAGTCGGTCCTTGTAAATCCCTTGATCAGCAGCAAGCAATAATTGTAATCCAAATGCTCGATAGCACTGATGACAGCTAGCCAGCCTCCGTCCACGAGGCCAGCCCGAGTTGTAATCCTCACGAGGTTGAATCCCAAACGATAGTGGAAATCAACGATGCTCTTCTCCGGGTAACACGTTCCAAATCAATATAATCCAACCAGTAATGGTTCTGCAATCGCCGACGCCGATTCTCCTGTGTACATGTCCAATGCTACACACGAACGAACTGGGTTGCACGATATACAATAAATTAACGACTATTTACTTCACATTAGATTAGGTCGAACTTGCCGTTACTGCATTAAACTCTGACACTTTACTATTCTATTCGCACGTGGTTCTCCACGCTCTGTTAGACGCACTGCTGCTCACTTCACTGTTACCGAACTTGTCACACTGCTGCTTTAGACAAACTTGATGAACTACTGCTGGGCGCACCTGCGCCAGCATATATACTTAAATGATTATCTAGTTCCAAACCTCAGTTCTTGTCTGGTATCAATACACTGTCTCCGGGCATGTTCTGACTTGCCCCAAACTCGCCCATTGCACCTGTCTGAGTGCGAGACTGCCTGGCGCCTAGGGGCGCTGTCCAATAAGGAGAGCGAATATTACTCTGGTCTGAACGCAGGTAAAGGGATATTCCGTGTATATATATAAATAATATACAAAGTATATCAAACAATAAAGGTAGATTCTCAGTTTAATCTGGCCCTTCACAACAGTAGTGTTGCAATAAAACAGGCGAACAGTTGGTAAGCATGCACTCATATGCGTAATGAAACACAGATAAGTGCATGGGATAGCAACTGAACATTTTGAAAGATTAATCTGATGGCGGATCAGAGAGTTCCCATGTTTGTAGTGGGCGGAGATGGAGCAATAAATACATGTAGTGAGCATATGCATACATGGTGACAGTAGAATCATAGTATATAAGAATAGATAGAACTACTGCAAGCCTATATGGATACAGGACAAGACAATAGCTCAGGGCCGGAGCAGGTAAGGTTCAGCACTGCAGGCCAGACAGAGGGCGGTATGAAGCTGTTCCAGGGGACCGGTTGAGACAGAGACAGGTCTGTCTCGAGGTTAAAAAGGTTCTCCCATATCTGCAGAAAAGCAGACATGGGAGCAAATAGACATCCTAACTAAACTAGACAGATTAATCTAAAGGGTCAGTCACCGACCAGGTGAGATCAGGGTAGGTTGAAGGAGAGAGAGAAAAGATGGGTCTTAAGCCGGGATTTAAAAGCTTCGACAGAGCAGGCGCCCCTGACGACGGCAGGTAATTTGTTCCACAGGTAGGGAGCGCGGTAGACAAAGGCTCTGTGGCCGGCGGATTTTTTTTTAACCCTAGTTACCCATAGTGCTAGCTTTGAAGTGAAGCATTAGCAATATATAACAATGGCCACATATGTAACTCTAGTTATATGAGTTAGCGCACAGCTTCAAACATGAAGCCGCTGAATCTGTGCTTGCCAAAGGTATATTCAATTAAATTCAATTAAAGGCATGAATACGGCAAACAGCTGCACTTATACACATCCAAGACATAACGGGGGACAAGAGACATACATGACACTATTAAAGCACAAGAGTCACTGTTAGAACAGGATATTGTTGATCTGTCAGTCTAATAAATAAATGTGGTCAGTACAAACAAAAGTGCACTTTCGTCAAACATTTTAAAATCAAGGGGTCTAAGGGTGCGTATTAGTGAACTGACCATTCCTTGTACTGTGGCCATTCACCAGTCGAATGGCCTCTGGAACAAAACCAAACTTCCTTATGTTTGTTTTACAGGTAGGCTGTCTAAAGCGCTTTCGTGATGGCAGCAGGTCAAAACACACATGAAGGACATGTGTGGAGTCATTAATTATCATATGTGCTTTCTTTAGCACTTTAGCACTGTGGGGAATATGTGGTATTATATACCCTTGGGGATATGGGATTATGCAAAATATGTATGCACCATTCATTGTATATGATTGGCTGGCTTGTTGTGACTGGTGTTCAGGAGCCAGTGGCTGTTCATGTTTTGAAGCTCTGCACTACTGTAACTCAGGTAACTAGAGTCACCATCTACATATATACCATACATTTTGCTGATATTTTGAGTGTAAAATTTACATCCACCATTTTGGCCTTTCCCCCATTAAAAATGTAAAATAAATTGCTATGTGGAATCTAGAGACCACCATCTTCAAATGTATACTTTATAGCTGATAGGTCAAAACGTATAACCGCCAAATCCAACAGAACACATGGTCAACAGGAAGTGATGTGCTACTTGTGAACACTTAAAAAAAAAAAATTACAGAACAATAATACACGTGTGTCGTATATAATTTAAATAAAACATGTAAAATATCAATAAAATGTACATGTGCAGGACGAAAATACTTGGTAAGTTGGATTACAGAAGGAATCAAAAATCAGCAGGCTGTCTCCTCAGCAAAGGAGCCAGATTCAAGCAAACAGCTGTTAACAGTCACCATCCCTCGTCAAAATAGGTTCTAAAAGGCCTTAGAGATCAGATAGGTAACACCAGACCACTTGGCATCTCCCCTTACACAACCGATTTGACTGACGTTTAGGTCATACATACACTAACAGCCTCAAGGCTATTTTGAAGTAAGCAGAGAAGAGTTCTGTTGACTTTAGCTAACAGCCCAAACAGGCCATTCTGGGATACAACACCCAATCTAAAGGCTAAACCATTTTCGTTTAGAACTAAAATAGGAAGAAATGGATCAATTCAAAAGATAAAAGTAAACTGTCACACAAAATCACCTTAGATTATAGGTTTAGCGAGCATGAATAGTTGACAACAAGTTAACCAAATAAAAAGACATAGTTTGTAAATTAATGTTAAAGCTAAAACAAGGTTAAAGATTACTTTGAAATAGGAATACAAACAGTAGGATGTAACATTAAATAAGGCAATTTCATAAGTTACATAAAGGCATAACTCTTAAATTTATTAGGAAACGGTAGTCAAAATAAAGAATAACTCTTAAATAATAAGGATAAGAGAACCATGACACAGGACTCCTTATCGGTTAATCAAGAAGCCAGTATACTATTTCTGTTGAAGGACGTATGCTATTCTCTGTGCACAGAGAGAAGAACTGTGAGGATTTACAAATAAGGTAATGAAAATACTAGAATAGGCTGTAGCCAGTCGGATTCTCCCCATTATAGACTGTAAACTCCGTGTCACCAGACCAGGATGACGTGTCACTCAAAAGGGATCTTCCAGAAGTAATTTGGCCAATAGGGAAGCACGATCTCTGGAGTGACGTCACATGACAGGCAGGGAAAAGGTTTTTCTCTCTCTTCTTAAATTGCAGGACTGGTGAACAAAGGAGACTCGAGCGCTCAGAGCCGGAGACGCACAGAGCCACGGACACAGACGATCAGAGGATCGCCTCGCAGTAGGGGATCCAGACTCCAAAGAGAGGACGAATCAAGCGCTCCCAGCTTGGAGAAAACACAGAGACCAGAGTTGCCTTGGCAACCAGTCCCAAACTGAGAAGACCAGAGGTTGCCTTGGCAACCAGCACCACCACCGGAGAAACGAGTCTGACCGGCATCCGCCGATCAGAACGGGACCAACTGCCACACCAAAGAGATGATTAGATAGAAGAAGCAGATCCTGTATTGGTTTGATTCATAGATGTGTTTATTAAGAATGGAATAAACACCCCAGCTGTTTGATTCAAACCACCTCGTCTGCGCTTCCTTCCTACAACCGAACCACATTGAAATGCAAACGATGGAGAGTAGAAGGGTACAAACTATACGATCACAGAGACTAGAATGAATGAAAGACACTTCAAATGGTGCCGTGACCCGTGCTGTATTCGACCAAAGCCGGTTGAAGACGACGAAAGCTACTTCTAAAAGGGACAGAGAGATTCTCTCCCTCATCGATGCCTCTACGACTGATTGATCCTTCACCTCATCAGCCACGGACAGCGGGTTTATAGGTAAGTAAAAATGGTGCGTCTGAATTGGTGGAGGTCGAGCAGTTTCGAACAGGGTTTTGCTATAAGTAGATGTAAATGCTGTGCTGGACCAAAAAAAATTTGATGTCGGAAGACACCAGAGACCAGAATTCACGACCTGTCTCTGGTCTCGGCCGCACCAACACATCACTTGATGGTGCTTCTCAAACTTTTTCTGTCAGGCCCCCCTCTGGCGGACCAAAATATTTTGGCCCCCCCCCCCCCCCCCCCCCGTCGCCCCAACAAAATTAATAGTCATGAAATGGGCCATGTTTAAATTGATTGAAATAACACCAATATCGTGACCTTTCAAATTGGCCCTATATTTTGTTTTCAGAGCTGTCATGGATGAAAAGCCAGCTTCACACAGATACTGTATGTGGTGCTGAATGGTATCAACACCTTAACTGCTGCATTATGAGATACTTGGTACTCAGCACCACACTCTGAAACTAGCTCTCTAGGTGGTATCAGATGAGATTTCAAAGAGTTCTTCCAAGTGTTTGGATGGAGATGTGTCAGGAAGCTTTGTCTCAATGTTGTCTGTAAAGGTTTTTTTTATCCAGAGTAACTTGGTGATCCTTTTCTGTGTTTTATTAAATAATGATTTTCAGATTTTGAGAAATGGTATTTTCATGGAAAACAGTGCAGCTGCAACAGATAGCACTTTAGTGATAATTTTCTGTAATCCAAAAAAAAAATGTAATTTTTTATTTTTTTTTAATAAATCTCAAGGCCCCCCCTGTCATGCCTCTGCGCCCCCCCTGGGGGGCGCGCCCCCCACTTTGAGAAACACTAACCGTTAGGGAATTGAGGGTGTTCGGTTAGAATACCTAGGATTAGTGCAATGGGATGATGTGAATCTGCATTTGCTAGTCGTTCTGCGTGGAACAGGGCAGCTAGCATGTGGGTCAGGGACACCAATCAAAGATTGGTAAGATTGATTGATTAAAATTGTGTTGTTTAAGGAAGAAAGGGTGCTGGTATGGCGAAACTCTGCTCACTCCACGACGGTCGGGCCCGCGCTCTTGAGTACCACCCGTGGGGTGGGGAGAGGGTCATAACAGTGTGATGAATTACAAACCCTCTATTAAACAAAATGATGACTGGTCAGTAAGGACGGTATAAGATAAGACTATTCTAGGTAGAATCGGCACTAATGTAATGAAGAAAAAGGGCGCAATCGGAGTGAACGGTACAGAAGTGGAGCGAAAAAGTTACGAGTTTATAAGCAACTATGGAGCTATAAATAGGGAATTGTTCAGGGAAACAATTGAAAGTCTGGGGATAAGTGACATTTTTGGTTGATGAACGGGTTAAATGAGGCGCTGTTTTCACTCATCAAAACCGGGCCCCGCTCTGAGAGACGGCTGACGGAGGAACGAGAGTACCTTTGTGGATTTTACAAACCCTTCGTCGAACAATAATGTGACTACCAGTAAGAGAGGTTATAGATGTCTGTATTTAGTTCAGATCGCGCACAGCCGAGGGATAGGAATTCGTGCCAGTTTGCTTAACGGGAAAGAAGCTCGCTTAGAATCGGCGCGCTGGGCAATAGACTTTGGAAGACGTTCTGTATGCGAATTGTCAAGACGTAATCCGACATCATTTAGGCTAAAATTGGCCATTGTTCAAATCTAAGAAATATCAAGCTCGTGGAGGAAGAAGAACGTAGGAAATATGGAAATTGTGGTTAAACGGAGAGCACGATAAACCACATAAACCTCAGATTCAAGCCGACAGGAGGCTCTACTAGTAGGAAATATGGAAAGTGTGGTTAAACGATGATTTGGCCACATAAACCTCCGATTCAAGCCGACAGGAGGCTCTACAAATAAACTCTCCACGAGCTACTTTACATGGATGGAGCGGGTTTCTCTGGGAATAGCAAGACGGATATTCAATAACTCGGTAGATATATAAAGCACTTTGAAAGAAGGAACTGCGCTTGTGAATAGGACATAGGAATTGTGTGAAACGGGCGATGTTTAGGTTAGGAAATGCGCTTAGGACGGATGTGGCCAAATTAATGGTATTAACGTCTATGTAGCTATAAGTCTTCAGTGTATAGTGGATAGCAGTGGCGAAGCGTACCGGAGTTAACCGGGCCTTCATAATATTATATATTATTAATATTATATTCCAAATAAAATAAGTCCCTCGATACTCCGTGCTGCTGCTGCTGCTGACTTGAAATAAAATAGACCGTTCTGTGGGCAGTCGGCCCGACACTAAACAGCAGTCTTTTATAATCACATTTGTATGAGCTAACAAATTCCGTTATATTGGACATTTGTATTAATTATATCAAGCGAAGAATTGAGAAAGCAGAGAGAGACGGCAACATTATCGTGTGGTTCAACGCGTGATCGCTGAAACCAATGCCGATCTCCGCCTCCCAGCGAGTTGTCATTATTAGACATGCATGGTGACTCAACAACGAAACAAATGTAACTATTTTAATACAATTCAAATTGTGCTTAGAGGGAAGTTACGGTATGCAAAGAAAGATCAAGTCAAGAATTACCAAATGAAACGCACAGCATCCCAGCCAATATTTCAAGACAGACATATATTTGTGTGGAAATAAAATGCGCAGCGGCAGATCAATATAATCAATATAAATTAATTTGTTTCACTCACCATTTTGACGTGGTTCACCTGAAGACGAAATCCATCCTCCTGTCCGTTTGGGTGAACTTTTCAATGACCCGGTCATACAGCTGATCAGTCCTTTTCAGATCCAGGAGCATTTCTTTTTCAATTGACATGGAGGATAATGCAGAGAGTCGGGCTTGTCCGGTTGTATTCCTCGCATATGTTTTAATGCGCTTGAGGGCAGAAAATGTCCTTTCCACGGTTGAGGTGGTGACAGGGATAGTTACAACTAAACACGTCAGTTTATATAGCTGCTTCATGCTTCATCCTTCTGGGGTTGGGCGGCCTTTTTTGACAATGTCCATCTTTTCATTGAATGTTCTTCTTGAAAAGGGAACTGTTAATAAATCTGCAACAACATCGACGGTATCATTTGCTGCTGCCATGTTTCAGTTTGTCTCGTGTTGTCTTGCTTGATAGTTGACTAAGGTAGTCCGCGTTTGCCGTTTTGCGCTCTGATTGGCCGACGCAGCCAGACTCTAGAATACCTTGGCATCTAAAAGACTACGCCCATTGACTACAGCTCCAAATGTGATTGGCTGATCAAACTGTCACTCCACACCTGGGCTCCTGTTAAGGTTTATTGGGCAGGTCGAGCTAGAATACCCGATGGAGGAAAGTCTGCCTAGAGACTTGTGAAAAGAAATCTCCGATTGGCTGTTATTTTCTCCTGTACAAAAACGCTCTAATGTGCAGTGAATGGGTCGAAAACAACTATGGCGAGTGAAACTGTGCAGTTTTAACAGATTAGCGACACAAACTATTTTAATACATTTGATTAAAAAAAATAAAAAAATAAAAATAAAAAAAGTAATTTTTAAAATTCATATTTTCTTTCTTCTGAGGCTCACAGGGCCTTCTCTGAATACCTTGAAGGCCCTGAGAATTCGCCACTGGTGGATAGCTACCTTTATTCTGCTGTGGTACTCACACGTTTGTAAAAAAATTCATTCAAATGTGGTCGAAATTAAGTGGAGACGGAGGCAGAGCTACGGGTGAAAACAGACTGTCCGTTGTTTTATTGAAAAACAACAGCTTAAATTATCGGGTTCACAGCTTCTATTCTAATCAGTCGTCAGGGGTTGCGTCTCAGTTTGATGTCTCCAGGTTTCTCCGTCTCAGGTTGTCAGTCTCGTCCTGCTGTGTCCCGTTTCGTCTGAGCGCGCTTTCTCTCCTTTCTCCGCGCCTGCTTAAAAGGAAAAAACTTCACGAGCCCCAGGGGACGTCCGTGACGTCACCCCAGGCCTCGGGCTTCTCCTATTGGCTAAAGCTCTTTCTGCTGCTTGACACGTCATCCTAAATCTGAGAACTAGCTCCATTTAAGGTAGTAATTTTTGGTTTAAAGACTAAGTTTTGGCCGTCCCATGAATATAGGGACTTACTCAATAGTTTTGTCTATTCTAATTTTTATCCATTCAATACTTTCTTGTTGGTTTACTTTGTTTTACTTGTTTGCATGCATACATTTTACTGTTTAATATAACTTAGCCTTTTACAAGTTGTTTAACACAATTTATGAAGGATTAACCCAGTTCCCTATATAAGTTTACTGGTATTATTATATATCATTTTTAACTTGGTAATTCTAATTAGTTTTATCCCTAATAGCCAATTTCCTAATGTAATTATGTTTACTTTTTGGTCTAGTACGCTAATATTAATTCTATTATGTAATTAATTGCATTTAGCTTTTCCAGTGACCAATTTGTGTCATTCTTGGTACTAAATTGTTTGTTTATACCATCTACTTGCTTCTAGTCTAATCTTTAATCGATAACTATATTACTTTGTTGTTTAGCTTTTAATAGTTTTTAAAGCCTAATCTCTCTCATACCAGCTGCTTACCTCCAGCACTTAAGGGCCAGCATTGGGTCAGGCCAGGTCAAACTAAGGTGTTTTCCCGGCTCTAAATCCTGTTTGGTATCAGTTCTCAAAGCTAATCATTCACTTTATATGGCCTTCAGAGGGTGGTTTCGACAGGGGGAGAACAGTGATCAGTTGATTCTTTTACCTAAAATAAACAAGCCTCGTTTCCTGCTTCCCTCAAGATAGACTGGAGTGGTCGGTGATTACCTCGATTCAGTCAAATGGTGGGGTGAGGGGAGATTTGTCATTTTTCAATTCCAATTCATGATCTCCTCTGTCTGGCTCCTGCAAGAATCCTTTATTTCCCATCGAGGGACAATCATGTTGCCCCCTGTCTGGTTCCCCATAATCGTCTTCATTTTTCCCTTCGTCGTGCATTTCCTCCTGTTCTTGATCAATGAACAGGGGTTCGGATTCCAATTATTGCCCATCTTGCAGGGCTTTTACGCAATGCGAAAGATGAAACCACATTGGTGATCCTTTAACCTGTAGAGCTTTTTCCGTAGCTCTTACAACCTCATACGGTCCTTCTCGCTGCGCTCCGTACCACTTGCGTCTGAACACTTTTACATAAACATAATCTCCTGGTATTATCTGAGGAGTACTCCGCCTATTCTCCTCCTCTTCTGTCTCTCGTTTACTAGAGACATAATCATAGATTGCCCCATGGAGCTTTGACATGTACTTCACGTACTCACGCATCTCGTGGTCCAGAATGTCCAAACTCGGACCTTTACCTGCTGCGCGCAAGCCTGGCACAACCATACATCGGCCAAACAACATTTCGTGCTGTGTTAAGCGTAGGCCCCGAATTTCGCTTGAACGACACGCCATTAATGCTAATGGTAGCGCACTTAGCCAATTTAGACCTGTGTGTTGACAGATCTTAACCAATTTGTTCTTGAGTACTCCGTTCATGCGTTCCACAGCCCCCTGGCTCTGAGGGTGGTAAACGGACCCGAAACGCTGTTTTATCCCCATCTGTTGGAGTACTAAAAGTACAGTCTTATCGACAAACTCTTTGCCATAGTCTGAGCAGATTTTGTCTGGAATTCCATAACGACTTATCAAATCACGGCATAAGAAATTAGCCACTGAGGCAGCATCTTTATGCTTAGTCGCGCAAGCCTCTACCCACCTCGAAAATCGACACACCACGACAAGAATATACCTCTTTTGGCTAATCGGTTTTATCATGTCTACATAGTCAATCACAAGTTCTCTCATTGGGCCATTTGGTGTGGGGATGTGTCCCGGGGACACAACGATCCCTCTTTGTGCATTATTTTTCAAACTAATCGCACATCTACTTATCACACAATCAAACTGCTGTAGCAGGTGTGGCGCCCAAAAACCATACTCCTTTATTTTCCTACTCACCTCTCTCCGGTGTGCATGACAGAAATCATGCGCAGTTTGAATCAGCAGTCCGACCAGGCCCGTTGGTGCAACCACAAGTCCTTCATGGTTCCGCCACAAACCTGCCCCATCCCTACTAGCCCCTCTTGCTGACCAGAGATTTCTCTCCACCTGACTCGCCTCTTCCTGAAAGGTCAAAACATCTTTGTAAGTAATCTTATCTTCCAACTCCACCTCATGTGTGATAACCAATACCTTACCTGCTCTGTCCGCACCTTTCACTTGCTTGGCAGCGACATCTGCCATGTTGTTACCTCTGGTCACCTTAGACTCATCAGACTGATGGGCAGCACATTTGATAATCGCAATTTGTTTGGGTTTCATTATTGCTCCTAACAAATTGGTTATCTGACTACAGTGATGTATGGCGGTACCATCTGCTCTCTTAAAACCTCGCCCTTTCCACACCGCTCCGTAGAGAAAAGCTATATTTTGCGCATAGCTGCTATCAGTATAGATATTAACGATCTTGCCTTCTGCCATTTTGCACGCTTCAGTCAGAGCGACTAGTTCTGCCAGCTGAACTGAGCAGGGTTGTGTCAAGGCTTCGGCCTTTTCTACGACAAACCCATCACCTTGTGATTTTACTACAGAGTAACCTGCTTTTAGGTCCTCTCCAACTCTGTAACATGAGCCGTCTGTCCATAGTTCCAAATTAGGACTGCTAAACGGAAAAGCCTGCAAGTCAGCTCTAAGTCTGGAGTACCTCTCGGCTTCAGCCACGCAGTCGTGAGGGTCTCCATCCTCAGGCTTAGGAAGGGTCTGTGCTGGGTTCACCGTGGAACACCTAGTCAAAGTAACATCTTCCTGTTCCAAAATCCTGTAATAATTTTTAAGACGGGGTATCGTTAGTGCAGATTTACCAGATTCCAACAAATCTTTGACTGCATGTGCTACCATAATATTAACTGGATACCCCATCATGATACTTGCAGCTTTCTCGTACATCAAGAAGACCCCGGCGCAATCTCGGTAGCACGGAGGCATTCCCATTTCCACCTCTGAATAGGCGATGGAGTAGTATCCTATTGGTTGTGGATGGCTCCCCACTCCGGTGTTTTGGGCCAGCACTGCACATGCATACCTCTGATCTGAAGAGGAAGATACATATAGTATGAATTGCTTGGTATAATCAGGCAAAGTCAGGGCAGGGGCAGCTAACATACGGGTCTTTATGGTCTCAAATGCCCGCAGGCCCTCCTCAGTCCATGTTAATCTAGCACTCAACTTGTCGTTTCCGCACACTTTTATCATGGCTCTTAAGGGCCCTACTAGCTCTGTGTAGTTCTCCACCCAAGTGGAACTATACCCCACGATCCCCAAAAAGGCCATCATCTGACGTACAGTCACTGGTCTGGGAGCTTTCTTAATAGTCACCAAATGTTCCTCTGAAATAGCTTGATGGCCCTGTGAAATTGATTGGCCTAGATATGCTACCCTAGGTCGACAGTATTGCAATTTTTTCAAAGACACCTTGTGTCCCTTCTCTGCTAATAGCTGCAATAGTTTGATAGATTCCTTATGACATGTTGTCTGATCGTCGGCACACAAAATAATGTCATCCATATACTGAATGACTCTGGATTTTAATATCAGGTCTAACCCATCTAGATCTTCTCTTAAGATCTTGTTAAATATATGTGGAGAATGCTTTAATCCCTGGGGGAGCCTAGTGTACTCATAATTCTCATTCTTATAGGTAAAACCAAAAAAATGCTGGCACTCCTTGCTCAAGGGTACACTAAAATAAGCACTACACAAATCTATAACCGTAAAATACTCAGCTTGCGGCGGGATGAATGTCAGTAGTGTGTGGGGATCTGGGACATCGGCGGGATAGTCAATTAAAACCTCATTGACTGCCCTCAAGTCGTGTACCAGCCGGTACGAGGTGTCAGGTTGTCGGCGTGTTGCTCTTGGGGCTCTTTGTCTTCCGTAGTACTCCGGCTTTTAGAAGTCCTCTGATCTGTGGCTCGATTCCAGCCACCGCTTTTTCCTTCAGTGGGTACTGACTTTTCCAGGGCAGGGTTGCTCCTGGTCTAAGCTCCACCCTCACTGGTTGAGCAGATTTGATCAGTCCGATGTCGGTGCTATGTTTCGACCACAGCACTTCTGGTACGGCCCCCATCATCTCCTCCTGGAGGCTCAATTTCTGGGGGGTTTCTTCCACTGTCTCCTGTAACAGCTGTACCATCTGGGGACGTCCCATCCCTGTGCCTTGAATCATTATCTTGACGAACCGCTTGCCGGGCTTATCCATATGAGTCAGTTCTCCTTCGTCTGTTCGAACTCCATTTCTTCTGCCTCTTTCATCAACCCTCCGATGTGTTGTTGATCGCACAAGTCAGTTACCTTTAGCGTCACGTGGGGAACGCTGCCTGTGATCTCGTGTTCCTTTTGCAGATAGGTGCTCCGTGCAAGCCGTATTGCTGCTCCTTGGGGTCCCATTATTATGCTGGTGGCGTTGAGCTGCACCTCCTCTGGTTGATTTCTCAGCCACTCCTTGGCTTGTCTCTGATCCGCATCTCTATAGTAATGTAGAGTGCAATGGTATGGTGTCTCTGGGTTCTTTGCATCTGGCATATTGGCGGTGATGAATGTCTCCCATTCCAACGCTGGTCCGAGCAATTCCTGGCTTAGGTTCCCCAACCAGTATACTTCCGGTGGTCGGGTGTCTGTCCTTTGCATCATTTGATAGTAGTGGTCTTCTGGGACGTCGATCACACAACCATCAGGCGTACATAAAATGTTCATCCCCAGCATACCAAGGCCGTCCCTGCCCAGTAAGCCGATGGGTGCGGTGTCGGAGACCAATATGGAAACAGTCGCTTCTTTGCCTCTGTACTTCAGGGTGACAGGTTCTGTCACTGGGATCAGCTTTTTGATTCCCTCAAATCCAATTGTCCGTACATATCGACCGGACATGGGCAGGTGTGTGGCATCCTTAAGTTGGACTACAGTGAACGCTGCGCCTGTGTCTGCCATCATCCTGACAGATTTATCATTCACCGCTAGGTGCACTATTGGCTCCTCCCTTAAGTGTGACAATGACAGCTGACACCCCCCCATTGAATTATCTGGGCCTCGTCAGAACGTCTGCTCCGGCCCCCTGGATGGATTTACTGGGCCCATGTCCTGTTGCTGATTCTGGTCTTGGGTCTGGTACTGGTTTTGGGTCTGGCCTGGGTATTGGGTCTGGCCTTGGTTCGGTCCGTACCACTGATCCTGGAGTCGGCCATATCCTCCTCGGCCACCTCCTCTGTTATTTCCTCGACCCCTGCTGCTGGCTCCTTGGGTTCGCCACCCTTTGTCACATGTTCGGGCGAGATGTCCGATCTCTCCACAATGCCAGCACTCAGCCGATGCCGGCCATCCAGAGGGTCCGCTTCTTTGACGTCCATTCCCTCCTCAGGGCTGCCAGTTCGATCCCCTCTGATTCTGTTGTTGTAAGGGTGCCGGTTCTTCCTGTTTTCTGGGCTGTGCTGGTTCCTGGTTGTTCAGTTGTCCACTATTCCCCATCTCGGCTCTGAGGTGTGCGGCTTGTACCATGGCTTGTAGGTATTCCACTACCTTGATTGCCTCGACAGGCTGTTGGTACAAGAGCTTTCGCTGGCTTGCCGTCTCTTTTTCCTTGGCCTGTTGCTCCTTCTTCCTGTGCAGCTCCACTTGATGGCTCACGTTTTCCAGGTATGCATCTAAGGGAAGGCTTCCCAGGCACACCACCTCATTCAGTTTTTGTCTCACTTCACTGGAGAGGCCCTTCTGTATCTTTTCTCTGAGCATCGCCTCCCCCATTGGATTAGCTGCTGTGTCTTGGCCAGTCATGTCTCTCCAGGTGGCGTAGGGCTTTGCCACATACTCCCTGGGGTGGGTATCAGGCTCCAAGGCACCAATGTGGATCTTGTCTGGGTGCATCATGGTTTGATAGGTTTCCCGCAGAACTCGCCACAGTGCTCCTCTGTGGGCAGCGAAGAGGTCCTGGTCGTGTGCTCCTGAAACTACGTACCGCATCATAGCAGCCTTGTTTAGTAGTTCTTCCATGACCGCGACTCCTACTTTGTGAGAGAGCAATCGCTTGAAATCGCCGATAGCCAGCTGTTGGCCTACCATCATTTCCTCCAGTTTGGCAATCCACGGAAAAGCCCCATTCTGGAGGGAGGGCAACTTCTCCGATATTTGGGACATGTCTGAAGCATTCCATGGCTGGTACTCCAATCCCTGATGTCTTATCATTACTGGGTTCATGCTGGCCGTTTGCTCTCTGGTAGCGGATCTGGTCACTCTTTTATCTTCAGTCCTTCTCAACTCTTTGATTTCATCCCTTGCTTGATCTATTTGCTGTTCCAACACTATTCGTGCGTCCCCGGCCTTTCTCCAGGTTTCGGTGATCGCTTGGTATCCCTCGGAAGTGTTGTCTTCTTCCCCGTTGTAGACCTGTATCTGCGCTTCCATCTTGCGGTTTTCCTTGGCCATTCCCCGGTGCTGTCTGTTTAATTCCTCCACGGTTTCTGTCAGGTTCAGCATCTCGTTGCTTTCTTCTGCGGCTGGTGGGGAAGAGATGGTTTGAGCAGATAGTCTTCTTCTTGGTGTCGTCCCCACGAAGGCTTGCTTCTCTTCCATCGCTTTCTGTCGCCACTCCTTGGCCTTTTCCTGGTACTGGTCCAGTGTTTCCCCCATCTCTAAGTCTTCCTCTGAATCGTCCGGGTGTCTGCTGGCTGAGGGGGGGGAGAGACGATGATGGATGGGATCTTTCGTTGACCTCCTCTGGTGGCAGTCTCTCCTGTCGCTGAGGTCTCTGTCATATAGATCTTCTATTTTGTCATCCCAAATCCTCCTCTCGTCCCTTCGGCGTCCCTCTCCTTCCGCCCAGAGAATGTCCTTCTGTGCGGTAGTGAGCGGTAAATGCAATACCCTTCGTTGTACCTCTTCGCCTTGACATCTCTCCGCCGCTCTGGTATGAGGAAGAGTGTGGGTTCCTCGCTCCCTCCTTCTCACCTCCTCTGGCTCGTCTGTTCCAGGCGTTAGGGTGATTCTTGTCACTGCACGTCCCGTCTCTGTCCTATGGCCGCTGTTGTTTGTCATATCATAATGGCTATCCATTTCTATTACAGGCAGGATAGGGTATATTGGTTCCCTACTCCTGCTGGCATATGGTGGGGGTGCTATAGCTACCTCAGTTCTTACCTGTTCTGCTCTCGGTAGGGGTCCTTGGGTGAGCGGGACTACCTCAGCTGCTCTTTGGGAGGTGACTATTGTCCTATTAGGGGCCAGGGGAGTGGTCGTGATTGGGGCTATCTCCTCTGTCGGCAGGGCCTCCTCACTGACAGTCGAACTGCCCTTTTCCTCACACTTCCTTCTCTCAGCTTCCTGAGCGAAGAGTTCTAACGTGGTTATTTCTTGCATGCATTTTTCCCCTCTTTTTGTCATTTTTCCCCCTTTTTCCTCCTCCGTCCTATAAGTCCTAATTAGAGCATGCAGATCTGCTATTATAGCCAAATCAAAAGAGCCCTCAATAGGCCAAGGTTTTGCGATGTGTGGCCATCTTTCGTTCCATTTCTTTGATAACCTAGTAATTTTTGCCAAATAATAAGGATTGTCCTGTGTGTAAGGATTATTTTTAGCAATAAATTGTATCGGGTTATCCTCCCTCCAACCAATTAGGGTAGTCGCATCTTTATTTGCCACAGTTTCCATTTTCTTATATGCGTTTCTTCTTCTTATTTACTAGAGTTTTTTATTTCTCTTTTTGTTTTCTAATCTAAGAAATATTTTTCTCTGGTTCTCCTTTTCAAAATGGCAGCACGCAAGAAAGTGTTTTTTGTATTCCCTGTCTAAATGTAGGTGTCTATTCTTTTCTCCTGCTTGAACAACCGCTAACGGTACTTGTACGCCCTGTCTATTCTCTTCTTTCCCTCTTCACTGGTGATCTGTAGTCTTACCTGACTTGCGGTGCCCTTGTTGCCTGGCAGAACTGCTGAAAAACAGAGCACAAAGTTTTTTCAGTATGAATATATTTTCTATCTAAAATTCATACCACATCTAATTTTTGAGAGATTCTTTACCAACAGTATGAATAATTCTTTAACTTAATTCATACAATTTTCAAAAAAAATTTAGATATTGTGATTGACAGTGGTGTTTGCGTCTTCGGTGTCTACTCCCTTATTTCCGCTTTTTCGTTGATTCCTCCTTCGTCGAATCTCGGCTCTCTGATGTTTTCCCGTGGTTTCACTCCAAAATTCTGTTTCACCTCGAAAATCACAAACATTTTAGATTAGTGTCTCAACCCTGATTACACATTTCATTCATTCTTCTGTTTCCATATTTCAATACTACTTCCCCCCAGTGGACATTTGTCTAACTCAGACACGTGTCCACTAACACCGTCCTTAAGCACATCCAGACATTACTCCCTGCACGCCGCGAGGCCCCACCCTCTGTTTTCTGAAGCGTCCATCACAGACTCCCCACAGAGGCCAGGATAACCTCACCACAGGTACAAGGTAGTTAATGCCCACGCACCCCGTCTCGTCACCCAGTCTATTAACCCCAGGAAATCCAGTGCCCTGCCAAACGATCATGCATAACCGTACAGACTCAGCACCAGACCCCAGGGACCTAATAACTCATCACATCCTCCTCTTGTGTACCTACTATGGAAACAAATTTCATCCATACATAACAAACATTACTTTTACAATATCCCCAGGCACGTCCCCTATTACCATACCCCTCTGTACACCCCAACCACCACCCAACTATCCAAATTGTCCAGCAGTTCAGATCATAAAACGGTAGCCAGGGCGTACTCCTGGTATCTTGGCACCAACGGAACGCCCACCCCCGCTCGGCTCCCTGCCTCATCCACCTCTACCGCCATCATCTTCCTCATAACAGGTGCAGCCGAGCAGAGTGACTTCTCCACCGCCGGGCCGGCTGTGCAGAGAGTCCTAATCAGATACCCAAAGCATGCTCTAATCACTGACACACACACCACCAATATCACAAATATCACCACCGCATAAAGTAGGTACTTAATTATCACCCAACCTATATACCCCAGCTGCTCTTGACCCCAATCATCCCACGAACCCTCTCGAGAGTCATGCAGATCCCTCGTAATGTTCCTCAAATGTGCAATGACGTCCGGCATCCCTATTTCATCATTGGCGGGCACATAAGTACAGCATTCCTGACCAATCAATGCACATGTACCCCCCGACGCTGCCAACAAAAAATCCATAGCCGCCCTTGTCTGCATCTCCATCAGCCTTAATGACCGTATCTCCTCATTCTCTAGGCTAAACCCATTTGCCGACGTGGCCGCCATGTCCTCAAATATCTTAGCCAAATGATCAATCTCATTCATATTTGCATATGTCCCATATGAGGGAATCGCCACCCTGAAAAAACGATCCGCATGAGTCGCAGCCCGCGCCTTCCTAGCCCCAGGGTACGTTGGCAACACATCCGTTACCCTCATCGCCGGCACCAGATATCCCAACGCACATCTCCCTTTCCAACCCGCTGGCAACGCTGCATACGCATTTTTGCCACAAATCCAATACGTACCTGGGGGAGCCTGTGCAGCCACCTTTGCAGCCCCTAGGCTCACACCACCTACACAATTCCCCAACGTGCCCACATACTTCCCATTCTCACCATCCTCACACCTCGTAAATCCCTCCGGCCTAATTGCCACCGGAATAGGCCCAACATCCAATGGAGCCTGCCCCGTCTTACCCCCTAGTAACCGCCCCGTCCTACGATAAGCCTCCATCCTCTCCTCACTTACTTCCTTACATAAGAAAGGCAAATTATACCCCTTTATCACTGAGTCATGACACTCAGTGACCGGGTGGGCCATAAGCGGTAAACCGGCTGCAGCAGATAACAATCAGTCCTATTTGCACTCTTTGCCACCTCCCTTGCTATTTTTATAAACACATTTGTGTGAGGTTCCTGCAATGCCCGCTTGTCCACGTCTATATTTATAAGTTCAGGTGTCTGAACCCAAAAATACAGCATAACTCCCGCCTACATAACATGAAAGTTGTTACCAGAGCGCACGTCACTAAAGCGCACTCCGCATGTCTAGACAAACCAGAGCACATCCTTGGACCAGCTTGCCCTCCTCTGCGTTATCCCTGCTTCCCTCCTTCAGCCGCGCGTTTCCTACTTTCCCTGCAACGCCCCACAAACAACAATTAACAACACCCCTTTTAACAACACGTTCACCAAACAATATACAACCACGTCTCACCCCACCCCTAACCAACCCTCCAACAATACCTAAAAGGAGAGCGGAAGAGAGGGGATGGGAGGGTGTTGCCGGGCCGGGGAGGGGGACGCACACGCAAGGAGTGATAGTGAGGGAGGGAATACCTGGGAGGAGCCTGGGAGGGAGGAAGCAAATACGAGTCTAGACTAGAAAGGAAGGACAGGAAGGGAGGAACTAAGGAGAAACGACTAGGGAGGGAGTGAATGCCTAGGGAGGGAGTGACTAGGGAAGAACGACTAGGGAGGGAGTGACTAGGGAAGAATGCCTAGAGAGGGAGTGACTAAAAGGAAAGGAGGAAGGGGAAGGAGCTAAGGTACTAAAAGGAAAGGAGGAAAGGGAAGGAAGCTAGGAAAGGAGGGGAGGGAGTGAATGCTAAGGTACTAAAAGGAAAGAAGGAAAGAAGGAAAGGAAGCTAGGAAAGGAGGGGAGGGAAGGACGCTAGGAAGGGAGCTAGGGTAGGCTAGGGAGAGAGAACAGGAAGGGCCCAGGGAGGGAGGGATGTTTCCAGGAAAGGAGCTAGGAAAGGAGGGAAGGGAGGGAGGAAAAGAGACTTAGACGAGGGGGGGGCCGAAACCACAACAATACCATACATACAACAACAAGAAAACATAGCTCATCTCTAAAGGGAGGTAGGCGGCGTCCCCTAACCCTCCGACTTTGGTGGAGACCGCCAGCCAAATCTGTCATGGTTTTCCACCAGGGTCTCAAAGGCAGCCTCCGCTTCCTTTTGGCTGAAAGATACCCCATTTGCCTCTTCCACCCTTCTAACAATGCGACTCTGTCCCATCACTAGGCTAGCGGCAAACTAGCCTAAAAACAGCCTCCATGGTATACGCGCTAGACCAACCACGCAGCGTCAACAGCTCCATACGACCCCACCCACCCTCACTCACGTAACCATTCTCTAATCGCGGGGCGAGTACCCGCATGAAAGGCGGAGAGAATGGGAAATTTTCAGGGAAAGAGACACTCAGCAAAATGAACTCCGTCCCCGTTTCCTTCATGTCCTGCCATAATGGAGAGTCCACGTCTACCTTGAATAACCGAATCTCCCAGTTAAAGAGATTTTCCTCGACCAACTCCACCGTA
This sequence comes from Notolepis coatsorum, assembly GCF_963971535.1. Taxonomy (NCBI): domain Eukaryota; kingdom Metazoa; phylum Chordata; class Actinopteri; order Aulopiformes; family Paralepididae; genus Notolepis; species Notolepis coatsorum. The sequence goes on from NC_140169.1 coordinate 179,160,969, forward strand.
ATAATAAAACCTCCGCCCAGTCGTTTGATCTTCTGAAGCTCCCTCATAAGCCTCCTCGTCCGGACCTGGGTACCACGAGTTGCTGGTGATGATGCAGATGGTGCATTGGTTCCCCTCAATCTGGCAATCGCCCGCACGAACCAGCCCTGTGCTGCAGACCGCTGTTCCACTGTCTGGCCTTTCACCATCTTTCACTGGTTAGATCAGTCATGCATTAGTTCAAATAATCTATATGTCCAATATTATCATTTGTTAGTGGTCCAGCCCATGACCACACTGCCCCTGACCATAGCACGGATTGATCAGAGAGGGAACGAGTAATAGGGAAAGAAAGCAAGGGCAAAGCGAGAGAGAGAGCACCTTTAAGGCAAAAGTGGGGGCGGGGGACATTCAAGGAAGGAGGCAAGGTACACTATGAGAGAGATGTGGAGGGAAGGTAAATCCCACTAAGGTACCCAACCAGAGGGAGGGCGGGAAGGAGACACGAGGAGGATGTACTATAATGGGGAGGGGGGGCACACTATGATAGTGAGGGAAGGAGATGGAGTGGAGAGGGGCACACACTATGATAAGGAGATGGAGTGGGGAGGGGCAGAGAGGGAAGGAGAGGGAAGGAGATGTTTTAAAGGGGAAAGGAAGGAGGGAGGGAAGGAAAGGGGGGGAGAGAGAGAGGGAGGTGAGGGAGGGGCGAGGGAGGGAGAGAGGGAGGTGAGGGAGGGGGGGTATGGGAGGGAGGGGGGGCGAGGAAGGGAGAGAAAGGGAGGGAGGGACGGAGGAAGGGAGAGAGGGAGGTGAGGGAGGGGCGAGGGAGGGAGAGAGGGAGGTGAGGGTGGGGGGGTATGAGAGGGAGGGGGGCGAGGAAGGGAGAGAGGGAGGTGAGGGAGGGGGGGTATGGGAGGGAGGGGGGCGAGGGAGGGAGAGAGGGAGGTGAGGGAGGGGGGGGCGACGCAGGGAGAGAGGGAGGAAGGGAGAGCAAACACAAGTGAGGGGAAAACGGAAAAGAAGAGGTGTATTAACTTAAATACAACACCGCCCCTGCTGTATTTGTACGCACATCACCTCTATTGCACTACAGTACTCACAACGTCCTGCAGGAGGCGCCCTCATCCTCCTAATACAAATGCGTCATCACGCAGCCACTCACCACATGACGTCAACCGACGTGCTTACTCAACCTGAACCCCAATTCCCAGAATTCTCTGTAACGACTCGTAGTCCGCCATTAAAGATGGCTTCCCGCGAGACGTCGCCACAGGAGTTACGTCATGTTTACAAACCCGAGGTCTCGTTGTCAGCCAGCTTCACGCGAGGCTTCGTTACGGGATTTACATTTTTGTTTACAAATAATATCCATTTTTACAATTTATTCCTAACCACTAATTCAATCCATTCACACACATTTATCTCACATTACCACAGTTACTCTCATACTTTCATCCAGCATCATTATCATCTTTAGCACTGGTTAGCCATGTGTAGCATGTAGCATCGTTCGGTAGCCGTTAGCCACCAGAGATGCTACAAGCTCCGCCATTCAAACCAACAGTCGCAGTAGCCCTTAGCTTAGCACGGCTAGTTAGCTTAGCTTAGCCTCCATAATGTGGTCTCCTATATGGCCCATTATCCCGTTGATTCGAGTGGCACCACACATCGCGATGTTTGCGCAACACAGCTATACCCCGCAACATAACTTTCATCTCATTAAGCGCTATTTTACAGAACATATATTATTATCTTTATTTCAGTTTGCTCGCCCGTTTGGCCCCGCCTGGCCGAAATACACAGTATTTTAAATCCAACGCTCCCAAAGCCCCCTCCGAGCAGACGTCACTAGTGACGTCATCAGTTCCCAAAAGTTTTGCTTCTTTTGATCCCTACTACATTAAACTACGACTTAATACCACCGATTTAAAAAATGTCAACGAATCTCACACATCATTTTGGTTCCATCACTCTCGCCATTCACTCAATTTACTTGATATCGCAACGCAGCGTTCATACGTAATCGCTGCCGTCCTCGCGGCTAATGTAGCAAGCTAACCTAGTCTTTATACAATGGACCGTGTTATGGTTTCTCCGCTGCCGGTACCCTAGCTCAGCCATTTAGCCTCGCTACTAAACAGTACTTTAAATACATATCCTAACCGTTTCTAAGTGCATTTCTTCAATCTAAACATCACCGTACAACGCATTTTGTCCTCACCATAGTGCAAGTTCTTCTATTTTATTCTCAAAAAGTGCTTTATATTCCAAGATCTTGTATTTTCATCCCGCTATACCCCACCGCTCTCTCCATCTTCATACCGTCGCTCTGTGGAGAGTCTGTGCAGGCCATTTGTCGGCATTAAGTGGAGGTCTGTTTGCCAAATCGTGCTCACCGTTCTGACCACAAACCCCACTTCTACGATTCTCTCTCCTCCACGAGCCGATACCTTCTTAGATTCAGACAAAAGGCGAATCTTAAGCAGATGATGTCGGATCACATCTAGACAAATTCGCGTGGAACGTCTTCCATCGTTTGTTTGCCCTGCACGCCGAGTCTAAGAGAGTAGTTTCGCTAAGCGGACTGGCATGAAAACATCACCTGGTCGGCGCGATCTGAACTTATACAAACCAGTTTAATCCCATCTTTACCGGAGGCCACATATTTTGACTGACGTGATGGTCTCGTAAATCCATAACGATTCCCACGCTTCATTCACCCAATCGCCGCAGAGCTTGGACGCAGTTTAAATGAACGAATCGTGGTACCATTATAACCATTCCCCTCAACCAACCATGTATACCCCCAGACTTTTCAACTGTTTATAGCGTTTATTTGCTTATAATTTCGCCGCCCTTTGTTCTATATTTGTATTTGTTCAATCTTGATCCCGCCTCTCCTCTTTTACCCTCAAGCATCTAACAATATCGCCCGATCGAGACAAGTCCAATCTTGTGAGAATTGGAACCCGATCTCTGTTGTTACAACATCGTCAGTACACACTATCCCAACCCTGTTCGATTGCTGCCCGATCCCAACCCATTTTAGACACATCTTCCCAGTTAACTCACCGTATAAACTCTGCTTGTTGTTGCTTTGCTTGAGGATGGTGTAGTCGGCGTCGTTGCTCTGCTCGAGAGTTTTTGAAGTCCAGTAGGAGTGTCCTCGGTGCCGGGTAGGTTCGGATGATCAGCCCGGTAGTCACTGTGCCAGAATAACGTGTATTTTCAATATTCTATGTAGCTATAAGTCTTCAGTGTATAGTGGATAGCTACCTTTACTCTGCTGTGGTACTCACACGTTTGTAAAAAAGTTCATTCAAATGTGGTCGAAATTAAGTGGAGACGGAGGCAGAGCTATGGGTGAAAACAGACTGTCCGTTGTTTTATTGAAAAACAACAGCTTAAATTATCGGGTTCACAGCTTCTATTCTAATCAGTCGTCAGGGGTTGCGTCTCAGTTTGATGTCTCCAGGTTTCTCCGTCTCAGGTTGTCAGTCTCGTCCTGCTGTGTCCCGTTTCGTCTGAGCGCGCTTTCTCTCCTTTCTCCGCGCCTGCTTAAAAGGAAAAAACCTCCCGAGCCCCAGGGGACGTCCGTGACGTCACCCCAGGCCTCGGGCTTCTCCTATTGGCTAAAGCTCTTTCTGCTGCTTGACACATCATCCTAAATCTGAGAACTAGCTCCATTTAAGGTAGTAATTTTTGGTTTACAGACTAAGTTTTGGCCTCCCATGAATATAGGGACTTACTCAATAGTTTTGTCTATTCTAATTTTTATCCATTCAATACTTTCTTGTTGGTTTACTTTGTTTTACTTGTTTGCATGCATTGATTTTACTGTTTAATATAACTTAGCCTTTTACAAGTTGTTTAACACAATTTATGAAGGATTAACCCAGTTCCCTATATAAGTTTACTGGTATTATTATATGTCTTTTTTAACTTGGTAATTCTAATTAGTTTTATCCCTAATAGCCAATTTCCTAATGTAATTATGTTTACTTTTTGATCTAGTACGCTAATATTAATTCTATTATGTAATTAATTGCATTTAGCTTTTCCAGTGACCAATTTGTGTCATTCTTGGTACTAAATTGTTTGTTTATACCATCTACTTGCTTCTAGTCTAATCTTTAATCGATAACTATATTACTTTGTTGTTTAGCTTTTAATAGTCTTTAAAGCCTAATCTCTCTCTTACCAGCTGCTTACCTCCAGCACTTAAGGGCCAGCATTGGGTCAGGCCAGGTCAAACTAAGGTATTTTCCCGGCTCTAAATCGTGTTTGGTATCAGTTCTCAAAGCTAATCATTCACTTTATATGGCCTTCAGAGGGTGGTTTCGACAGGGGGAGAACAGTGATCAGTTGATTCTTTTACCTAAAATAAACAAGCCTTGTTTCCTGCTTCCCTCAAGATAGACTGGAGGGGTCGGTGATTACCTCGAGTCAGTCAAATGGTGGGGTGAGGGGAGATTTGTCATCTAACCACCACATGGTCTATTTTCTACCGGCTGACAACTGCTGAGGGAGACACTAGATGATCTAAAATCTCTTTTTATAGCACTGTACCGTGCATTTTGATTCATTAAATATACGACAGTATGTTTATAAATAGGACAGTGTGTTTTGCTAAATATATATGATGGATGGATGTCTGTTAGAGGTTATGAGTGAATGCAAATGTATTTTTGTATCGTTATAAAACTCTAGTGACCAAAAACGGCGCGGAGACACCATAACACTGTCCGTTGTATAAAGACTAGGTTAGCTTGTTGGTTAGCCTCGAGGACGACAGGTATTAAATATGGATGCTGCATTGCGTTATCAAGTATTTTGAATGAATGGCGAGTGTGGTGGGGCAATAATGATGTGTGGTGTTCGTTGACATTTTTGAAATCGGTGGTATTAAGTCGTAGTTTAATGTAGTAGGGATTAAAAGTAGCGATCTTTTGGGGACTGATGACGTCACTAGTGACGTCTGCTCGGAGGGGGCTTTGGGAGCGTTGTATTTAAAATACTGTGTATTTCGGCCAGGCGGGGCCAAACGGGCGAGCGAACTAAAATAAAGATAATAATATATGATCTGTAAACTGGCGCTTAATAAGATTAAAGTTATGATGCGGGGGTATAACTGTGTTGCGCAAATGTCGCGACGTGTTGTGCCGCTCGAATCAAGAGGATAATGGGCCGTATAGGAGAAGTTATGATGGATGCTAAGCTAAGCTAACTAGCCGTGCTAGGCTAAGCGGGCGATAACATGGTTGAGCTAAGCTAATTGAGCTAGCATTACTAAGCTAACGGAGCTAGCAGTGGGGAGCTAACGAAGCTAAAATGCTAAGCTACCTGTGCTAACAATGTAGCATGATGAGACTCTCGGTAAATATCGCGTGATGCTATTTTGGTGGCTGACGACGAGATCTCGTGTTTGTAAACATGACGAAACTCCCGTGGGGGATTCTGGGGAGTGTGGTTTTATTATTGAGTAAAGACGTCAGTTTGACGTCGTGTGGTGATGTGCTGCGTGATGACGCACTTGTGAGGGAGGGTGAGGGCGCCTCCTGCAGGACGTTGTGAGTACTGTAGTACAACAGAGGTGATGTACGAACATTACAGCAGGGGGTGGTGTTGCCTCTTAGGTTGTTACACCTCTCCTTCACATGTAAACGGGGAGCCGTAGGGGCCATTTTGTAGTTTTTATGGGTTTTTTCGGTTTTTGTGTGGCGACCATCTTGAGAAATGTGTAGTTCTTTTTATCGGTTTTTCCAGTTTTGAAGGACGAATGTATATACATTTAGTTATCAATCTATATCTGTTGTGGGCCCAGTATGATGGCACTAGTGGGGTAGGAACGTGACGGATGTGTGGGTTTGTTTGTAACTTTACTAGATGTATTATTCCAAAATTAGGTAGCTAATGGGGTGACTAGTATGGTTGGAACATGTGGACGGTATGTGTCGGTTTGCGCATGCGCGCCACGGTGCCGTCAGTACAAGGGGGATGGATTATGGGCTTTTATTAAGGCAGTGGACAGTGAAGGGCTATAGGGGCCGATGTTTGTGACGGGACTTGCGTGAACCCCCCCCACCCCCCACTCCTCTGTGTCTCCCCTCCCTCTCACCCTCCCTCCCTCCCTCCCTCCCTCCCTCCCTCCCTGCCTCCCTCACTCTCTCTCTCTCTCCCTCCCTCCCTGCCTGCCTTCCTCCCTCCCTCCCTCCCTCCCTCCCTCCCTCCCTCCCTCCCTCCCTCCCTGCCTCTCTCCCTCTCTTCCTGCCTCTGTATGTCTCTATAGGCGAGTCAATATATGGTTTAACCCCAAAAAAATTGATACAAAAGGTTTTTCAATGGATTCTGGTAGTATGGGCGTGCTAAATAACATACTAAAAGTCGACCAAAATCGACCCCTCCGAAAGCCGTCATTTCCAAGATGGCGTCCCAGATGGCGCCGGGGCGATTAAAATGGCTATATCTCAAATTAAGAAAATGGTGCAAAGGATTTCTCAACTGATTCTGGTACCTCTGGGCATGCTCACTAACATACTAAAAATCTAGGAAAATACACCTTCCAGAAAGGCTTCATTTTCAAGATGGCGTCCAAAATTGCGGATGGCCAAGCTTAAAATGGCTATATATATGTCAATATAAAAATTATATAAATGATTTTGTCATTTGATTCTGGTACCCCAAGTACCCCTAGACATACTTAGGAACATACTAAAGTTTTAGGGAAATACACCTTCCGAAGAGGCTTCATTTTCAAAATGGTGTCCAAAATGACGACTGGGAGCTTAGAATGCCTGTATCTCAAATGGGAAAACATTTCTAAAGGATTTATAAACTGATTCTGGCACCTCTATACATTAATAACGAGCAAAATATCTAGCTAAATATATCTGCTAGGAACGCATCATTTGCATCATCAAAATGGCTGCCTGTAGCTTATTTTGGCTCAAATTAAAATTGGTTATTATATTCAACCTAGAAAGCTGGCTTTGGTGTTGAACACAAAATAAATTACCCACTTATTGTGGTCTTTAGGCCTACTCATCATCATCTTCAGGATCCTCTGGGAGAAACTTGTTATGTGGATTGTCACATTCATGAAGTTGACATGGTCCACAGACAGTAGTACAAGGTAGTCCATATTTTCTGCATGAGCAGCGAAGTGTCTTGCAGGCAGTGGTACAGTTACAATGAATGACCTTCAAGAGACTGTCTGGAGCAGCATTCATTGTTGACATGAGTGGGACAAATCTATTGTCCTGCAGGTTCCAGCCCCAGTCTAGAGCATCTATACCATCATCTGTTCCCATCCAGACCATGACCTGGTAGTATGCTCTACGACAGTGGAATTTGGTAGCAGATTCAGTTGGTGGTAGACGTTCAGGCGTTACTGTTGATGAAGCTGAGACAACCATCTTGCTGAAAATGTTATATCTCATTTTTGCAAGCGAATCTGTGCACTTTCCACCAAAAAAGACAGCCATTGCTTGGCACCCAAGGTCATCGATCACATCTGTTGTCTGGTTTGGTACAGTGAATGCATTGGCACAAGCCTGAAGGACAGGATCCCCTTTTACAAGTTTTTGGAATGCTGTCTTTTTGCCAACTCCGAAGATCCGGGAAGTTGTGTCACAGCCAGTCACAGCATGGATGAACAGCAACTGAGAACACACATCCTGTCCAAGTACTTCTTTCAAATGGTTTATGGCGTACACTTTAAAACTGCCATCAGCTTTCGACTTGTCTGAACTGAAATAAAGGCCCTTGCTATCTCTCTGTGCATAGTAAAGAAGTAAGACGAGGAGATCAGTATCTTCTCCAATCAGCATCGTGGTGTGAAGAAGAGATTATCCCACTGCGGCCCTTACTATGTCTACATCAGCATCTCCAAGTGAATTGACCACAGTGCAATCCCGTTCTTTCAGTTCATCACTTATCATGTGGATCAGTTTCTGTTTATTCAGATCTCTTGACAGGAACTCCTCCTTCTTACCTGAGAACTCTGTCTCAGCAGTGAAGTTGACAATGGGATGAATATTGTTTTCTCTTCTTTGATGTGTGTTGTCTTTAATGGATGGCCCATCCTCATAGCCATCAAACACAATGGTTGTAGCTGAGCCATAATGTTGGATGGTGAAGTCTGCATATGACATGTGATGACATTGATGTGCAATTTTACCATAGCTTTGTCCGTGCTTCCATTGTATTTGGTGAAGGAGTGAACCACCATCAAGAACATAATGCTCCGTTTCTGGTACAGAATCTAGGATTGCATCACTTGCATGATCACAGATCGCGTGCGCTAGTTGTGGTTTATCAGCTTTGCGGAAGACGTTTCCGGCTTCAAAGAGGGCAGGAGGGAAAGGACTGAGTTCGTAACGCATAACCTCCTCCAATGACAGCTCTCCAGTTTGGGAGATGTAACTGAGGGGTTACAAAACCCTGACTGTATTAAAGATTGTGATAGATTAAACCACTGCTAGTTATGTACTTTAATTACTGGCCAGACAGTACATCAAATATAGATGGTGAACACCCACAAGAACACGGCATTGACACAGAAATAGTATTTGAGGGTAATTTATTATTATTAGGCAACGTTAGGTTACAGAATGAGAATTAGGGTCGCGCTTGTATGGCGAAGAATATACGTAAAGTCAGTCAAGAGCATGAGTCACTAAGAATAGCAGGAATCCTACGATGGGTCTAAGTTGACACCACCTGTCGTATAGTAGCAATTATATAGGGCAACACTGGTACCGACTGAGACAATGGGTTCCCTCCGGGGGTGTAAGGCCTGGAGGGTAGAGGAATGTTCGGGTACTCCGTCTGATTCAATGAGGAATAAAGAGACTCGGAGTCGGTCCTTGTAAACTCCCTTGATCAGCAGCAAAGTAATAATTGTAATCCAGATGCTCGACAGCATTGATGACAGCTAGCCAGCCCCGTCCACGAGGCCAGCCCGAGTTGTAATCCTCACGAGGTTGAATCCCAAACGATAGTGGAAATCAACGATGCTCTTCTCCGGGTACCACGTTCCAAATCAATATAATCCAACCAGTAATGGTTCTGCAATCGCCGACGCCGATTCTCCTGTGTACATGTCCAACGGTTCTCCGCCTAGGACTCCTCGGGTATGGGCGACGTATTTACTTCACATTAGATTAGGTCGAACTTGACGTTACTTCACTAAACTCTGACACTTTTACTATTCTATTCGCACATGTTCTAAACGCACGGTTGCTCACTTCAATGTTACCGAACTTGTCACACTGCTGCTTTAGACAAACTGAATGAACTAAGCGACTAAGCACGGTGTGCGCACCTTGCGCTGTAATTATACTTAAGTGACAATCTAGTACCAAACCTCAGTTCTTGTCTGGTATCAATACACTGTCTCCGGGCATGTTCTGACATGCCTGAAACTCGCCCATTGCACCTGTCTGAGTGCGAGACTGCCTGGAGCCTAGGGCGCTATCCAATAAGGAGAGCGAAATATTACTATGGTTTGGACGCAGGTAAAGGGATATGCCGTGTATATATAAATAATATCCAAAGTATATAAAACAATAAAGGCAGATTCTCAACTTTAATCTGGCCCTTCACAACAGCCGCCTCCTAATTAGTCCGCACCTAATTAGTTAAGGGAGACAGATTAATAGTCCAGTCAACTGCTCAATATCTGTTGTGAGGAGTAGGGCAATCTACAAAGTCAGTGGGTCATGGTCGTCATCAGGGGAGTCAGGGAGCCTCGGCAACTCTATCAGCCTCGCCACGGGTCGGGTGTAGGTCCGCCCCTGGACAATAACTTCTGCCGCTCTGACCTTTCCGTCGGCACCAGTGATCACTTTGCTTACGCGGCCGGCCGGCCACATAGCTCGGGGTAGTGACTGGTCTATGATCATAACGACTGTGTCCACTTTTAAGTTGTCCCTGTCCTTGACCCGCTTCTGACGGGCTGGAAGGGATGGTAGGGAGCTTAGGAGGAAGCGGGCCTGAGACTGGTTGATCTGTGCTTGGCTGTGTCTCCACATCCTCCGTCTGTTCCTCTTGTTCGGTCTGTACCCCATCTGAGGAGGGGCCGGTTCCGGCCGCCCAATCAAGAAGTCGTTTGGGGTGCTGGGTTCGAGGTCAGCTACGTCGCTTGGAGCGCAGCTGAGGGGGGTGGAGTTCGGAACTCCCTCTTCTTGAGCCCACGGTTCTCTCACAGGCTTCTCGTCTAATGTCAATAGCCTCTCAACGGGCTGTACGAGAGAGTGGCCTGTGTCGCTCACCTTTGTGTGCAGGCAGCATGTAGACGTGGGTTGACTGTCAAGTCCGTAGAGGGGGCCCTGGAGCGTCCACCCCAGTCGGGTCTGAACCGCGACTGGGCATCCTTTAGGTCCGATGTGGGCCGCCTCGATTGGGACAAGGAGGTCCGTGTGGTTGGAGCCTATGAGCAGGGTCGGTGTGGCGCCGTCGATAAGCGGTATAGGTAGTCTGCGTAGGTGCACGTATTTCTCCATCAGCTTTGGGATGGGGTAGGAGTACTGGGACAGGCCTATGTCGTGGCTGGTGAAGGCGTTAGTGATGCTATACTGCTTCTCGGGCTGCCCGACCGCTGCTATCGTGAAGGAGACATTTTCACCCTTTATGGCCTTCAGGTCTCTTCCAATGGTACGGATTGTCATTGTTTCTTCGCTCCCCCGCAGACCCAGCCGGGCTGCGGCGGATGCGAGGAGGAGAGTCTTTTCTGACCCATCGTCTAGGACAGCGTAAGTGTCCAGGACCTTGTCCTCGTAACTCAGGAGCACTCTGACCACTTTGATGAGCACTCCGGGGCTCCCGCTATGCTTGGGGTCTATGTGGAGCACTCCTGTTGGTGGGTTGCCTTGTCGGGCTAGTCTTTTCTTGTGGGCCTCGCGCAGTGTATCGCAGCGAGCGTGGTCCTGTGTGTTCGTCCTACTCCACTGATCCATTTCGGCGGGGGTCAGTTTCTGGTAGGCTTCACACCGTGACATGGAGTGTCCGCTGCGGCAGTAAGTACACCAGGGGGGGGGCAATGGATCTTCTGTAGTGGTGCCGACTCGCGGTAGTCCGAGTAGCACCATGACTCCCAGTGTCTGCTGTAGCAGTCAGGACACCAGGGGGGGGTCCAGGACTGGTTTGTGGTGACACCGCCTCGGCCTGGTACATCACCGTGACGGGCCTACTTTGTGGTCCTGGCGGACGCTTGTTGCTGTCGTGCAGGACCTCCAGGTGGGTGCCGTCGCACTTGCTGCATCTTTTCTTTAGGCGGCACTCAGCTGCCATATGGCTGCGCGCGCAGCGGAAGCAGCGGCGGTTCGCTTTGATCCACTGACTCACCTCGTCAGCGGTCAGCCTCTTGAAGGTGTCACATTGAGACAGCCAATGTTCATTTTCACAGTACTGACAGACAGCCTTCCACTTCTCCTTTACGTGGGTGTTGTGGCTCGTCTGCCGTGGCTCAACCTCGGCTTGGTGCATAACTGTCACGGCCCGGCGGTTGTCCTTGAACCTTCTCGGTCCATCTCTAGGGTCAGAGCCACTCCACACGAATGTGTCCAATCGTAGACTGCTGACCTCCCTGGCAAGGAAATCAGCTAGGTCTAGGAGGGATGGTTCTGGGCCGTTGGGGTCACTGTGGTCTCTCTGCCGCCGAAAACGCTCTTGGCGGGCTGGAGGGAGCTTCTCCAGTATTCGCTCCACATTAGAATTTGCATACAGTTCATGTCTCCCCTTCTCCTTTTGTGACCCCAGCATCCCCACGAGGGATTGTACCTTGATAGAGAGGTCATCCAGTGCTCTATTGTCTTTGGCTGGGGGGAGGCAGTCGATATCCCGTATTTCTTGGATCACGTAATCCCATATGCGTCCATAGCGCTGGTCGAGGGCCACCAGAGCCGCGGAGTATGGGATGCTTGAGTTGGAATATGCCAGCGCTATGTTATGTGCTCTGGGCACCTTGAGATGCTTGAGGAGGATGGCATATTTGTACGATTCGTCGGGGACATCGGACATCATAGTCTCCAAACACATGCGTAATTCCGTGTACTGTGCTCTGTCCTCGCGCGTAAAGTCTGGGAACGTCGGTGTGCCAAGGTAAGATGCCATGGATGGCTGGGACACCGATGAGCGTAGGGGGAGAGGCCTCCTGGGCGAGTCTCCCCGTACGTGGGGTCGTGGGTTAGTGCTGGGTGGGTACCAGAGGCCGGGCCCCCAGGTGCTGCTCCTCGGTGCTGACTGTGTATTAAACTCAACCTTGGTTTGGGTCGGGGGTTCGTAACGCAGTGGCTCGGGGCTGGGGTCGGGGCTGTACTGGGCCTCCTGGTCCAAAGTAGGTTCGTGCTGGTGGGCTTGATATCCCTCCTCTTCCTCCGCTAGGTCTTGGAGTCTTCTAGTTAGTCTCTCGGCGACGTAGGCCGGTTCTTCCCGTTGGCTGGGTCTCGTATGGACGGGTCGGGGAGGGGGCTCGGAGACGTAGGCAGGTTCTTCCTGCTGGCTGGGTCCCATGTAGACTGGTTGCGGAGGGGGCTCGGTGACGTAGGCAGGTTCTTCCTGCTGGCTGGGTCCCGTGTAAATGTGTCGGGGAGGGGAAGGTGCCCTCGACCCGTGTCGTGATGATCTCCGGGAGCTCCGTGTGGAGGAGTGGGGGGTAGCCCTCTGGATCAATTGTTCTATCATCTGCGCCTGCAGGCGGTCCCGCTCCGCTTCGCGCTGTGCATTGGCCGCGTCGCGCTGTGCATTGGCGCGGTCTCGTTCCGCCTCGCGCTGTGCATTGGTACGGTCTCGCTGAATGGTTTCTTCAGCCTGGAGGCGCCTCTCTTCCAGTCTGATGGTCATCGCTGCGTCAGCCTGGAGGCGACTCTCTTCTAGTCGGATGCATTCTCGTTCCACTGCAGAGTGTTCGCGCTCACTAAGGGCTTGTGCTTGGAGTTGCGCGTGGAGGCGCTCTCGTTCCGCTCGTTCCGATCGCGCTCACCCTGGAGTCGGTCTCTTTCGGTTGAAGCTGTCAGCGTGGCGATCAAGGCTTGCGCCAGTCTCTGGTCCGCCTCGCTGGGGGATGACACTGACGGAGGTGATCGGGCGCAGACAGGGCTTGGTGGAGACCTGTTCTCCTGGCGCGCTCCGAGGTCTATCCCCTGAGCGCGGTACTCTTCTCTTGGTTGCGCGCCGAGGTCTGTCTCGGGTGCGCGCTCTTGGGTTGGTTGTGCACCGGGGTCTATCCCTGGAGCGCTTTCTTTTTCCTGGAGCGCTCCGGGGTCTATACCGGTGACGCTGTCTGGAGGTATAGTCACGTCATGTCCCGCTTGGTCCCCCCTGTGAGCTAAGTCAGTTTTGTTTGAACCCTCTGGGGTCTCTACTGGCGGGGCCGCCAAGTCGATAGGAGTGGGCATGCTTAAACTATCCGTTTTATTCGTATTTAACGTCCGTTTAGATAAGCTAGGGGGTAAAACTAAAGCGAAGTCCTCCAGATATGAAGGTAGCTGACGTTTGCGCTGCGGGCGTTCTAGCTTGGGGGAGCCGCTTGGAGAGTGTTCACCGCTGGCCATGTCAATATTAATATTATATTAAATATGACACTGATACCCTCCGGCTCAAAGGACCGATTGTAACTGAGGGGTTACAAAACCCTGACTGTATTAAAGATTGTGATAGATTAAACCACTGCTAGTTATGTACTTTAATTACTGGCCAGACAGTACATCAAATATAGATGGTGAACACCAACAAGAACACGGCATTGACACAGAAATAGTATTTGAGGGTAATTTATTATTATTAGGCAACGTTAGGTTACAGAATGAGAATTAGGGTCGCGCTTGTATGGCGAAGAATATACGTAAAGTCAGTGTGGTAATATTGAGTTGAATTTCATAAATAATATGTGTGAATAATTAGAGAGTCATAATGTAGGAGAGACAGACATTTCACACCAACCCCCTCGCATGAGAAGGCTGCATACCCAAATGGTATATAGGGGAATAGTTACAAGTCACAAAGCCCTCACTCAAACTGACTGTATGTAAATGCTGATTACATGCTGAAGAGTCATGGATCTATTAATCAACTGTTTAGTATCAAAAGAGTAAACCATAATATTAGAAATAAGGTTTGAAGGGTGATTACACTCGTGTTAAAGAAGTCATCACAGCTACTCTGCCAACTAGCAGGGGTGACGAGAGCTACTCTCCACCCCCACTCTGTGATCAGATTAGTACTATATGGTAATTTGGCCCAAAGGGTCAAAGTGTATTCACACCCCCCACCAGAAGGACATCAGGCCAGCCCCCCCCGTGAGAAGACACACAGAGAAACCCAGAGGGAGGGGCTGCCAGCGCCCACAGAACACCGCTCACAGAAGGCGCCCACAGGAGATGCAAGATTGGATCAACTGTAATAGTGAACTGTATTCTATTTTGGCTAGAAATGGTAGTATAAAGGAGGGGACATTTTGGTAATTCGGGAGCTCTCAGACCGGACCAACCCAGGGGGTCTGGGGGCTCCACCGCTCCTTCCACCATCGAGAGACTGCTGTGCTGTTTGCATTTTATGTGAGTAAAATACATGGGAAACACCATTTGTTGTTTAAAGTTTAGTGTAAATCCTTAATATCTGAAACCAGATTTACTCATGTATAATGTGTGCAGCATGGTCAATGTATGTTCAGATTATGTTACCGACTGTTTCATGTACATTATTGAGGTTTGAGATGCAAACCTGATTGTGATATTTCTGTACAACAGACAGCCCTGTTAATGTTTTCTGATAATCTTTTGTATGTAAAAGGCAACCTTCTATTCACGCTTGGCCCTGGCTCAAATAAATCAGTTGAGTTGAACTACAGTTCTGGTTTGTCTGGCGTACACGTTTTATTCCTCATCTGCTAAGTCAGATGAGGAGACCAACAATTCTATCAAGTATGATCCCTTCCTCCTCCTTCCAGATAATCAATCTCATTGTATTGTACTACAATAACCTCAAATTATTGTAGAAGTTCTGTGGGAATTTACCACAGAAATGGTGCCGTTCTTCCCATCCTTTGTGTCTCCCCCTGAAAAGGTGCGGTAGGGTCTTGTCATATGTATCATATCTGGACCTTGCTGTGTGTTGGGGACACGGGGCAAAGAGCTGGGGTGTTGCTGCGTTTGGAGTGATAGACGAGGGGCTTGTTGTCTGAATGGAGGAGAGAGAGGGACGGGATGAAGGTTGGTTGTGTACGCCACTGTTTGGGGCCCACGGTGAATATGGCTTCTGCATGCAGGGTTGGGGGTGCGGTGTCTTAGGTTAGGATGTCCGGAGGTATGAAGATCGCGCTTGTTGTGCAGTGAACATGCAAACGTGGGCTTTTTATGTTTGTATGTTTATTCAGACACAGGAGGCCGGGCTCGGCCTATGCGGGCCACGGGGGTTGGGTTGGTTAACTCGTATGGAATATACTTTATGAACTGTACGGGGGAGTTGCACCAAGAAGATGCGGCATGTAATGGGGTGACGTATTGGTGGGGCGCAGACTATCTAATCATGGTTATTGGAATTAGCGTCGCATGACGGCAGATAAAAGGCTTTTCTGGCTAGGAAGCACGGTTGTCTGGTGTATACGACAGGAGCGCGTTCTGAGTATGTAATTGCCCTAAAATTATTCTCAGGAAGGGGGCGCGGGTGAGTTGGATTGATTTAATTGTTCTGAATGGAGGGACAGCTATGTGTAATAGGGTACGGGGGAAAAGTTCTATGGGACGGACTGAAGTACAGAGAATATGGGAAGAGTGCAGAGCTCTGCTACTATTCAGAACAATGCAAGTCAAGTATGGTGAAAGATTGGTAGACCCTGGCATGATCAGCGCAGGGGTCTGTGCGATTACAGGATAAAAACGTAGTAATTAATAGGAGTGTAGGGTGCCGGCGTGTTCAGGACAAGGCTTGATAATGGACGGACTGAAGTCTGGGGGACCAATCGGCCTGTTTTAAATGTAGATATATTTGCCGTCCTTAGGCATAGTATCCTTTTTAATCTTGAGCGAAACCGGCCTGTTGATTAATTACATTCGCTGTGATACAAAAACAATTCGGTCGAACTGACTGATAAGTACTTAATGGTTGTATGGGGACTATGGCTATGGTTAGGAATTGTATGGGGGACTATGGCTATGGTTATGAATGATTGGCGAAACGTGGGAGCTTATTGTTGTTTTGTTATGATAGTTTAATGACCAACGGACATATGTTGGAGGCGAGTCCTGCTGGTGGTTGGGGCTAGCTAGCTTAGCTCTGTGGGAAGAGTCCGCGGTGAAACTGGGGACGTTACGATGGCGTTATGAGAGAATTGTTTAAACACTGTGGCGGCGATTACAGGTAAGAAGCGGATCGAGACGTAGACTGGCGAGATTGTGGCCGTTTTGAGGGTTATTATTGATGCGGTAGCGATAGTGTGTGATATTAAGGAGTCGCTGCTTGATGACGTCATGGTGTTGTGGAGAGTATGTAACGTTCGCGGTGCTATGAAGTGAGGCGGAGTAGGTAGGAGAAAGGATTCGTGTTGAACTATATGTGCGGCGCTGGTTGGTGAGAATGTTTTAAAAATTATTTTCTGTTAGAGTGGTTGGCTATTTTAAGCTTGTGTGAGTTGTTAATGCTTTGGTTGGTACTGAGCGAATTGCGTGGATGAACGGATCTTGAAAGGCACGGCTCCCGTGAGGGCCTTGAACGTCGCATTAGAGCTGGCTAAGCTAGTTAGCTTGCATGCCGTTGTTTTGTGGCGTTTGCGGGCGGCAGATGTTACGTTTCGAGTTTTGAGAATGATGTTGGGGAAGGGGTAGGGAACGTGATGAATGTCGTGGCAGATTATGAATATCGGGGCATGTTATGAATGTCGTGGCAGATTTTGGTTGTCGTAAGCGACGTTATAGCAGTCGCTTCGGTTGCCACTGCGCATGCACGGTACAACGTGGATTGGGTCTAGTGCATTCGGAGTAGTTCGCTCGGGGGACAGAAATAACGGGTAAGAGAATATTCTGCATTATGTAATATGGCGGTATTTGTATATTGTGCATTGTGTTTTTGTGTAAGCAGGGGAAGGGATGTAACATGTATGGTGGTTAGATTAGGGGAGATAGTCATTAAGGGTTTACTTAGGCTGCAAACAGTACAGTGGGCCTATTGAGGAATGAAGTGATGGATACATTGCCTATGATAAATCTGGAGTTCACAAACCGGCTATACTGGGTAGATTGTATTGTGGTCTTTGATACACAGGGGTATATTTTTAACCAGGGGGGAAGGAGTAGTGATTGATTAAAAATAAGTACAGTTAAAAACATACAGTTGTTGAGGGGAGGCAGACCAGAGATGGAGTCACCCGTTTTAAACACATAACTTTTATTGCATACATGGTACACAGATAAACGGGAGTTTGAGAGTAGCTATAGGCTGAATTTGGAAAGTGGCTCTACACTAGAGTTACATGTTGCTTGCAGTAAAATCAATTTATCACATGTGTATGAAGAAAGGAGCATTTAGGACTAACCACTATAATGTTATGCTGAAATGAATGATGCCTACATGTATAATAATTAGAGTTGATGGACATTTCCAGTTTTTTAATTTGTGTAACATGTACAATGGTAAGCTTGGAATAATGATGTTTTGTTTTATGTAGCTTGAATTAAGATGCTTGTATAGAATGCATTGATGTTGAAATGTCAGATAGGGATACTTGTTATAGCTTTAAGGCCATTGATTTAAATAGGATAATGTTTATATTATTTGCTAAATGTTTTATAGTGGAATTTGATACAAGCCCGGTTGTGAAGCAGGACATGTGTTTATGCTTGTTTTAGATTGTTAAATCTTTAATACACTGTTAATATGGTTAGGACATGTGTTTATGCTTGGTTGAGTTGGTAAATCTTTAATACAGTGTTAAAATGTTGACACAAGCCTCCGACTTGTAGGATAATTTATTGATGGAGGCTTGCTGCAATGACAAATTTTTATATGGTTGTGTTTACAGTGATCGAAATGATTGTTTTTGTTAATCCTTAATGAGTTTCATTGCTAGGTTGAAATACTGTTAGAATGTTATGTCTTTAAATGCCATTTGCAAATCCTTGGGTCACAGTGGGATAATTTAGTGACAGGGGGTTGTTTAGAAGCTGCTATGATGTAAGATTGTGTTGTAGCAGTTATTATAAATGTTTGATAGATGATTTGTGTATGAAATGATTAATCCTTCTGTTGAGTTACAGGGAGGTCACGGAAACTCACATGAGTGACCCAGGCTATCTTTACTAAGCAGTAAAGGGCCCAAGGGGGGTCGGGTATACAGCTGCTTACAATGGCGGTTCTTATATGACAGGATGGCGTGAGATTAGATGCAACAGGAAAGAGGCCACAGGTGGAGATAAGGAGAGAACAGTCAAAGTGAGATAACAGATGGCGTTATTTTTAGAGCAGAGGACAGGAAGTGGGGGTACTGGGCCAGGGGGCCGGGAAGTGACAGGAAGGTGAGACAGGGGACGGGTTTGTCAGGGAACAGCTGGGTGAGTGAGTGAGACAATCAAGGAAGTAGGCATTCATTTGGGGTTATGACTTGTGAATGTTAAACTATTTTGATAAGGGAATATTTGGATCTGTCTGTGCACTGGAGGGCATGGGTAGGTCTGGATGAAGGATGGACTCCAGTCCGTCTTTGAAGTGAGAGTAGAGGAGCTGATGTGAGGAGGGGCTGTAGGGCCTGAGATCAGAGTAGCCTGAGATCAGAGCAGAAGATCAGAGCAGAGGAATTGAGTGCAGAAGAACTAACCTTTGTTTGTCAGAGATGTGAAATGATTAACGAGTGTGGTGAAAGGTATATGTTTATAATATGAATGAGGCGTGGATGATGTTGAATTGTGATGTTTGGTGGTTTTTTGCTTTTATTTCTTTTTTAGAAAACTCTAAGAAGGTTCAGGATTGAATGTGTTGTGACACTGTGAAAGTGGACGTTTGGTTGAGTTGGTACAGATGTTATTTTTTATTTAAATTAAATTTTTGTATGTATGTGTGAGATTGAGATGTCCTTTTGATTTCAGTGAATGATTGAGCGGGGGATGGTGGCCAGGAAGCCTTAATTACCCATTCACACACAGGCACACACACACACACACGCACACAGACACACACACACACCCACAGACACACACAGACACACACACACACAGGCACACGTTCACGCAATCTGATCGACACATACATACACACACACAACTTAGCTTTCACTTAAGGTGAAACTAGTCTTAAAAATATCAAAATGTGTTTAGGTATGATATATCTGTGTTGATGTAGTCAATTGGATGAGGGTATTGAATTTAGATTTCTTTTCTATTTTTGATCTATGGTTGTGTGGCCTGATTGGGTGTGAATGGGGCCTGTAGAGGGTGAATGTGCTGGCTTAAGAGGTGTCAAAGTCACTGACATGTGTGAATGGTACGGTTGGGTGATGAGATGTTGAATGGGTGGTTTTGGAAAACCTGGTTTTTATTTTATTTCATTGATTTACTGTTTTAGGTATGAAGGGTTTAGGTGTAGAGTTTTGATTTCTTTTCTTTTCTTTCTAAATAACCATTAAGGTGGTCTGCGGTTGGAGCTGGTTAAGTTCATTGATTTGCTTTCACATCTGTTGGAATGTTTTTTTGATTATTTGCCTTTTGTTTCTTAATTTCTCTGTTATGAGCTGGTGAGAGGACGGTTGAAGCGTGAGGATACATTGGATCAGATCGATGGCAGTTAAGTGGTCCCATCACGTTTGCATAATGGTTAAACATTTGGCTTCTCTTGAGAAATATTTGACATATTGTGTAAAGAAAATTTGTTTTGTGTTTTTGTTCCCTTGCAGTTCAGTCGGAGGGGGAGGATGGACCATCACAAGTGGAGGGATCATGGGGAAAATGTGTAGGAATACATTTCATTAGATTATGACACGATGGTGTGAACCCGTTCAGTCAGTTCCTGTGGGAGATTGTTGGATTGTGAAGAGAGGTCGCTTGTGACGCTGCCCCTCCTTCAATATAGCCCCGGATACAAAGGCCGGGGGTTTGAGACAAACCTCCAGACTGACAGAGTCGTTCGTCTGTAGATCCATGGAAATACAGTCATGGGACAGAATATAACGAGGTCACAGGCCTACAAACATTGGCTTCAGCTGAGGCTGGCCGACATGGGGTGGAGGGGGGGGGGGCGAAAACGGTCAGAGACTGTGCAACCAAAGCGTTGAACAAGGGCCTCTGTGTGATTGATTGGTATGTTGGACGGGAGGTGACTGAACGGTAACAACTGATATAGATTATGACACAACGCAAGAGTACTAAACTAGACACATACACATAGGTTGTATATTAGGTGTAGGTTATGGCCGACATGGTGAAATTTTTTTTTCCTTGCATGATGCTCCGCCCTCCCTGTCGACTGTGCGCTGAGGTGGTAGGTATTTGGTAGGTATTGTTATGTCCATGGGATGTTCATAAAGGGGGGAGAGGTGGGAAGACCAACTGAGTTGATTATGCAAAATGTGATTGGGCTGACTTGGAAAAGGAATTAACAGGAGAGGAGAAGCAAAATGTATGAAAGAATGAATAATAATTTCTGTGTCCTCCCCAGATCATGTAAACGAATACTGTAATCTTAAAAAATTGTGATTGATTAGACTTTAAATGTGTAATGTTTAGATTGAAAAAAGAAAAAATGGAGAAATTTTGAAAAAATGAATTTTAATTTTGGAAAAAATGAATTTTATTATGTATGGTTAGAATGTATAGAAAATCAAGTCAATATATCATATGTGACGATAAGAATCGTCAAAACGGGGAAATGTGGTAATATTGAGTTGAATTTCATAAATAATATGTGTGAATAATTAGAGAGTCATAATGTAGGAGAGACAGACATTTCACACCAACCCCCTCGCATGAGAAGGCTGCATACCCAAATGGTATATAGGGGAATAGTTACAAGTCACAAAGCCCTCACTCAAACTGACTGTATGTAAATGCTGATTACATGCTGAAGAGTCATGGATCTATTAATCAACTGTTTAGTATCAAAAGAGTAAACCATAATATTAGAAATAAGGTTTGAAGGGTGATTACACTCGTGTTAAAGAAGTCATCACAGCTACTCTGCCAACTAGCAGGGGTGACGAGAGCTACTCTCCACCCCCACTCTGTGATCAGATTAGTACTATATGGTAATTTGGCCCAAAGGGTCAAAGTGTATTCACACCCCCCACCAGAAGGACATCAGGCCAGCCCCCCCCGTGAGAAGACACACAGAGAAACCCAGAGGGAGGGGCTGCCAGCGCCCACAGGACACCGCTCACAGAAGGCGCCCACAGGAGATGCATGATTGGATCAACTGTAATAGTGAACTGTATTCTATTTTGGCTAGACATGGTAGTATAAAGGAGGGGACATTTTGGTAATTCGGGAGCTCTCAGACCGGACCAACCCAGGGGGTCTGGGGGCTCCACCGCTCCTTCCACCATCGAGAGACTGCTGTGCTGTTTGCATTTTATGTGAGTAAAATACATGGGAAACACCATTTGTTGTTTAAAGTTTAGTGTAAATCCTTAATATCTGAAACCAGATTTACTCATGTATAATGTGTGCAGCATGGTCAATGTATGTTCAGATTATGTTACCGACTGTTTCATGTACATTATTGAGGTTTGAGATGCAAACCTGATTGTGATATTTCTGTACAACAGACAGCCCTGTTAATGTTTTCTGATAATCTTTTGTATGTAAAAGGCAACCTTCTATTCACGCTTGGCCCTGGCTCAAATAAATCAGTTGAGTTGAACTACAGTTCTGGTTTGTCTGGCGTACACGTTTTATTCCTCATCTGCTAAGTCAGATGAGGAGACCAACAATTCTATCAAGTATGATCCCTTCCTCCTCCTTCCAGATAATCAATCTCATTGTATTGTACTACAATAACCTCAAATTATTGTAGAAGTTCTGTGGGAATTTACCACATCAGTCAAGAGCATGAGTCACTAAGAATAGCAGGAATCCTACGATGGGTCTAAGTTGACACCACCTGTCGTATAGTAGCAATTATATAGGGCAACACTGGTACCGACTGAGACAATGGGTTCCCTCCGGGGGTGTAAGGCCTGGAGGGTAGAGGAATGTTCGGGTTCTCCGTCTGATTCAATGAGGAATAAAGAGACTCCAGGTACAGGAGTCGGTCCTTGTAAACTCCCTTGATCAGCAGCAAAGTAATAATTGTAATCCAGATGCTCGACAGCATTGATGACACACCGTCCACAAGGCCAGCCCGAGTTGTAATCCTCACGAGGTTGAATCCCAAACGATAGTGGAAATCAACGATGCTCTTCTCCGGGTACCACGTTCCAAATCAATATAATCCAACCAGTAATGGTTCTGCAATCGCCGACGCCGATTCTCCTGTGTACATGTCCAACGGTTCTCCGCCTAGGACTCCTCGGGTATGGGCGACGTATTTACTTCACATTAGATTAGGTCGAACTTGACGTTACTTCACTAAACTCTGACACTTTTACTATTCTATTCGCACATGTTCTAAACGCACGGTTGCTCACTTCAATGTTACCGAACTTGTCACACTGCTGCTTTAGACGAACTGAATGAACTAAGCGACTAAGCACGGTGTGCGCACCTTGCGCTGTATTTATACTTAAGTGACAATCTAGTACCAAACCTCAGTTCTTGTCTGGTATCAATACACTGTCTCCGGGCATGTTCTGACATGCCTGAAACTCGCCCATTGCACCTGTCTGAGTGCGAGACTGCCTGGAGCCTAGGGCGCTATCCAATAAGGAGAGCGAAATATTACTATGGTTTGGACGCAGGTAAAGGGATATACCGTGTATATATAAATAATATCCAAAGTATATAAAACAATAAAGGCAGATTCTCAACTTTAATCTGGCCCTTCACAACAGGAGACAATAAGGAAACGTTGAAAAAGAAGTGCAGAATCAATGATTCGATCAGGAGCAACCTTGATAGACGATTTTTGTCCAAGGGTTATGGCGTTATCCTTTCTACTAAATGAAAATGTGAATGCCGGCTGTCCGATCATTTTGTGCATGATGTTGCGTCCAACAGAGTCATAATCATGCACGTTCACTCCATCCTCAGCGACAACACCTGTAACAACATTCCTTAAAGAAGAGTCTGGAGAGAAAGGTGAACATATAGCAAGTTTTGAAGTGATCTTCTCCAGGTCAGCAGCATCCCTTTTCATCCTTGCCTCTGTTGAATCCTTGTGATGTTCTGATGTTGTGTATGTCTGGTTTGAGAACTCCTGCATTGCAGTGTTATACTCTGATGTTATGCCCTTTGACATTGTCCAAAGGGATCTCTGATTGTCGGTCATTCCACTTCCATGTGTCATCCCTCCTGTAGTCTTCAATGACCTCATCAATGTTGTTTCGATTACAAGATCTGAGCTGAGGCCTGCCCATGATTGGCTGCTGCGACGGATAACATGAAAACCCTTTTCAAATTGTCTGAATACATCTGGGTGGTTGATGTGAAGCTGACTCATCTCTTGGACATAAAAGTGTGCCGATTTCAAGTAATTGTAATGCCCAGCCGCAGCGAATATTGGCATGCATTCAGAAACAGCGCGTAGGTGCAAAAGCCAGGAACCTGTGCGATCTGCTGTTATCAGTGACCTAGCAACTTCTAACATGTGTTGGTAATTTAGCCACAACTGACTAGTTTTGGATCTAGCACACAGTTCCATCTTCCTTTTTCCCAGCTCTTCATTTATTGTAATGAGGGTCTCTGATGTGAACACTGTTTCCAATGGCATTTCACCCTTAACTATTGAGGTATACATTGCTTCAGACTGTTCAACCATTGCTGCAAATTCATGACTATCATGCATTTCTGATATTGTCATGCGGTTAAGACATTTGTCAACCAGAAGATGGCCACGGAATGCTCTCTGAACTGATTTGCCTGTCATCATATGGGCTACTGAGTTCTCCCCATAGACTACTCCTAGAATGTCCTTAAGTCCTGTACCGTCCATCAGTGTACCAATTGCTCCTAGCAAATTCATAAATGTGTGAAATCCTCCTAGGAGCAGGACAAAGGACTTGAGGTGACTGCACTGTGGTGAATCTAGGATTATCTCTGCTGCTTTCCAATATAGGGGTTGGTCAAATGTAACTACTGGGGCAAGGTGGTGTTTGGATGCCAGACCACAAATGAACTCCAGTGTTGACAGAATGCATGTTTTGTCTCCGGAGTACATGTCTATCATTGGTAAGTATCTCACTGAAGACCGCCCTGGATGTTCATCTCCCTTATGAATAATGTGCATCATCCCCTGTCAACCAGGTGCAGGCTGTTTGAAATTGAACGATAACTCCCAAAGCAGATCAACCATCTTGTTACATTCTGCGAGTCTTGGAAGTTCTTTAAATGTGGTGTCTCTGCAAAAGTGTTTGGCAAAGTGATAATCTATTATCACAACTTTTGACCTCTGCACAAGATTCAGTTCATTAATTCTGAACCTCGGAATCCTTTGGTCTGTCTTCTGTCCTGGTGTCAAGGCAGCTATCATGCCCATCCCATGAAATGTCCCTTTCCCATCAATTGTTAGAATATTATGATCTACATTGTCTGCAGCAAATAAGACGGTCGTGTTCAACACATCAATATCCTTACCAAGCATGTTTGGTGCAGTACAATTTGCAGCATTCATTTCAAACCTCTGCAGTTCAGAATAGGAATAGCATCCCATCTTATTCAGCATATCTACAATGAACCGAGACTGGTTTAAGTGGTGCATTTGCACTGCTAGGCCAATTTGCAAAGGGGCAAGGACAGCTCGTGGTCGGACTGCCTGTATGATTGCGTGGCCAATACTAGCAATTTTCTGCTCTGTCTCTTTACCGACAAACAAAGCTTTTAACACAATGTGGAGTGATTGTGGAATATAATCAAGGGCATTCTGTAGTTTTAGTGTCTCTGTAGTCGGGTACTCATTAACATGTGGAACATTAGTCATTATGTCACTTCTTATGAGTTTTGCAGCTGTTTCAAGTAAGTGTCTCTTCTCAGACTCTTCATCACTGTTTTGTTTTGTGTTGTTATAATAGGATCTGAGTATGTCTGATGTTTTCTCTCTTATTGTAACAATACAATTTTTTTTCTATTGAGATATATAGCCATTTTAAGCTTGGTCTGCCGCCATTTTGGACGCCATCTTGAAAATTAAGCCTTTCTGGAAGGTGTATTTTCCTAGATTTTTAGTATGTTAGTGAACATGCCCAGAGGTACCAGAATCAGTTGAGAAATCCTTTGCACCATATTCTCAATTTGAGATATAGCCATTTTAATATCTCCACCGCCATCTGGGACGCCATCTTGGAAATGGCGGCTTTCGGGGGGGGTCGATTTTGGTCGACTTTTGGTATGTTATTTAGCACGCCCAATACTATCGGAATCCATCGAAAAACCTTTTGTATCAATTTTTTTTGGGTTAAGTGCTTTTTTTTCATAGATTGACTCGCCTACTACCCCCTCCTCCCTCCCACTCTCCCTCTCTCTCCCCTATGTCTCTCCCCCCTCCTCCCTCCCACTCTCTCTCCCATAATCCTTTTGTCCCTCCCTCCCTCTCCTCTCCCCCTCCCTCCATCCCTCTCTCCCTCCCGGTATCTCCCCCTCCCTCTCTATCCCTCTCTCCCAGCTGGACTCTCTTGAAGTAACAGGTTCTCGAAAGGAGTTTTATTCCGGTTAGATTGGCTTTATGGTAAGGCTTAAAGCATTGGTTATATTAATGTAGTGTTTACTTTCTAAATTAGGATTACATAAGGATAAGTTAGTATTCATGTTCTTTTGGGAGCCCCCCCCCCTCTCCTCTTCCTTTTGTATGTCTCTCCCCCTCTCCCCCCTCCTCCCTCCCACTCTCTCTCCCTCTCACTCCCACAATCCTTCTGTCTGTCTTTCCCTCCCTCTCTCCCTCTCTTCCTGCATCTGTATGTCTCTACCCCCTCCTCCCTCCCACTCTCTCTCTCATAATCCTTCTGTCCCTCCCTCCCTTTCCTCTGTCTCCCCCCCCCGTCCCTCCATCCCTCTCCCCCTCCCTCCCTTTCCCCTTCCCTCCGCCCCCCCCCCCCCTCTGTCTCTCCTTGTATTTTTCCCTGTGTCTCTCCTTCCCTCCCTCCCTTTCTCCATGCGCCCCCCCCCCCCTCAATAGCTTGCTTTCGAATGGATTATGGGTGCGCTGCAGACCATTGCTAGTTTGGGTAGTGGACTGCTAAGTTGGGTTTAGGTTTCCATTTAGGGGTCCCTCCATCTCCCTAACTGGCCCTAAGGGTAAAATTCAGCCTTGAGTGTGGCGTGTATGTTTAGACTGGGGGCAAGGAGTCCAGAAGCGTTTGATATGAAGGGAATGGGTTTTACATTAGGTTGGAGTTTGTTTAGAGACAGTTGAGGTGTAGGAATGGGGTGTGTTTTTTCATTTTAGACAAGGTGTCAGTCCCCTAGTTCCCCCTTCTGTTGGGGTCTTTGGAAACAGGGTTGGCTTTGCGTCATGTTGTGTGTTATTGGTTGGATGTTTGTTTTGAACTGCGTAGCTATTATGTATGTGAAGTAGGTACCGGATGAGCGCTGGCCTGTCTGGGTACAGGTAATGGTAGGACGAGTTGTAATATTCCTTGGAAAAGGGGGCTTGGGGTGTTTTCGTTCGGGTTCGAAACTGAGGGAAAATGCTTTGGGCTGAGAAATGGCGGGTCTTTGTGAATTCGAGGATCTGGGAGGATATTGCTGTAGATGTAGTGCTGGTGTCCATGAGTTTAATGACATGAACAACTGGGCTATGTGACGGTCAAGGGTTTAGTGGTCTAAGTCACTAAACATTTATTTTTCCCTTGGAAGCAGTTGGAAGAAGAGTCAACACCAAAAGTGTTTGGTGTTGTGAGGGGGAAAATGTGTTAATGTATAAATGAAAATGATGTTGTATGAAGGATGTGAGGCGAAGTTAATATTACATTTATACATAGTCAATACGCTAAGCAGTCATTTAAAGTATAAAATGAGATCGGAATGACGGATTCATCAAAGCAAAAAGAAATTGGAACAGATGAAGGACCAGATTTACCAAGATTATTAGACAATTGATAGGCTGTGTGGAACTAATGATTGTGTTCCCCAGAGAATCATGTGAAAGGAACACACAAAGGATTGGAACCTCCAGTTGTCCGGTTGGACGAACGGACAAAAACAAGCTAAGGCTGTATTGTTATATTCAAATAAATCACACCGAATCTCTCTAGAAATATTAGTATAGGGATGCCCGACATTTCCAATGCGTAAATATGTGACCAGGTATGGACTTCAGGGTCATGTTGAGGGATCTTCATTTTATTAATTTTTTTACATATTATGAAAGTACAGATTCATACCTTCAAAATAAGCCATCACTTGAACATTTTGGTGGGATACTTTGCAAGCTACTTCCTATGATTCATGGTGATTATCACAAAACGTATTCAGAGATAATAGCCTTCAAGAGACGAGCAGGCTATTCGGTGACAATAGTGAAACAACTACAACACTACCCAGAAGTCATTGTAATCCATGGCCCCCCTCTCTCTAGGGCAATTAACACCTGGCAGCTTTCCAGTCTGAGGCTCTTTGTTATTACAATGAGTCTGGTGACTGCAAACACAACACCCAGAGGAAAAAGGAAAAGTCATGATAGTTTATTAAAAAATTTGTGTGGTAGTGAAAGGTTAACCTTCTGTAGTGTGGTAGTGAAAGGTTAACCTTCAGTAGTGTGGTAGTGAAAGGGTTAACCTTCTGTAGTGTGGTAGTGAAAGGTTAACCTTCTGTAGTGTGGTAGTGAAAGGGTTAACCTTCTGTAGTGTGGTAGTGAAAGGTTAACCTTCTGTAGTGTGGTAGTGAAAGGTTAACCTTCTGTAGTGTGGTAGTGAAAGGTTAACCTTCTGTAGTGTGGTAGTGAAAGGGTTAACCTTCTGTAGTGTGGTAGTGAAAGGGACCCTGATAATAAACAAGAGACAAATCAAGTTTCAAGATTTTATTAGCATTTAAAATAACACGAGATAAAAATAGACATGCTAAAGTCAATGTTCAATGTTCTGATGGCCTCTCCAGATGATCACCGTGGTCTTTTTGAACCGCTGCTGGATATTTTGGCTGGTGGTGCTGGGCATGTTATGTCCTGGGCTTCCTCATCACAGAACTCTCTGATCTTGTGGAACAGATAGTGTTGTCTTGCAGAGTCCAGTCCCGGTGGTGGCAGCACAGGAAGTCCATCTATAGGCGGCAGGACACGGACGTCACGGAGCAGCTGGAATCTGGTTTCAGCGCCATCAATAGACATCTTTGCCACAACCACACCAGGTTCCTTGGAATCAAAGCTGCAATAATAAAGTGAAACGTTAGTACAGGGCACATAACAATATCAATGCATTTGTATCATTTGCCAATGACATTCTTTGCACTAAAGTGTGAATAATTAATTACAGTAAATACATAACACACAGTGACCACACCCACCTAAAGTGCTGGTACTGCTTGATCTGTGGCAGTGGCTTGAAGTAAGGCTCCAGATGTTCCTGCCAGTTGTAGGACTGCACGATTACAGTGCCATCTTCCTTTCCCACTAGCTGTGGTATGTTGACTCCAGCCACTGAGCTGTCCCTTACGACTGCTGCAATCTCATCAAGAGTGTTCACCTTGGTCTTTCTGAAACGCTGCTTGAGAAGCCCAAAGAAACAGTCCGGGGTAAACTTTGTGTGGCCTACAATCAGCAGGTGGAGATTGACACGATGGTGAAGACCATGTAGCGCTCGCCACGCTAAGTACCACAACATGTACTTGTTCTTGTTTTGGCCACTGCAGTTGTCACAGTGAAGGTCAACATCTGTCTCCCCAAGATCATGGTCTTTGAAGAAGTGGTGCAGGTAGCTTATGACGGCGTTGCTACCTTTGCTGGACTCCATCCCCTCATCCACCAAATAGTTGACTTGCCGTGGAATCGCCTCACAGCAAACACCGAATATGCTGCACTTGCGTGGAGCCAAGAAGTACATGGGCCCTGGCTGAAGGGGGTCTGATGGGTAGTGCACCTGCAATAAATGAATAAGGATTTTAGAAAGAAAAGAAAGGGAGCAATGCAGTAGTTATAACAATTATAACATGATGGTTGTGAAAGAGGGCTTGGTATGTAGTCACCTTTTGAGCGTAGTCGAAACTGTAATGCATTGTCATGGGCTTGCTTGCCGGTGGCACATGACCACCCAGAGAAAGACCATCACCGATCTCCTTGGCGGCTTTAAGCAGCTCGGATTTTACATGCGCCAGATGTTGTTCCTGCTGCTTCAGCTTTGCAGACTTCTCAGCCTCTGGCAGATTGGCACTTCTGAAAATCTGAAGAAAAAAAAGTTAAGTAAATGATGATTAATATTAATAATAATAAACTGTATTTGTTAACACTTTTCATACAGAAGTTGCAGTTCAAAGTTCATAACACTGTGATGTTCACTAACCAGATAATTGTTCTTCTGACACACCCAGCAAAGATCAGACATTGGTTTGATTGCTGTGATATGACTCAGTAATTGCCTCCAGAGGGACTTAAATGTGGACAGGCCCACTGCTCGCTGGTCTGAAAGATTAATAAGAACACATGTTAGCACAATGTCATTCATTTTCAAGCTTTGTTTTTATTTGACAAAGACCTATTTGACCTATTTCTTTGACAAAGATTTGCTTACACCTACCAACTGGCATTGCCTTGGTATATAAACGCCACACAGAAAAAAATAGGCATGATGTACTATATTAGTTTTAAATAGACAATAATAATAACTTACCCGTGGATGAAGAGGAAAGCTTCACGGCAGATTTGTATCGCCCCGAAGAAATAGTTTGTGTAAGCACGTTGTCTTTTTTTGGAAATCGATTTATTTCCGATAGTCCATTCTGACTTTCGACCAAAAGCCTGGAGCTGAGCCATAATAATCAAATCTTTATGATCCTCTTCGAGAGCCGCTATCTCAAAACGCCTTGTGTAAACTTCATCACGGTCCAATTTTGTGATACATGACCGCCGATTAAGAATGTCATTTTCTTTATCACCCTGGACGCATTTACAAGTAAATCGCAAAAGTCTTTCCATTTCGCATTCGTGGCTCTCGTCAGATTCAACTTCCACAAAGCACATTACATGTTCTACCTTGTCTCCAAATCCGTTAGGTGTGTTGTCACCATCATCTGGCTCTGCCTCGTCTTCAAATCCGTTAGTGTTGTCACCATCACCATCATCTGCCTCTAACTCGTCTCCAAATCCGTTAGTGTTGTCACCATCATCTGGCTCTTCAGCGTTGCTGTCAGTGATTATAGCCCGCATAACGTCTGCGTTGTCTTCTTCTTCTGAACCAGAATCTGAGTTTCTTTTTGGATTTTTATTCTGCACAAAGAAATCCGCGATGAATGTTCCTAAAGCGCGTTCATCTTCAACACAGTGTGCTCCGAAGTGAGCAAACCGGTTTAATGCCTCGGCAACTGCCCTCGCTGTGGGTTCCATGGTGACTGTCAAGCATGCACTGCCTGCTCTCTGTTCAATACCCATCCATCAATGGCATCAACTTATTGACGTCACCGCCTGACCAATAAGCATTTAGATGTAAATACATGTAGTGTGGTAGTGAAAGACACAACAACTAGGTTAACCTTCTGTAGTGTGGTAGTGAAAGGTTAACCTTCTGTAGTGTGGTAGTGAAAGGTTAACCTTCTGTGGTGTGGTAGTGAAAGTGGTAGTCTTTTTTCATCGAGAAAAAACGGATAAATAGTTTTTTTTACCATATTTCTACACATTTCGCTGCCACATTACAAATTATGAAATCTCGACGAAATACCTCTGAATAAGAATAAATAAAAAAAATTAAAGATTCAATGACTAATTCGGCCAGAAACGGCTTTGAGGCGAAGCGTTACTAAGCGCTTCTGTAGTGTGGCAGTGAAAGGGTTACAACATCTCTCCAGCCTCGCGCTGCAGCAGCAGCACCAGCACCAAGCCGCGCGATTGGACATTTGTAACGTCAACACAGCCCAGCTTTCAACAGTGTTATTTAGATGTATTTACCCATTAGGTTGGAAAAAATGCACCCTAACGAAATTCGTTCGCTCATAAAATTCTAACTGTGTTTTAATGGTTTTTAATTAAGTTAAAACATGCGTTTTATAATGGGTCAAGGCCTCTTTTTTTATCTTTTTTTTAGACACTGCGTTACGTTGCTTATAACTTATAACATTAAGATAGTGTATTAATAGTGTGTTATTCTCTCTCTGAGAAAGGAGAGCTAAATAATGTGTCTGTGTGTTAACACCTATTAAGTACAAGTACTTGCTACCTGGACAGGCCGCACAGCCCGCTCGTGTAGTTTTTCTCCTCACTTGAAAGAAGATTTGTGGAACTATTATAACAATAATTACCTCATTTACAAGTTGTATTTAAGTTTGCAACTAAGGGCAAATAAGGGAACAGATTAATGACAATTCAAATATGTAAAAAAAATCAAGATTTCGATTTTTGGGATTTTCTGGACAGCAAGACATTTTGTTCATTTCAGAGCACCTCCCCCTTGCGCATCAAATCGGGGTTGGTCACGGCGGGTCACATATTGACGAAATGAAAAGGGAAATACCACTGAGGTTAAGTGTATGTTTTTGCTTTCTTTCTGCACAGGTGCTCGGCAGGACAGATGGGGCTCTGACGATTTCAATACCAACTGGGGAAACGGCTATATAAGCCTTGGTATAAGTATGAATGATAAGCCATTTATCAATCCCTGTCTGCACCAGAAAAAATCTGATAGTGTGTTCTGTGTTGATAATCTTGTTCTTCCAAACGGTGATTGCAGGTGTCTTTGAAAGTGGGGAGAATGTCGGTTACACAGGAAGTTCACCTTAGTGGAACATTGATAGAAACAACTGAAGGTTTAGAAGCAATAGCAATAACTGGAAATGTCACAGTATAAGTGAAGAAGCCATGGCCAAAGATATTCAGGCCTTTACAAAACCTTGTATTTAAGTATAAGAAAGGAGGCCGTTATAGATTGAGAAACCAAAACAAAAAACAGAAAAAGAAAGCACGAAGAGCGATGAAACGAAATAATGCCGATAATGGCAGCATGCTGACAACCTTTGCAGACACTCACGTAGAAAGATTATACCTGAAGTTAATCTGATTGAGTTGGATGTGATGGAATTCCCTCAGGTGACCAGTATAACAGAGGGACTGGAAATAATGACTTTGATTCCAATACAGGAGGTCTTACAGGAGAGAGAACCAGAGACAACGGTATTACTCCAACCAGAACCGATCCACGCTGGAGTGTCCATTGCAGGTGACTGAGTTTAACCAAGGGACAAAGAAAGCGACTGAAGCGAGCGGCGTTGTTACAGCCGTCCCACGAAGTCCACTCTGGCCGTACGGCTGGAACAGAGACCGACAGCAGGTATGGAAATATACACGAACAGTTTCCACAGCCCACCCGTTTCCCATGTCCAGTCGTCCCTCGAGACCAAAGCAAGGATGAGAGGCGTGGGCCAGTGACGAGGAGCCAGACAGCAAGGGCCACGGTGGAGGAAGAGAGGATGACGTGCCTCTCTCCAGAAAGACAGAGAGCATTCACGGAACATCCGAAAGACATGAGACAGTCCATAGAAAACTGGTGGAGAAGCAGCTGGCGGTTGACCAAGTCATACGCGAGAGGGAGATGCTAGAACAAGAGCTGGCGAAACAGACTGTGATCATGAGTGATGTAATTTTGGAAGTTATGTTTCGTACTGCAGAACAAGGACTCAGTGAACAAGAGAAGTCACTTGCTCTGTTACCTGAACAGGGTGCGGAGCAGCGAAGCGATGATGACAGCCGCAGGAGGGGTGAGTTTCCAGGCCCCTCCCAACAACAAGGGGCCCAAGGAGCGGCGGCTGAAAAGGACAGGTATGCCCCTCTCTCCTCCAGGCAACAGGACATGCAACCAGAGGACCGGAGAGGGGTGGACCTGGCGGGAGCTGTGGGATGCCAGCCGAGAGACAGCTGGGGTTGTGGTAAACTGGGACCGCCTGGATGGCCGGCATAGGCTGAGTGCTAGAAATGTGGAGAGATCGGCCATCTTGCTCGATCATGTGGCAAAGGGTGGCAGGCTCAGCAAGAGTCCATCGGACGGCGAGAGTCCAACAGACAGCAAGAGTCCATCAGAAAACAGACATGCTGAACATGCGGAATGTTGGGACATTTTCAGAGGGAGTGTAAAGAGGTTGTGTCTGCAAAGGCCATAGGTTGAATAAGAGCGAAGCGGGAATGCACAGGAGAAGCTGAAAGTGCACGGGAAAAATAGAGAAAGATAATATATTAAATAAAAAAAAAAAAATACGACTGATTAGAATAAAATTTGAAACTAAGATACATAGATAGGTTAAAACAGTGGTCACCAACCTTTTTAAGCCCAAGATCATTTTTTTTTTTTGGTGAAGGCAAGATCTACCTATTGAAGCGTTGAGAGAAAAAGACAGCCAAGATTGTACTTTAAACTAAATGACTTATTTGCCTGTATTCTAATTACATGCAATGCTTTGGTCCAACATTAAAACGTCAAAGTAGAACTATTATGTACTTTCTCAGTCAGTGCTAAGTGCAGTCATCTTATGCAGCATCACTTTTCACATCAAAACAAAAGTAGAACTGTAATGTGGACTTTCTCATATTATTAACATTGACAAACATATTTACAATTAGCATTTTATAAAGTAGAACTGTAATGTGTACTTTCTTAGTCAGTGCTAAGTGCAGCATCACTTTTCACATCAAAAGTAGAACTGTAATGTTTACTTTCTCAGTCAGTGCTAAGTGCAGTCAGTGCTAAGTGCAGTCAGTGCTAAGTGCAGCATCATTTTCACATCAAAACAAAAGTAGAACTGTATGTGTACTTTCTCAGTCAGTGCTAAGTGCAGCATCACTTTTCAGATCAAAACAAAAGTAGAACTGTAATGTGGACTTTCTCATATTATTAACATTGACAAACATATTTACAATTAGCATTTTATAAAGTAGAACTGTAATGTGTACTTTCTTAGTCAGTGCTAAGTGCAGCATCATTTTCACATCAAAACAAAAGTAGAACTGTATGTGTACTTTCTCAGTCAGTGCTAAGTGCAGCATCACTTTTCACATCAAAACAAAAGTAGAACTGTAATGTGGACTTTCTCATATTATTAACATTGACAAACATATTTACAATTAGCATTTTATAAAGTAGAACTGTAATGTGTACTTTCTTAGTCAGTGCTAAGTGCAGCATCACTTTTCACATCAAAACAAAAGTAGAACTGTAATGTTTACTTTCTCAGTCAGTGCTAAGTGCAGTCAGTGCTAAGTGCAGTCAGTGCTAAGTGCAGCATCATTTTCACATCAAAACAAAAGTAGAACTGTATGTGTACTTTCTCAGTCAGTGCTAAGTGCAGCATCACTTTTCACATCAAAACAAAAGTAGAACTGTAATGTGGACTCTCAGGGTAAGATCTAAAAAAATATTTAAAAATTTTTTATTTATTTATTTTTTTCATGGAAAGATCTACAGGGACAGTCTCAAAGATCGACCAGTCGATCAAGATCGACGGGTTGGTGACCACTGGGTTAAAAGGTTAGATTAGGTGTGCAAGTTACTAAAACGGTTTGGAAGACTAACAAGGGTAAGTTGGGACTGTAGAGGGATGAAGTAACTGGCAATTGCATGGGCTAATCGTACTAACAAAAATGATGGTTTTAAACAGGAACAATGGAGCATTTTTAATATTAGACAGGGTAATAACAAAGGACTATTTTAGTAGTGATTATACATACTTGATCCAAGGGTGGTCAAGGAGACTTAAAAAAAATACAAAATTATTTCATTTCTTTGTTTCATTTCTTTAAAATTTAAAAATTTTCTTTTTTAGTTTTTAGGGGGGTATTTATGCCTCTAGATGATAGTTTAATTCTGTTAGATGGGTGTGTTGTATGAAGGCACTCACAATTTTTTGTTTATTTTTTTTGCAAATGTTCTTTGTTTTTGTTTGACACTTTTATTTAGGGACTGACTGGCTGGGGGGGGATCTCTCGCCGGTCAGGGATAGGAGGTGGTGGTGACACAGCGGGACTGGTAGGAATGTCTAATATAATGGGCTGGAAACACTAAGGGTGGACTAGAGCTGGTTCATGATTTTGTTTTCCGCTCATTGGGAGTCCAGAGGTAGAATCTGGGGAGTTGTGTCACGTTTTTGGGTATGGTAAGTGTTGGGGAAACGTGTTTCTCTGTCCAATAGGTAAGCTCTGTAGGTTTTGGTCACCATTGGCCATGAAGTTTTCATGTAGGGTGCAGACATGTGAAATTGATAATTGGCTTATGGGAGACTCTGCACCGGCTTGTTGAGGGCTGGCAGAGTGTGTGGGATGTGTGTTTAAAGGGACTGTGGTTTGTTACCATGCATATAGGATCTGTTGGTGATTGGCCTCGTCTAGAGCTGGCTGTCCGGACCGAGGGGACTGTCTGGGAAGAAAGGTAATGATAGTGTAATAAATAGGTTATTCCACTCTCAAGGGTGGAAGTAGTGTTGTGTTGAACTTGAGATATTTGATCTAGTAAATTAGTCCAGCACAAAAATGAATGAGACAAAGGTGATTTAATTGAATATTAACCTGAGAAGCCGTGGAATATATAGATAACTAATTTGGAAAAAATGTATTGTCAAATACAGAACAGTAAAGATGTATCTGAGCGAAAATGAGACCTTCCAATCCATTGTGTGTTTGTAAATAACAAATCCAAAAAGCAAAAAGGACAGAGGGAAAATCGTTTCCTTCGGTGGAAAATCGGAGCAGGACCAAGACTGCCCACAACAAAAAAGAGACTGTGGTTAGCACAAAATACAACAAGAAGCAACGGCCAAAACGAGTTAGCAGTTAAGACCTCAGGAGTTTGGAATAGGGATAACTGACAGGGATGAAAGCTAAGGATAATTGAGATCAATGGTCTTTTCGAGGAGACTAATTATTTATGTTTGCTTGTTTGAATCTCCCTCGATTTTTTAGAGTGTTAATCTTTTCGGTGTGATGTATTAATCTTTTCTTGCAGAGTCAATTACACAAAATAGACACATTGAAGCTAAGAAAACATGGATAAAATAGTCTAAACAAAAAAGCTGTTATTGAAAGAGTGGTTCCTTGTAAAAACAGGAACAGCTTTCTTAGTCTGAAGTCATATTAATAACTGATATTGTGTGTGACTGGGGAAGAAGCTAACAAGGGTGGGAAAGAGTGAATGATGATTTTGTAACTGTACAGACGGAAATGGGTTTGGTAGTTCGATTTGTGTAATTTTTGGATTTTTTGAATTTTTAGAAAATATTAGCAAAAATGATAATTATGGTTTAACATGTTTAATTTCGAATATATTGGTGCTATATAGTGGGTTATGAAACCCACTAAGGGTGGAATGTCGTATATTATTTAAACAAAACATGTAAAATATCAATAAAATGTACATGTGCAGGACAAAAATACTTGGTAAGTTGGATTACAGAAGGAATCAAAAATCAGCAGGCTGTCTCCTCAGCAAAGGAGCCAGATTCAAGCAAACAGCTGTTAACAGTCACCATCCCTTGTCAAAATAGGTTCTAAAAGGCCTTAGAGATCAGATAGGTAACACCAGACCACTTGGCATCTCCCCTTACACAACCGATTTGACTGAAGGCTATTTTGAAGTAAGCAGAGAAGAGTTCTGTTGACTTTAGCTAACAGCCCAAACAGGCAATTCTGAGATACAACACCCAATCTAAAGGCTAAACCATTTTAGTTTAGAACTAAAATAGGAAGAAATGGATCAATTCAAAAGATAAAAGTAAACTGTCACACAAAATCACCTTAGATTATAGGTTTAGCGAGCATGAATAGTTGACAACAAGTTAACCAAATAAAAAGTCATAGTTTGTAAATTAATGTTAAAGCTAAAACAAGGTTAAAGATTACTTTGAAATAGGAATACAAACAGTAGGATGTAACATTAAATAAGGCAATTTCATAAGTTACATATAGGCATTACTCTTAAAACTATTAGGAAACGGTAGTCAAAATAAAGAATAACTCTTAAATAATAAGGATAAGAGAACCATGACACAGGACTCCTTATCGGTTAATCAAGAAGCCAGTATACTATTTCTGTTGAAGGACGTATGCTATTCTCTGTGCACAGAGAGAAGAACTGTAAGGATTTCCAAATAAGGTAATGCAAATACTAGAATAGGCTGTAGCCAGTTGGATTCTCCCCATTATAGACTGTAAACTCTGTGTCACCAGACCAGGATGACGTGTCACTCAAAAGGGATCTTCCAGAAGTAATTTGGCCAATAGGGAAGCACAATCTCTGGAGTGACGTCACATGACAGGCAGGGAAAAGGTTTTTCTCTCTCTTCTTAAATTGCAGGACTGGTGAACAAAGGAGACTCGAGCGTTCAGAGCCGGAGACGCACAGAGCCACTGACACAGACGATCAGAGGATCGCCTCGCAGCAGGGGATCCAGACTCCAAAGAGAGGATGAATCAAGCGCTCCCAGCTTGGAGAAAACACGGAGACCAGAGTTGCCTTGGCAACCAGTCCCAAACTGAGAAGACCAGAGGTTGCCTTGGCAACCAGCACCACCACCGGAGAAACGAGTCTGACCGGCATCCGCCGATCAGAACGGGACCAACTGCCACACCAAAGAGATGATTAGATAGAAGAAGCAGATCCTGTATTGGTGTGATTCATAGATGTGTTTATTAAGAATGGAATAAACACCCCAGCTGTTTGATTCAAACCACCTCATCTGTGCTTCCTTCCTACAACCGAACCACATTGAAATGCAAACGATGGAGAGTAGAAGGGTACAAACTATACGATCACAGAGACTACAATGAATGAAAGACACTTCACGTGATTTTTGAATCCAGAAATGTGTTCTCCCAAGTCTTGGAAATCAGGGGGAAATATATTAAAATTGTATCCAACACACATCAAAAACGATTTACATTTCTTCAATATTTGTATCCGTAAAGCTAGTTTTGCCAAATTCAGTGGCCCACAAGGTCAAGATCAGTGGCCCTCCTGCTTGTCTTGGTTTGATTATCAAATAGAAGGAGGGATCCCAAAATGTTGCACCTTGATTGTCACACTTTTTCTTTTTTTAAATTATGTTTTTGGTAGATTTATTATTTGTTTGTTCTACCGGGCAGTCCGGTAGAGAGAGAGAGAGAGAAAGAGAGGAAGAACGGGAGACAGAGCAGGGGGGAGACATTCGGCAAAGGACACCGGGTCCGGGAATAGAACTCGGGTCGGCCGCTTCGCGACGCAGCAGCAATACATGGTGTGCTACTAGAGCGGCCCTGTCACGCTTTTTATATGTGCCAATACAATAATATAGGAAAAGAAAATGTAATTAAATAATTATTTGTACACATAATATGTATAAAACATATAATTGTATGGTACAAATGGAATAACATATATTTCCACATTATATATCATGTTACAATACTATCCAAATGCACATCAGATAATCTACACATGTATATGAATGAATTATGTTCAAGTTATTCTACTATTCTATTTGGGTTGTCTTTTTTTAGATTTATAATAAAGCACAAGAGACTTAGGTGAGGCAAGTCTTTATTATCATATGGATCTTCTCTGCAACAAGCAACACTGGATTCAACAAAAAACTCAACCATTGCATTACAGACTCACCGTTGCCCACAGTAAGCCTTCAGCTGCCCTGGCAGAGACAGCTGCTGCATTCAACATGCTGGATGACATCACAGATCATAATTCACAGTTGGATTTATTTGTTGTATAACGTCTCCAAAAGGACACTGCTTTCCAAAGGTGGATTATGGAGCCTCTGGAAGGGCTAGGGTCACGCCAGATGGTTCTTTGGAAAACCATACAACGGCAAGGTTGCTAACGAAACAAAGAGTGCAGTTAACATGCAGCGCCACAGAGCTGTTCTAAAAATAGTAACTATCGGAGCCGCCGGCAAATCTGCCAACCACAGAGGGTTCTCGTGTGGCATCTATGGACCACCGTTTAAAAGTTGCATAAAGAAAGTTAGCAAGCCAAACTGTTTGACTGGTTTGGGGCAGTGGAGGCTGCTGACCAAATTTGTAGGTGAAGCACAAATTATTATATTATATATTAAATTATATTTTTTAAACATCCCCAACGCTGCAACACCCCCATTCCTCCCAGGTGTCAGGCTCCTCATTTGCTTCCATTCATTTTGGGGACCATGTTTAAATATCATCCTTCTGAAGTATAAACAAACTATACTGCTGTGACGATTTCAATAAAACAGACCATTCTGAGTCAATGGTATGCAGTGGCGTTGCGCAATATGTCGGGCCCCCCCGCAGGGCAGACCACTCCCCTAAATCAAACCAAGCAGACCATGTACAGTATACAGTGGCTCGGTGGCCCGATCAAACCAAGCAGACCATGTACAGTATACAGTGGCTCGGCGGCCCGATCAAACCAAGCAGACCATGTACAGTATACAGTGGCTCAGCGGCCCCTGATCAAACCAAGCAGACCATGTACAGTATACAGTGGCTCGGCGGCCCGATCAAACCAAGCAGACCATGTACAGTATACAGTGGCTCGGAGGTCACTGTATACACACACACCAGTCAGCGACTAAGAGCCACAAAAATGACTGTGGTACCACAAAGAGCCACACCATATACCAGCGTTTCTCAACTTTTTTTTTTCAGTCACGGCACCCTTCATGTTTAGGTCTCACCCTCTGGCCTCTGAAGTTGCTAATGTCTTTTTTATTTGGGCCTCACAGGGTTAAAAGTACCCTGTGAGACCCACAGTTGCAAAATTACAAAATCACTTTTAGCCATTTAAAAAAAGAATGTTTATTTAAAAAATGTTGAATGAATGAATGAATGAAAACTTTATTTAACATATTGCAGAATGGGTACAATACAGTACGGCTCAATACACACAATTGTTAAG
This sequence comes from Notolepis coatsorum, assembly GCF_963971535.1. Classification (NCBI taxonomy): domain Eukaryota; kingdom Metazoa; phylum Chordata; class Actinopteri; order Aulopiformes; family Paralepididae; genus Notolepis; species Notolepis coatsorum. The sequence goes on from NC_140169.1 coordinate 179,201,056, forward strand.
GGGATGCAGACCTGAGAAAGACGTTTGTCTTGTTTCCATCAGGGTCCCCCATTTTCAATTCATATAGACATTTATGACATACACAACATACATGACATTTATGGCATAGGGACATATATGTATTTAGTACTGATACATTTGTGACATAAACGGTATTCAAATATACAGTACTGTTACCCCTAGATCCTGACAGAGTATATATATATATGATGGGGAGGGGACTGTACATTAGGAGGGGGTGGGTGGGTGGGAGAGAGATATACATACGGCGGGGAGGGAATATATACATGCGGTGGGGAGGAGACTGTCTATTAGGAGGTGGTGGGGGTTTTGGGCATTTACGGTGGCCAGTTTCGAATTGCAGCCTCCCGTAGGTGCTCTTTAAGAGCGGTTTTGAATGTGGGTAGGGATTCACATTCCTTTACAGCTATGGGTAGGGCGTTTCACATTGATGTGGCATAATTGCGAAACGTATTTAGTCCCTTGTTTGAGCCGAATCTGGGTTTAACATGATTTGTTGTTAAGCACATGTATAGTCAATTGGTCCTGTTGTTCAGCCGTACAATGCCATTTGATAGTAAATGTGTTTATATGTCCCACCCTCTGGCCTCTGAAGTTGCTAATGTCTTTTTAATTTGGGCCTCACAGGGTTAACTTCTTAAGCCTGAGATATACAGTAAAAGTGTATATTTTCAGCATTACTTTTGTTTACCAATGCTTTTAATTGTTATTAGTGAAATATAAGATTATAGAAATCTCAGGGCATTGAGTCGGAAACCGGCGCATATTGACATGAGGAAGTGGCACAGCCAAAAGTGAGTGTAGTCTTTTGAAGGAAGAGACTCAGGGCTTTCGAATTTCGAAAAACTACCCTACCCAGCTCAATCATCTGACTTCTGGATAAACTTTTTTATTTCTCTTATTTTTTGGGATTATCTCCCACAAACCTGAACGTTATTGGCATAAAACAGAACGCAATTAGTTTCTCTACCTTTCTGTGAACGTCTTGCAAAAAACTGTGTTGCAATACGATGAAAAATGGTGGAGAAATTTACATTATAAAAAAGATGGCAGAATTCAGTACTGTATCTACAAAACCTTCTGTTTAATCATCTTCCCTTTATTCATTTGCTTAGATTGTTCAGGTCTGGTAAATTTTAGCATGGTGTTATTCACAGTCAAAGATAATTAAAATATTTTTTTAATAGAATTGATATTCTCCTTTGGTTCATTACAATTTACTCAAGCCTAGTAACAGACACTATTTCTGACACTGATCCATATATGTCCCTAGATTCAGATACCAAGAACATGCAAATGGACCATTACATTTTTTTTTATTCTACGTTCTTATGGAATGAGTGAAAAAAAAATAAATAAAGTAAAAAAAAGTAAAAAAATATATATATATTATATATTTTATTTATTTATTTATTTTTATGGATGAAAGAGCCGCACATTGACGGGCAAAGAGCCGCATGCGGCTCGCGAGCCACGGGTTGGCCACCCCTGAACTAGTGCTATATGCTTCATTGCGTCATTAATACATTTTTCAATCAATCAATCAAACAATGCCGTTTGTTTAGACATTCACAAGACTTGCATAACGTTACAACATAATGTTAGCTAGCAAGCAAGCTAGTCGACAATATCTCCTTCATCCATTGCAACGCTATCTACAGTACTAGAGAATTCAAAGTGCCCGCGAGGCGATGACGTTGTTGTTGTTGTCACGTTTAGCTTTTATCGCAGGTGTATATATATATCATCAAATGATGCACAATAAGTTCATGAACAATAACAAAACACTCCACCCTGGGCATGATAGCTGCGGTGGTAGCCCTTTAGCTATGTTAGCTCCAACAAGTTATCTTCTTAAACTGAGATAAAAATAATTTTGTAAACAAGCTGCAGAGCAGCAGTACTGCAGAAGAGAAACCATTATCTGATTGGATCACAAGGCTGTCAATCATTCTAGATGCAGAGCCGCAGCGCAGCAGAAAGAAACCATTATCTGATTGGATCACAAGGCTGTCAATCATTCAATCCCCCATTCAATGGCAAGAGTTTAACTGCACAGACCGTGCTTAGATGACGTTAATAGCCTATTTTGATTGGCTATTATTTATTATTTATTTAATCCTGGGTCAACCTGTGCAGCCATCTGCACAAATATTTACTGCAGTCATTACTGCAATGCAGGCCTGCTCAGAGCTGTCAATTTTGGCCATTTTTGAAGAAAAAATTATTCACTGGAATTTTTTTACAGAGGAAAACATTTCTAATAAAAAAAATTATAATAATAATAATTAAAAAAAATATATATATATATATATATATATATATATATATATATATATATATATAGGTAAATTAATAATAATTATGAGTCAATTTGTGATTCACGTGTTGTCATAGAGAAACCTCCACTGGTTTGGGGGCATGGTCAAAAACCATCGAGGATTGGGAGTGTGACAGGATTGTTGAGATTCATAGACCCGTTTATGGCAACAGGTCTAATATCCTGTATTCTCACCACAGGTTGTCTATTATTATTATTATTATTATTATTATTATTATTATTATTATAAATTGTTTTGGTGATGATCCAAATTAACAGATTTAATTTAATTTCGCCTATCAGTGATACTGAGATCAATTACAATTAAGTAATCGTTTTTACAATTACAATTCCTCAGATATCCGTGTCAAGATATCCACTTCTCGTAAAGGGAAGGATGTCTTTTTTCTGTTTATATGGAGATTGCTTCTCTCTTAAATGTATTTCAGCAAATCATATCTAAGATAGCACTGGTGCTTCAGAGTGAAAGGCCTGACTGTAGTGGTTTCAGCTGGATAGTTTCAATCATGGTAAATGGATTTTCTAAATGCCAAAGAAGCTGGTTTATAGATTTGGCTTCCCGGAGAGGAGAGCAAACTAATTTAGCTGGAATATTGCTGACTGCCGGGACATCTCCATGCATTTTCAAGCCAAATCAAGACTAAATGTGAATTTCACTATGCCATTTTGTGATATACCTCCTGTAACCTCCATATCCAATCTCTGACAAATAATTTCGGGGGCCATCTTGATGCATCTCATTTTTCCTCAGTGTCACGCCTTGGTCTGGTGATCTGCCTGTGTTGCTGCCAAGCTGCCATGTTTCCTCAGTCCAGTGCCCCTTCTTTCTTCTGCAATGTCTCTTCTAAAACTGCACCGTGGGAAATAGGCCCGACCGATAAAAAATTTGTATTTGGCCTTGTGTGTACAAATTTGACCATTTTAGATCATTTTCTTGATTTCAATTGGATTTGGGACAACCATTACACCCACGCTCCTGTCTGTGTGTGTGCACGTGGGTGTTGGCATCTCTGAGTGCTCTTCTAGTTGTACATGCTACTCCAACTCCCCAAGAACCATCACACACACACACACACACACACACACACACACACACACACACACACACACACACACACACACACACACACACACACACACACACACACACACACACACACACACACACACACACACGTCAGATGCAACACACAAAGAAATATTGCTCCTAATGCCACACATTCTGTATATCGAAAAGTATCGTTTTCAGTTTTTTTCCTTCTGGATATAGAAGCGACGCCTGTGACACAAATAAAAACTGCTGGCAAATTAGTGGGTAGCGTATGAGCTGCTATCTCCTTGAATATTGATGACGTGTCCTTGAGCAAGGCACTTTTACCCATACTGAAGTACTGTAGCCTGAACTTATAGCCGCCTAGACCCATTTCAGTGAGCGGGATTGTGTGTGTGTGTGTGTGTGTGTGTGTGTGTGTGTGTGTGTGTGTGTGTGTGTGTGTGTGTGTGTGTGTGTGTGTGTGTGTGTGTGTGTGTGTGTGTGTGTGTGTGTGTGTGTGTGTGTGTGAGTATGTACATCACTGTACATTATAATGTGTTTTAATCAACTTACAAGGTTAAGTAAGGGTTAAAGAATAACCTCTTATCTGCACCCCTATTTGTGTCACCCAGGAGAACATGTGAATTATCCCAATAACAGTGTGGCCGTGGGTGCTATAGGTGCTCTTGATATTTGGAGTGCCTTGATTTCAGAAGGCAAGGTCACTGTTATTGCCCCTGCTACACTTGACAATACTAAGAGCTTTGATACTTCACTAATTGTGTCAGATATAGGCAGGCTGATAATATGCCCTCTGGATCTTACCGGTGTATCAAAAAAGAAGGTTTTTACATTATAGATACAGATGTAGCCCTTAGGACGGTCTGCACTGCTGAGTGGTTTCCGGTGGTTGCCGTATTAACGGTAACAACCAGTAGGGGCGCTCGTGTTGTACAAGGTTACTTTCGTCTCTAGGTAAATGGGAGGGGAGAAAATAAAACGTGCCGTGTTCTCAGCTTGAATACACAGCGCGGATGCTGTGTAAAGAAAGATTGAGGCTATTTTCAAACGCTTTGGCTTTCTCTGTTCTCTGCTTCATATAATTAATCAAATATCCAATCTAACAAATTTTGTTTGCTCATAAAATGCTTAAAAGGTTAAATACATGAATTCTTATTCTGTTTTGTCCTATCCACTATCCTGTGATTATAAAAGCGCGTTTAGCCCCTCTAATACGCAATGCTAATGCACTCGCAGATCAGGTTTTTAGTTCTATATCGTACTAGCTTCCGCTCAGCGTCATCTGCACACATCTCACTCCAGTGACGTGCACTGAATAAAAACTTCACAATGTACCTTTACATACCAACATCTGTCTGACCACACCCCCATCTGCTACCTACATAAGCAGGGGTGGGGCCACACACTCATCTCCTTCTCAAATTTCACCACAAGAGAGTGCCTGTATACCAATCACTTGGCGTGGGAAAGAAAGTATTTATCTGAAGAAAGAAAGAACAAGGAGATACGTTGACGTTATATCTTTATTTTCTCTCTCACTATTTCGAGAAAATACGGCGATAATGTCTTCGTCACTGGAGTGTCTGGAAGATGATGATCATTCTGACCTCCACCGGCTTTTTCGTATTAGGGGCTCGCGTCGCTGATATACTCCCCACCTGCAGTCCTCCTTGCTGCGGCTGGTTAGGTATGAACCTCCGGTTATACAGCTGGACTGGGGGAGGCACCGGCTGTTGTGAGAAACTGGTTGCTTCTGAGCTGGGTGAGTAATGTTTTGCTTGCGAGCGCTAGTTGTCTGCTAGTGCTATGGGGGTTAGCTGACAATTTTATGAAGGCCGGCCCTAGATTGGGGTCCTCTGCTCGGCTTATTAGGCGGCGGACGGAGGATCCTGGTCTGACGCCCATGATGGTCAAACTAGTGGGCCGCGACCGAGACCTGGTTGAACCTGGGATTCTCTGGACAAGCGGATGCTTCTCTGTCCCGTGCAGGCCCCATATTTCACATGAATATGAGAGTATACCCTAAAACAAGAGGAAAAGTGGGTATGGATCTTCTTTATCGGTAGTTCCATGCTCTAGTCGGCTGCAGCCCGTGTGGGAATTGAGCCGACTCCGCTGTATGTCTGGTAAATCACTGTTGAAAACTGTGTTTGACATTTCTTTTTCTCTTCTCTCTTAGGATGAGGAGGGTTTCAGGCGGCGGCCTGTCTGAAGTGTGGCTTGTTATGTCGTTGTGTACAGTTCAGGTGATAGCTGCTTAGCTTGCATGCTAGTTTGTGGCCTACTGTTAGCCAGTCAGCTGTTAGCTGCGGCGCTAGCTCGTTGTGTTCACTAAGCTAGGAAACGTTAGCTTGTTGCTATCAGTCGGGCGGCTGTTAGCTTAATGCTACACTGTTGAACGTTACTATGAGTATAACATGCCTTAAACACTCTGACTACGACGTCATCTTTGACAGAGGATGTTAGTCGACCCTACACCCAGGTGCCATGCCAGCGAGGACTTCGTCAACATGGAGAACGGCGGCTGGGTGGCGTAGCGGACATCCCAGATAGCAAAAGACATTAATTAAATGTTGGATTTTGGTCAGATTGGTTATTTTTGGTTGAGGTTGAAAAAGCTATGTTTATTCAATATCTAAATTACAGACACCATTTCAACATTTGAAAAACTGTTGTTGAATCGATTTAGTATAGATGCTTGTTTTTCAATGTTGAAATGCCCAACAATGAAATTACATGGTTACAACGTAGTGCTGATAATCCCCCCTCCCCTCCCCCCTCCCCTTCGAGGGGGTAGGTCGTAAGCAACTCGCGAGGCCAGCTAGAAGATCTCACGGGACTTGAGGCATTAAAAGAAAAACTTGGCGCCATGGTGTCTTCATTCAGCGTGACTAGTCAAGTGCGCACACGTCTTTGGTAAGTCCTTGACAATATAATGTATTATGCTATTCACATTAGGCATGTGCCGGTAACCGGTTTCACGGTTTGAAAATGTCAAAACCCCCGGCCTGGAAAGTAGCGTTAACTTATAACAGCGCGAGCTAACGTACGTCAGCTATACGTCAGCTCAACCATGCGAGTCTGCTAGCTTAGCCAGCTAACGTCAGCTCGACCATGCGAGTCTGCTAGCTTTAGCCAGCTACACAGACCATGCGAATCTGATAGCTTAGCAACTAACGTCAGCTCGACCATGCGAGTCTGCTAGCTTTAACCAGCTACACAGACCATGCGAATCTGATAGCTTAGCAAGCTAACGTCAGCTCGACCATGCAAGTCTGCTAGCTTTAGCCAGCTACACAGACCATGCGAATCTGATAGCTTAGCAAGCTAATGTCAGCTCGACCATGCGAGTCTGCTAGCTTTAGCCAGCTACACAGACCATGCGAATCTGATAGCTTAGCAAGCTAACGTCAGCTCGACCATGCGAGTCTGCTAGCTTTAGCCAGCTACACAGACCATGCGAATCTGATAGCTTAGCAAGCTAACGTCAGCTACACTCTGACGTCACGAGAACGGCGCCATCTTTGTATGGGGGAAACAAATGGATTTCTACTGATCAAATGTCTGCGTTGAGCTCTGTTTTTATTACATATTTTACCACATTCTTGTTGATTTCATAACCTTTTCATATAATTTGTTTTGAAAATATTGAGGCCAACATGGCATTTCACTATTTCGAAAGCCTTTCTGGTGATTCTAAAGTGTATGTTTCCCCCCCAAGCCATAGACATGCACTTAGACAGAAAGTTAAACAGAAAGGAAGTTGACTTCGAGAATGATTCCAATAACTGCTATTATTCGAGATCATTCTACCACAAAAGGTAACGTTTATGACAAATATTGAAACATAGTTAGTTTATCTTCCCTATTGTTAGCATTCAGCAACAATTAGATTTGAAAAGTTTCAAAATGGTGCCACCTTGATCAAATAAAAAAGCTACTGTACATTACAATAGATTTCATTATCTGTTCTCATGCACGCTGGTGATACTAAATCCAAATTGAACTCGGGCATTTGAAAGATAATATATGTATATATATAAATGTGCGAATTGGCTATAATAAGGTAATTTATGAGCCTGCTATTGTATATTCTATGATAATATTTCAAATTACATTGGTCCGGATGGGAGAATTCAGTACAGTATCTACAGAACCTTCTGTTTAATAATCTTCCCTTTATTTATTTTACACTCAAGAAGGTATTGAACAAGATCAGTGGCAGTTTTTAATGTTTGGTCATTATTAGCATGGTGTTATTCACTGTCAAAGATGCAAAGAAAAATCATAATTAATATTCTCCTTTGTTTCATCACAATTTAAGCAAGCCTAGTAATAGACACAATATTTCTGACACTGTGAATATACATTAGATAGATAGATGACGCTATACAAGAATATGCAAATGGCCCTTGTAGAAGTGGAGCAATATTCCATTTACCTAGGTATATATTTTAGGCGGATTTTCAGAAAATAGGCTCCGGGTGGAAGAGGTTAAATATTTTAAAATATGTTGGAAGGACCTGATAAATTAATAATTTGGCTGATATATATATTAGTTTTATGCATATATTATTTTAATAATTTTTTCCCCTCTATTTTCAGGGTTGTGCTACAAGAGAAGAGGACTGGAGGATTCACTGCAAAAAAAAGGCCAAGTAATAACAAAAAAATTATAATCAGCACCACCTCTTTTCTATTTAGACCTGTTGTAACCTATACGTTATTATATACCTTTCAATCCGGGAGTTAATGGGTTAAGATGGCTTCTTATGAATCGTATTGGGCTAAAAGACGTAGAGTCATTCGAACTGTAAGGGGCATAGAGAAAGATATCCTTAAGGAATATGAGGAATCTCTGCATAATCAAAGAGAAAATATTTACCCCTGTGTGAATAGGGAACCTGCCTTCACAAGCTCACACTTTTCCCAACTAGATGCACTACCAGCTTCACATGTAGACATAGAAAATGGTCATATAGATGGCAGTGTAGCTGGCAATGATGAAGTTGAGTCCGATGTGCAAATGAAAAATGATCATTCTGATGGTAGTGCAGTAGCTCGAAATGAAGTTGATCATATGCAAATGGAAAATGATGATATAGACGATGAAGCTGGCAATGATGAAGATGAATCAGAGTCTCACTATGAGAGCAATGAGGAGCAGCCGCCTAGTCAGGATCTGCTTATAAGGAGCCTAAGATATTGGGCAACATCCTACTCCATTAGTCTTGTTGCTTTGTCTGCTCTGCTGTCCATCTTAAAGCTATTTCACCCTAAGCTCCCTAAAGATGGAAGGACTCTGCTTGGAACACAATCTCATGTTGCAACCACTCAAATGCAAGGTGGCGAGTACTATCATTTTGGATTGGTGCGAGGAATACTTTCACGATTAAAATGTTTAAGTTTACCAGTGAACCTCACAACTCTTACTTTACAGTTCAATATAGATGGTCTCCCCCTCTTTAGGAGTTCAAGACTTCAATTCTGGCCTATACTTGCAATCCTGAATTGTGATTACACTAAGTCCCCATTTATTGTCGGTATATTTAGTGGTTTAAGCAAGCCAAAGTGTGTTGTTGAGTATCTGCAGAAATTTGTTAGCAACCTTAAAAATGTGCTGGCTAATGGCATTGTTCATAATGGTAAGAAATTGAATGTACAGGTTTCCTCATTTGTGTGTGATGCTCCTGCTAGGGCCTACGTTAAGAATATTAAGTCACATAATGGTTATTCAGGGTGTGACAAGTGTGACCAAGAGGGTGTGTGGAGGAACAAAATGACGTATCCAGAAACAAATGTCAGGCTCAGGACGGATTCGAGTTATTGTGATATGATTGATGAGGAACACCACTTGAAACAGAAACTCAGTCCTTTAACAGGGATAGTAAAGATGGTTTCTTCATTCCCAATAGATTATATGCACCTCTGTTGTCTTGGGTTGATGAGAAAACTGTTGCATATGTGGTTAAAGGGCAATCTAGCCACTAGGCTTCCTTCACAAACAGTTAACAGTATATCAAGCAAACTGCTGGTGTTACATTCCCACACCCCTGTTGAATTCAATCGCAAGCCAAGAGGTTTGAATGAGCTTGATCGTTGGAAAGCTACTGAGCTCCGATCCTTCATGTTATACTGGGGTCCTGTAGTTCTGAAGGATTGCCTTCCCAGTGAGTTTTATGACAACTTCATGTTGTTTTCAGTGGCCATGTATTTGTTTTTGTCTCCTGGAACTTCTGGCCAAATGGTTGAATTTGCACATAGATTAATGATATCCTTTGTGGGCCACTTTGGACAGTTGTATGGTACGGGTGAGATTGTGTTCAGTGTCCACCAGCTTATACATTTAGCAGATGAATACAAACAATTTGGACCTTTAGATAATGTTTCAGGGTTCCCTTTTGAGAATTATCTTGGCCAAATAAAGCATCTTTTACGCAAGCCACACCAACCTCTACAACAGGTAGTCAAAAGGCTGTCAGAAATGCCACATGTTGAGGTTCCATTAGCAACAGATCAACCAGTTTTAAAGCACATTCATACTGATGGTCCACTTCCTCAACATTTCAGTGTTGCTCTACAGTACACAAAGGTCTCCAGTTGTCGTTTTACCTTGTCTACAAAGCAGGGGGATAATTGTATTCAGGTGGGAGATACAATTGCAGTAGTGCAGAATATAGTCCAGGAAGAAGGTGAGATCTATGTGATCTACAGAAAGCTCAGACACCAACAATTATATTACACTTATCCATGCGGGTCCTCCCTCATAGGTACATACAAGGTTAGAGAGTTGTGTGATGAGATCGGGGTTGGTAAAATTAGCTTTATTAAACGTAAATGTGTTCTGTATCCAGAGGGAAATAGCCTCATAGCTATTCCAATAGCTCATCTGCAGTAGACATCTTATGATTCATGTTTTTGTCATTATAATTTTTTTATCATTAATATTCGAATTTAATTTATTGTACACAGAATGGAAAGTGAGGTGGTGCTCTGGGGCGTTGTACTGTTTCCAAATGGCGGAACTGCAACAGTTCTTTCCAGCTGGTTCAATCCAACGGAAGGTACATTATTATGGCCCCCAAAAAACACAAATTATTCAAAGGCCCTTAAAGAAAACATGATGCCCTGTGAAGGATGGACCACATATGACAAAATTCGGCTCTTAATTACTTGTGGTAAGTATAGTCACTGCTATTGTCTGATGTGAATTGTTCCTCATACTTCTTATTAATGTCATGCTGTATTTTCTGCTTGTTCTTTTACAGACTCATTTATAAAGGCCAAGCAACATGAAGACAAGTACGTGACTACTGGATGTCTAACCACTGATTTGGAATCTGAAGAGGAAGCAGAAGTACGTCGGAAAAGAAGAGCAAGGTACAGTTGAATTCCTTGTGATAGTTTTTGGTTAAACAGAAATGGGCCATGGGCTGGCTCCTGAACAGTGTCTCAAGGATTGCTCAATTAATTGAATTATCCTGGGAGCCTGGGAATGTTAAATGTTTTTTTTTTAGGACAAATCATATGCACGCAGTGGAGTCAGATGAAGAGCCAGACAGCAGGGTGACGCGAAGATATGCCAAGCCACCTGATGTTCATTTCCCAGGTATAGTGGTGACACTTGTCAGTTATGACACTAACTGCTACACCTACTTTAAGTATTGCCATGTATAATTCCATTTATTTATTAATACAGTGCAGCCAGAATCCAGCCAGTACCCCTCGGTGCCAACATCAAATGCAAGCAGTGGTATGTCATTATTTACTAACATAGCAGAACAAAATGTAGTTGCATGAGAGCTTTACAAGCATTTAGTTCCTCTGTCAATACATCCAGTCAGGTTATGTGTTCAAAAGTTACAGTGTCCACTATTCATGTCTTGTGTTCCCTTCTTTTAGTCTCTGGAGGAAGCTGCTCGGTCTCTGGAGGAAGCTGCTCGGAAAATAACCAGCCTAATAATGGTAAGTGAATCACTTCACACTACTAAGTCAGGGTGGAGCCGGTGGACAGATTGTAAATGTGCTTTTGATAGCATTCATTGTTCATGTTTTGTTGTGTTCTCTCATTTTAGGCTTTGGTGGAAGCTTCTTGGCACAGTTGGAGTCAATGGACCACTGCAATGATGGTAAGTAAATTAATAAACTAAATATAGCTATGTGATTCTCTCAGCCACTCTTGTGTCTCCAGTCTGTTTCAATATGTGGCGGTTGGATTACTAGTCCTGCCTTACTGGATACCTTACTGACTGGAAATGTTAGTTAAATGGGTGGAAATGTAAAGTTGAGTGCATATATGAGTAGCTTATTCAGTGTCTCACTATTTTGCAATGAGCTGTTAATGTTGGCATGATATTATATGAGAACTTGTATTTTACAGTGACTAATTACGGTTATTTTAATCCATTTCAGGAGGGAACCACACTGGACAAGTAAGGAATGGTATGTCTTTTGCTTGCTACTGTATATGGTGCTCATTGATACTTTGATGGTGCTTATCTTATTTTGTTAATTCTGTCGCTCTTTCTCTAGGAAAGCCAATGTATAACTCCAGCCCCTACCACACTGTGCCATCAGAGCGAGCAAGGAATGGTATGCATTTCTCATCTTAAATGTTGGTTTTTTGGGTAAAATTCCATAATTCGTGTTCAATGTAAACAATGATGTGTGTCCTTTATTCTCTTTCTATTAGACTTCAATGCCAACTATAGCCGTGGCTCCAGATCAGCTGACTTCAACTCACATCGCCTGGGTAAAGATGCCTATATTCCACTTTACCCCCCGCCTCCCCCATACACAATGACCTAATGTGCAATGCTGATGCCATGTTGATTTCTTCAGCTTCAGCTCCTGAAACGCCGCGGGGAAGATTCCATGGAGAGCCCAGTCAAATGTTACAAGGCAAGTATCATTTTCTGATGCATTGAGAAACATATGTCCCTTGTGACTTTACAGTCTTTGTCACTTTTTTTTTTCATGTAATTTGTCATGGTGTTTATAGGCTTAATATTTAAGCACTTAATGGTTACTATAAGTTAGGGGTGCAAAGACTTAAGTGTCACATTTAAATGTAAATAGTAACGTTGTTGTCATGTGATGATCCCTTTAATTAGACGTGATTTGAATGTGCTGAAGGCCCTTATTGCTTAGTGTCATTCTAAATTATTGAAATGGTGAATCTATCCTTGAAATTTAATGTAAAACCAATTGTTTTTCTTCAAGACCTTGCTGCCAACAAAAACACCAGGATGCTTGCAGAGCTACTCGTGGAGGTGAAGCAAATTTCACATGACGTTCAGTTTCTGAAGACTGAAATGGCTAAATCCACCTTTAACGATCACGGAGCTGGACCTGAATCACAGAGAGAAGAGAACTTCCCCAGCGTGCTGCCACTCACCAATGAGGAGCAGTTTGATGAGGCTAAAGCTGCACTGAAGGACGAAACAGTCCGTCGAAAGATGGTGAACATTTTTGTATTTTGTTAAAAATGTATTGTTTGAAATCTAAGTGTTTATAATGTCTGAATTGTAGGAGTGGAGGCATTTATTTAGTTTTTTGCTTGGATGTGTGCTTGGCATAGAAATATTGTGAAAATAGCCTTGCAATGATATGCAGGATGATATTTATTTCTTAGTCAATATTTGACTATTCATTTAGCTAATTTGTTTGATGGTATTGTTTGTTGAGTTTTGACACAGTAATGGTCTTTCTTTAGAGTTAATAAAAAAAAGTCTTAAAATGTGTACTTAAAACATCATATTCTGTCCATTTGACATAGTACAATGTACACTTTAGCACACTCACTTTTTTTCCTCTCCAATCTGTTAAGACAACCCGCCTGGCATTAATCGGAGGGACCAACTCAGAAAATATGATCCGGCGAATGCTATCCGCTACCATGACAAACTGTCTAGCATGCATCTTCAACTGGGCGGGAAAGGGACCGAAGAGGGCCTTCAAGGACACACTGATGCAGGACTGCATGTTTGGTGAGTCAATCTGCACCTCAAAATACTAGGTTTACTACAGTGGATTTAGCTATTTTGATGATGGATATTTCATTTAATTAAGTATTTTCACTTTTATCTCAAGTAAATACGAATGGATGCATTTTTATCACCATGGAATGAGCCTGATGGAACATGCAACCACTCTTAAAGAAACACCCCACCCATTTCCAACCTTAACGTCATATAAGTGGTCCTCTGTAATGCTCACAATAAGATTTTTTACGAGCATTAATGTGGATCAATTATATGACTATGGGGTTGAAAATGCACCTAAGGCCACCTGAAAATCTAGTACACTAAAAAGGACACTGTTCACTTTGGAATGGAACGTGCCCACTGCAGCTTTCTTGTTTATCTTTAAGTATTCTTTTTTTCTTTTTTCCCAGCGGCTGCTCGTCAATTTGACCGCAAGTTGACTGACTTGATATACAGAGATGCACTGCAGAAGTGGCTGCGTTATGCACCTGAGAGGAATGGCGGGATACGAAGAAAGACAAAGACTTAAAAGGACAAATGGTTTGGAGGACAGTGGGTTTCATGGGAGTTGGATCATTGGAAGCTGATCCAGGGGCAACATTTATCTCCAGCATCTCTGGTTGCAGCTGTCGCGTGCATGCGTGCATGCATATGTTTAGCCCCTAGTTTAGCCTCCAAAACCACCCCCTAATATAGCCTCCAGGACCACCCCCTAGTTGAGACTCAGCCCCCCTCAGGACCACCCCCTAGTTTAGACTCAGCCCCCCTCAGGACCACCCCCTAGTTTAGACTCAGCCCCCCTCAGGACCACCCCCTAGTTTAGACTCAGCCCCCCTCCAGACCACCCCTAGTTGAGACTCAGCCCCCCTCAGGACCACCCCTAGTTGAGACTCAGCCCCCCTCAGGACCACCCCCTAGTTGAGACTCAGCCCCCCTCAGGACCACCCCTAGTTGAGACTCAGCCCCCCTCAGGACCACCCCCTAGTTTAGACTCAGCCCCCCTCAGGACCACCCCCTAGTTTAGACTCAGCCCCCCTCCAGACCACCCCTAGTTGAGACTCAGCCCCCCCCAGGACCACCCCCTAGTTTAGACTCAGCCCCCCTCCAGACCACCCCTAGTTGAGACTCAGCCCCCCTCAGGACCACCCCCTAGTTTAGACTCAGCCCCCCTCAGGACCACCCCTAGTTGAGACTCAGCCCCCCTCAGGACCACCCCCTAGTTTAGACTCAGCCCCCCTCAGGACCACCCCCTAGTTTAGACTCAGCCCCCCTCCAGACCACCCCTAGTTGAGACTCAGCCCCCCTCAGGACCACCCCCTAGTTTAGACTCAGCCCCCCTCAGGACCACCCCCTAGTTTAGACTCAGCCCCCCTCCAGACCACCCCTAGTTGAGACTCAGCCCCCCTCAGGACCACCCCCTAGTTTAGACTCAGCCCCCCTCAGGACCACCCCCTAGTTTAGACTCAGCCCCCCTCCAGACCACCCCTAGTTGAGACTCAGCCCCCCTCAGGACCACCCCCTAGTTTAGACTCAGCCCCCCTCAGGACCACCCCCTAGTTTAGACTCAGCCCCCCTCCAGACCACCCCTAGTTGAGACTCAGCCCCCCTCAGGACCACCCTCTAGTTTAGACTCAGCCCCCCTCCAGACCACTCCTAGTTGAGACTCAGCCCCCCTCAGGACCACCCCCTAGTTGAGACTCAGCCCCCCTCAGGACCACCCCCTAGTTTAGACTCAGCCCCCCTCCAGACCACCCCTAGTTGAGACTCAGCCCCCCTCAGGACCACCCCCTAGTTTAGACTCAGCCCCCCTCCATACCACCCCTAGTTGAGACTCAGCCCCCCTCAGGACCACCCCCTAGTTTAGACTCAGCCCCCCTCAGGACCACCCCCTAGTTTAGACTCAGCCCCCCTCCAGACCACCCCTAGTTGAGACTCAGCCCCCCTCAGGACCACCCCCTAGTTTAGACTCAGCCCCCCTCAGGACCACCCCCTAGTTTAGACTCAGCCCCCCTCAGGACCACCCCCTAGTTTAGACTCAGCCCCCCTCCAGACCACCCCTAGTTGAGACTCAGCCCCCCTCAGGACCACCCCCTAGTTTAGACTCAGCCCCCCTCAGGACCACCCCCTAGTTTAGACTCAGCCCCCCTCCAGACCACCCCTAGTTGAGACTCAGCCCCCCTCAGGACCACCCCCTAGTTTAGACTCAGCCCCCCTCAGGACCACCCCCTAGTTTAGACTCAGCCCCCCTCCAGACCACCCCTAGTTGAGACTCAGCCCCCCTCAGGACCACCCCCTAGTTTAGACTCAGCCCCCCTTAGGACCACCCCCTAGTTTAGACTCAGCCCCCCTCCAGACCACCCCTAGTTGAGACTCAGCCCCCCTCAGGACCACCCCCTAGTTTAGACTCAGCCCCCCTCCAGACCACCCCCTAGTTTAGACTCAGCCCCCCTCAGGACCACCCCCTAGTTTAGACTCAGCCCCCCTCCAGACCTTAGTGTGACGATGTACCTTGGCACGCTGGCACGCCACACAGGAGGCCGCCCATACTTTGACGTCCTTCCTAAGGCCCGGCCAGACGAACTTGGCCCCTACCAACTTGACCGACGCCTTTACCCCAGGGTGTGAAAGGGCATGAATGGTGTCAAATACCCGGCGGCGCCAGTCAGTTGGAACCATGGGGCGGGGCTGGCCAGTGGAGACGTCACAGAGGAGCGTGGCGCCGCTGTCGTGAAACACCACATCCTCAAGTCGAAGTCCTGTCATAGCCGTCCTGAACGCCTGAAGGTCTGAGTCGGTGAGCTGGTCAGCAGCCATGGCAGCATAGTCGATGCCCGGGTGCACAGGGCTGACGTGCGCCCGGGAGAGGCAGTCTGCCACCTGAAATGCTAATTGTTGGTTTTGCATGCTTATTCAAGTTCAGAAGGTTGTCAGTAGTCGGTAGTCTGAATGGAGTGATGATTAATGATGGATTAATGGATGCTATTTATAGTGTGGATGTGAATATATTATATAGATGTACATCTCTAATGTGTCTCTATAATACTCTGAAGTATTATACTTAGTTTAGCAATAGGTAAAAGTGTTTTTAGATAGATTTAACTTTTAGATTTGATTCTGCGTTGGAATTTTGGAAAACAACACTTCCTGGAAGATTCTATAGGGGTTCAAGGTTCAGAGTTCTGTATGAATATTTTCAATAACTGTTATTATTCGGTCATTTTTGTATGGGAGAGTCAGCTGAATGTCAGCTGATCTGGAGCCACGTGCGTAGTTGGCATCGAAGTCTAATAGAAAGAGAAGGGACACGCATCATTAAATAGTTTCAATGGTGCCACCCTGATCAAATAAAAAAGCTACTGTACATTACAGTAGATTTCATTATCTGTTCTCATGCACGCCTGGTGATACTAAATCCAAATTGAACTCAGGCATTTCAAAGAGAATATGTATGTGCGAAGGTTCAGAGTTCTGTATGAATATTTTCAATAACTGTTATTATTCTGTCATTTTTGTATGGGAGAGTCAGCTGAATGTCAGCTGATCTGGAGCCACGTGCGTAGTTGGCATCGAAGTCTAATAGAAAGAGAAGGGACACGCATCATTAAATAGTTTCAATGGTGCCACCCTGATAAAATAAAAAAGCTACTGTACATTACAGTAGATTTCATTATCTGTTCTCATGCACGCCTGGTGATACTAAATCCAAATTGAACTCAGGCATTTCAAAGAGAATATGTATGTGCGAAGGTTCAGAGTTCTGTATGAATATTTTCAATAACTTATTATTCTGTCATTTTTGTATGGGAGAGTCAGCTGAATGTCAGCTGATCTGGAGCCACGTGCATAGTTGGCATCGAAGTCTAATAGAAAGAGAGGCATTTCAAAGAATATGTATGTGCGAATTAATTGGCTTTAATAAATGGTTAAAGCAATAAATTGTCTGTTTCTTTGTTCATAGAGCATGTCGTAAAGCAGCTGTTCTCAACCTTGGTTTCTTGCAGAAAAAAAAATTCGAAATAGCCGATCTACAAGCTTGCAACATATTTTCGAATATTCACCTAGAATGGCATAATTATAATCAAGTTTGGAGTCCCCAAATATTTTTCCTGTGAGGTCTTTGTATAAAAAGGTTGAGAACCACTGCAGTAAAGCATATGGACCATTTCAGCATGTTTCAACCTTCCTCTGTATGTTTTTAATATGTCTCATTTAAGCCAAAAATAATCACTTTACTCTATTTGGTGTTTTAAAGTTCTGCAGGGGTTGCTCCAAGCCTGTCTATCAGTGACATCACTGCCATTCAGGCATATGGCAGTAATGTCACTAGTAGACACCTTTTAGCATGCTCCCGGTGGAACTACAACTAATAATATAATTTAGATGTAAAGTGATTATTTTTCTTTATTAAAGAGGCATATTAAAAGCATACAGAGGAAGGTTGAAAAAGTGCTGAAATGGTCATTCAATAATATCATTATTTCAATGTATAATGCAATATATATATATATAGTTGAATCAATGTTGATGCAATGCTACATTATTTCAATGTTGATCATATCATAGTTGAATCAACGTTGATTCATTGTCGGCTTTCAAATTGAAATTTCAAAATTTTGGTTGAAAATCCAATGTTCTTTCCATGTTGATCATAGCGAGCACTTTCAATGCCATTTTCTATGTCTCATATCAATGTTGATTCCAATCTTCAGCCTGACAAAAACACAATGTTGATTCAACGATTTTTTGCTATCTGGG
Source organism: Notolepis coatsorum (assembly GCF_963971535.1). NCBI lineage: Eukaryota > Metazoa > Chordata > Actinopteri > Aulopiformes > Paralepididae > Notolepis > Notolepis coatsorum. Next base: position 179,219,213 of record NC_140169.1, read on the forward strand.
ATTACCCTCGTCACCAACGCAGGAGATGCCGGGTTCGACTTCGGTGTCCCGTTAACCAGTGTTGCAGTCCTCTCGGCCTGCGCTCAGGGGAGTCCTGACCGGACTTTAAACACTTCTTCTTTCCTTCCTTCCCCCCTTTTTTTTGTGTTTTATTTTTTTATAATTTTTTTAAACATAACATAAAATTAGACATACAAGCATTAACAGTACACATCCAATGAAATCACCATTTAAATAAATGTAGTATACGAGATATACACCTAATACTTGCTATCTAATACCCTACATACATATGCTCTCGCTCGTTCACCCCCCCGGACCCCCACTTGGATAATCCATCCATTATCATTTGCTCCTAACCAGGCACTACAATTCATATGCTAGCTTTTATTCTCTCCACCACTTCTAACCACATTGCAATTTTTGTTTCACTGACACCTAAAATTCTTGCTGTAGATATTTCTAGATAAATCACATCGAGTTATGTAAGAACCCATACCTTCCGACACATTTTTTCCGGTTGAAACCATCGTGATGCTATCAGCTTTTTAGCCGCTGTGATACCAGATAAAACTAATCTCTTTAGCTGTATAGGGACTGCAAACTCAAAAACATCATTCAACAGCAATACAGAGGGGTGTACAGGTATGTTCAGAAATAAAAAGTTTGATAATTGCTGGGACACTTCTTTCCAGAATATCTTAACTGGTGGGCAATCCCAATACATGTGCATAAATGTACCCTCATCCCCATTTGTACATAAGGAACATCTGGAGTCTTGTTTAAGTCCCATTCTGTTCAATCTTATAGGAGTCAGGTATGTCCTATGAATATAGTTAAGATTAATTTGTTGGTGGTCCGGGTTACATGACGCAATTCGAACATTTGCCCAGACTTCTTGCCAATCAACATTTATTTCCAAGTCTGGTATATCCCTCCTCCAGACTGAGTCTAGGGGGAGGATTCCATTCTTTCCTTCCCTTCTAAATGTTTTGTAATAACGATGTTTCCAAAACGTGTGTTGCTGCAATACATTGAGGATACAACGCGTGTTGTGTGTGAATTGTCTTGTCACTGGTATAGCTCTCTACATAGAAAATCGGCGTTGTTTTTTACATGTGTAAAAATGAACTGGTTAGTTGTGATGAGAACATGTGTGTTCATGTAACGTTTGTAACGTGGGTGAACTCACAACTAAGTGGGTTAATTAACCTGTGAAGCTATGCTTAGTGATTGAGGAATGAATCCTTTTCTCAGCTTGTGATGACAATGAACAGCATGTTCACATATTAACAGGGGTACCTGTTCAACCTGGTCATATCAAGGGTAAGGTAGGAGGGGTGACCCCCCCGGTTTCCCTGGGGCTTCCCCCCCCCCTCCTCTCAGACATGTTGTTTACAATATATTGTGTCACTGTGTTTGTGGGGATACGATGTAACCCTCAGCTTAAGCTGCTGGGGTTGTGCTTCCACTTGAGAAACGATTCTTTTCCTAGGGAAAAGGTTGTTTGGTCACTATCATGTGTGCTTAGCAAGGCCTGTGGCCAATACGTAATCAAGGACTTATGTCTCTCTCGTTATGAAAAACGGCGTTCCTCTGTAGTAAGAGTGTACTTTTGCCATTTTTTGTTGTGATGAAGGGTTGTGTGTGTCGTTGAGATCTACAACTGGGTTAGGTTTTGGCCCACAGAAGCACATGTGTAAGTCTGGTACCGGGGCTCTTAAAGGGGCCCTCTCTGTTCTGTGTTTTTTCCTGGTCCCACACCCTGAAAGATTGGGCGTGTGCACCGTGGAAATTCCCCCGCCATAGAGTACGTCACTGAGCACGTTTCTATTGGTAAGACTTCCGTGAGTTGTTCAGGTTCCATGTTATGGATCTGTTTCAGGGAGTTGTCAGAGCCTCCTCCTCACGAAGCTCCTCCTCAGGGAGAAGTGCCTTCTGTGAGTTCGGACCCTCCTTCCCAGTGAGGGAGCCTCCTCAGAGTTTCAGAGCCTCCTCCTCAGATTGTCAAGGTGAGTAGAACTTCAAAAAGGAGTTCTGCTCTATTGTATGTGTATTCGATTCAATTCGATTATTGAGTGTGTATTGGTTCAGAGCCTCCTCCTCGGAGAGTCCTAACCCAAGTGTTACATAGCTCAATGTTGCAATATTTATTTTCAATCTATACAGCTCGCGTGGGAAGTCTCTCCGGGGGTTCCCCGTCCTCTCCTTTTTGGAGTAGGTGGACGGGGTATTGTTTAGGGTTTCCCTGACTCCTCGCCTTATAGGTCTATTGAGTCATGGGTTTCCCCCCGTCATAGGGGTACGTCGCTCACCGTCCCCTCTTATGAAGTGTGGTTGACGGGGTGGTGTCTCCCTCAGCCGCGTCGCATGGGACCCATGTCCGTATTATTTTTTCTTTTTTCTGAAAAATGTAAAATAAAAAATGCGGCTTCTTGTCGTTCCCCAGGCGGCTTGGAGGAACGGTATCTGGTGTCTTGTTAGACTATCCATTGATGTGTTTTGGGTCTCGACGTGTACATAGTGCTGGCTCTGCGTGTTTCTGATAGGAATCACGCCATGAGGCTGGTGCGCTTTGGTTGCTCGTTATTAAAACAGTGTTTTTATAGGGCAACTGGGATGGAGTTTTTCTCTTCCGAGCGCCAGTTTACTAGGTTGTCTCAACGAATTCTCGTTCATATCTGGGGGATGTTAATGGAATAGATCAAAGCATAGGTAGAGGGGTCTCACGCCCTTGGGGTGGGCCACTGAGCGCGGTACGAATAGGACCGTCTGGGTGGCACCCTCTATAATGTTTTAGATTGACACGCGTACCTACCCCCTCTCCTGGAGTGGGGATGTCGGCGTGATTAGGGCACGGGACTGGTTCTGGTCACGCTGGTCCAGGTCAGTTAAACCCGTTGTCCGCCGGGGACGCAGATCTTCTGTTCTGGTACCCTGAGGGACTTGTGCTTTTTTCAGGGGGAAAAATGCCGGGTCGGCCCGGGTGTCACAGGGTTGGGCGTTATGGAGAAGCTGTCATGAAGGGCTTGGTTCTCCATTCTTTTCGCCCCTCTCTTCTCCCGCTTACGCATGGCTGAGAGGGGGCTGTTGAGGTGGTTTTTATAGTACTCCTCTGGCATCCCTGTGTACGTCCCGGTCTGCCGGGCCCGGTCCGAAGTCATTTTCGTTGACCCGTAGGCCTGGGATAACCCCTTTTTGAAAACTGAAACACTTGTACTGCGGTATAGCCAGTGTATACCCGCAGGTGTGTTTTGGAGTTTTTTCCTGAGGGGTTATAGGAACAACCACCGCATGAAGAGGGTGGTTGATTCCCTGGTGTGTTGGAGCGGAGTCAACTCCCGGGTTACCCGGTTGAGTGTGCCCCTGCACGTTCATGACGTCTGCCAATCGTGTCAGCCTTCTCTGCCTCTGCCCCTCTAGAGCATCGAGGATTTTTTGGTGGAGGCTGTGACATGGTGCTCAAACAATGCCAGGATACGCCCCTTCCGCCGGGGTGCTGTTTTCAGTTGACCCCTTTGGCGCCTGTCTCGTCCGCAGTGCTCCAGGCTCGGGTCAAGTGCCTGCTGCCTGGATTGAGGGATCGGCCTCTTCTGGAGGTCATCTCCCCGGTGCGCTGCCTGCTCCCGCTGTAGTGTAGCCTCTTGAGTGCTTCGAGTTACAGCCATGCTGACTGCCTGAGTATGCCAGGGTCAGTGTGCCAGGCGGCGTGCTAGTGGGGGGAAGGGCCTGCTCTTGGATGGGCCCTGTCCGAATACACTGGCGATGTGGGGGGCGGTGTCTCTAGTGACCGCCTGGTGAGGTCTTGATGCTGTGGCGTCATTGGCCTCTCCGGGCCCCTTTTTTCCGGGGGGATCCAGTCCCTTCTGGGTCTGGGTCTTCCTTCGCGCTCCGCTGCTACGGCCTTGCCACGGGGTTGAGTTTGCTCTTGACCCCGTGTTTTTGGGGGCGGTAACAAGGTTTGTTCCTTCCGTTCGTTCCCTGGTGGCATGCAGGTTGTGCATGTGCGTAGTCGTGGGGTCAAGCCACGGTCTGCTCGCCCTGTGCGTTGAGTTGCGCGAGTTCCTCTTCGCACGGTCGGATCCGTCTCCCTCCCGTCCTCCAATAGGGAAGGTATCCCTCCATTAGGGAGGGTCAGGGGGCTCGGTCCTCCCCAGTTCTGATTGTTGTGGGGGGCCTCAGCGGGGTACATTTGTCGAGCTTCAGCTCCCGCTCAGCTCCTGTTGTGCAGATGACGCTGAGCGGAAGCTAGTACGATATAGAACGATAGGTTATGAATATAACCGTAGTTCTATGAGTACTAGTGACGCTCAGCGTCTAGACGCCACTGCGGCCCTTGATCTTACCTTGTGGTGAAATGATTGAGAAGGAGATGAGTGTGTGGCCCCAACCCTGCTTATGTAGGTAGCAGATGGGGATGTGGTCAGACGGATGTTGGTATGTAAAGGTACATTGTGAAGTTTTTATTCAGTGTCACTGGAGTGAGATGTGTGCAGATGACGCTGAGCGTCACTAGTACTCATAGAACTACGGTTATATTCATAACCTATCGTTTATTTTCTAGGCGAAGATAATTAGAAAAATATTTGAAGCCTTTTTTTGTTTGGTAAATAAATGCTTTGCCTTTCTCCATTCTCCGCTTGATATAATTAATTAAATGTCCAATCTAACAAATTTAGTTTGCACATAAAATGCTTAACATTTTAACCTATTGAGCCCTAGCCCTATTTTCAGAAAATCCACCTAAAAAAAGTAAATGGAAGATTTGCTTCACTTCTATAAGGTAATTTGCATGTTCTTGGTATATAGGGACATACAGTATATGGATCTCAGGGTGACACTGGTATTCCCAGTGTCAGAGATATTGTCGCTGTTACTAGGCTTGAGTAAATTGTAATGAACCAAAAAAGAATATCAATTATATATATATATATATATATTTCTTTATTTAAATTTTTTTACTGTGAATAACACCATGCTAAAAATTACAAAAAAAACTGCCACCTTCTTGAGATCACATGTACAAAAAATTTAAGCAAATTAATAAAGGGAAGTTGATTAAACATAAGGTTTTGTAGATACAGTACTGAATTCTGCCATCCGGACACATGCAGATGCAATTTGAAATATTATTATAGAATATAGAATATTAGGCCTATAAATTACCTTATCATAGCCAAGTCGCACATCTATGGATCAGACCAAATCTCCTCACGTGCAGCAGGAACCGTGAATTCAATCTACTGTAAGTACAGTTACTTTTTTATTATGTAGATTCCGTGGCCGCCCGGGGATTCTGTACGCGTTCCCCCCATACACCTGATAGCTCAGCTGTTGGGGCGGGTACGTCAGGAGCGCGGGACTTTGATCCTGGTCGCGCCGGGCCGGGGCTCTGCTGTGTGGTTCCCGACCCTGATTCAGCTCTTGGTGGCCCCGCCGTGACCTGTTCCGTGGTCACCGCGGGCACTCTCTCAGGCATGCGGAACTCTGTTCTACCTCCTGTTCTGGTGCGGCCTCTAGGCTTGGCTGCTGAAAGGGTGAATCTGGTGGGGATGCGTCTTAACTCTTCTGTGGTTAACGCCATCCGGAACGCGCACGATCCGTCCACTACCGCGGCTTACGCATGGGAAGTGGCGTATGGTTCGAGAGTGGTGTGAGGTTGGGGGCTTGGACCCGGTGGCATGCCCCCTGGACTCGGTTCTGTCCTTCTCCAGTCTATCCTGGATGGGCGGTCGGCCTCGACAGTGAAGGTATATGCCGCAGCTATATCTTCTTGTCATGTGGGCTTTGAGGGCAGAACACTGTTCAGCCACCCTCTCGTGGGACGTTCTTGCTTGGCACACAGCATCTCAAGCCTGTGGAACGTTCTCTGTCTCCGAGTCGGGACCTCCAACTGTTCTGGTAAGGCTGTTGGGGGCCCCGTTTGAACCTCTTGAGCAGGCGCCATTGGATCGTCTGTCTTACGACCGCGTTCCTTTTTTGGGCCATCACCTCCGCTAAATGCGTGGCTGAGCCATGTGCTCTCTCGGTGCGGTCGGAGTACCTGTCTATTCGGGCCGATAGCAGGCGACTCTGTGGCCTGATCTGGCCTTCGTGCCAAAGAATATCCGGAGCTCTTGTCGCTCCTGGGATATTGTGATTCAGGCGTTTCATCCTCCTCCTCACGCTAGTGGGTTGAGGTCGAGCCTTCACCTGTCGTGTCCTGTCCGTGCACTGGGGGTTTACCTTAGTCGCATGCAGGGTCTCAGGGCTTCCGATCAACTGTTGTTTGTTACGGTGGCCCTCGCGCAGGTGAGGCGCTGTCCAAGCAGCACCTGTCAGATTGGTTGTGCAAGGGCATTGCCCTTTGCTACACGTTGGCTGGACAGGTTCCCCCCGGGGCTGTCAGGGCGCACTCCACCCGTGGTGTGGCAGCCTCTGCTGCCCTGTTAGGGGGGGCCTCGGTGGAGGACATTTGTGCTGCGGCCTCCTGGTCCTCCCCGAGTCCTTTCGTTAGGTTTTACCTCATGGACATGACTGGGGGTTCTGTCTCCCAGGCGGTCCTGAGGTCTGGGACCTCTCCTGCATCCCACCATCAGGTGGGCTAGCAGGGGTGTGTGGGTGTGGACCGTGGGGTGCTGTGTCACACGTGGTCCCGCTTGCGCTGTGTGTTCGGGGGTGCCTGGTTCCCCTTTTTTCGCACTTTGGTGGAGTTGACTGACTTCCCCCTTCGTTAGGACGGGCGGGTGGACGGGACTCCCCTCCTCCCTGGCTTGGGCTTACGGGCCCTCAGGGGGTGCATTTGTCGGCGCCACGTGTCAGCTCTGCCCTTTCTCTCAGAAGGCAGAGCGAGACGCGAAGCCAGTTGATATATAACGTAAGGTTATCCTATAACCCTAGTTATATGATACTGGCTGAGCGTCTCGCTCTTTAGCGCCCTGAGGTCCCTTGGATGTTTTCCGCTTATGGAAATCGAACTGGGAAGGGTGAGGCGTGACCACTTCCGGCGTAATATAGGGGACGCATGGGAGTGGCGTGGTCACATGCAAGTGGGTGCATTTGTTTTGTTTCCCGGAGCACACTAAGTGCTGGAGATAATGGGTTACCTCAGAAGGCAGGGCGAGACGCTCAGCCAGTATCATATAACTAGGGTTATAGGATAACCTTACGTTATTAGACACACACACACACACAAGACACATGGACTCTGCACCTTAAGATTCATACACTTGTACGCAAGTAATGCTATCTTTCCGTTGTAGCCAGCGTCCTCTTTTTTGCTGTGGTGTGCTGGGGGGGGGAGGGGCAACATCAACATGGAATTAAAGGTGGAGGACATTTGTGCTGCGGCCTCCTGGTCCTCCCCGAGTCCTTTCGTTAGGTTTTACCTCATGGACATGACTGGGGGTTCTGTCTCCCAGGCGGTCCTGAGGTCTGGGACCTCTCCTGCATCCCACCATCAGGTGGGCTAGCAGGGGTGTGTGGGTGTGGACCGTGGGGTGCTGTGTCACACGTGGTCCCGCTTGCGCTGTGTGTTCGGGGGTGCCTGGTTCCCCTTTTTTCGCACTTTGGTGGAGTTGACTGCCTTCCCCCTTCGTTAGGACGGGCGGGTGGACGGGACTCCCCTCCTCCCTGGCTTGGGCTTACGGGCCCTCAGGGGGTGCATTTGTCGGCGCCACGTGTCAGCTCTGCCCTTTCTCTCAGAAGGCAGAGCGAGACGCGAAGCCAGTTGATATATAACGTAAGGTTATCCTATAACCCTAGTTATATGATACTGGCTGAGCGTCTCGCTCTTTAGCGCCCTGAGGTCCCTTGGATGTTTTCCGCTTATGGAAATCGAACTGGGAAGGGTGAGGCGTGACCACTTCCGGCGTAATATAGGGGACGCATGGGAGTGGCGTGGTCACATGCAAGTGGGTGCATTTGTTTTGTTTCCCGGAGCACACTAAGTGCTGGAGATAATGGGTTACCTCAGAAGGCAGGGCGAGACGCTCAGCCAGTATCATATAACTAGGGTTATAGGATAACCTTACGTTATTAGACACACACACACACACAAGACACATGGACTCTGCACCTTAAGATTCATACACTTGTACGCAAGTAATGCTATCTTTCCGTTGTAGCCAGCGTCCTCTTTTTTGCTGTGGTGTGCTGGGGGGGGGAGGGGCAACATCAACATGGAATTAAAGGTGGAGGACATTTGTGCTGCGGCCTCCTGGTCCTCCCCGAGTCCTTTCGTTAGGTTTTACCTCATGGACATGACTGGGGGTTCTGTCTCCCAGGCGGTCCTGAGGTCTGGGACCTCTCCTGCATCCCACCATCAGGTGGGCTAGCAGGGGTGTGTGGGTGTGGACCGTGGGGTGCTGTGTCACACGTGGTCCCGCTTGCGCTGTGTGTTCGGGGGTGCCTGGTTCCCCTTTTTTCGCACTTTGGTGGAGTTGACTGCCTTCCCCCTTCGTTAGGACGGGCGGGTGGACGGGACTCCCCTCCTCCCTGGCTTGGGCTTACGGGCCCTCAGGGGGTGCATTTGTCGGCGCCACGTGTCAGCTCTGCCCTTTCTCTCAGAAGGCAGAGCGAGACGCGAAGCCAGTTGATATATAACGTAAGGTTATCCTATAACCCTAGTTATATGATACTGGCTGAGCGTCTCGCTCTTTAGCGCCCTGAGGTCCCTTGGATGTTTTCCGCTTATGGAAATCGAACTGGGAAGGGTGAGGCGTGACCACTTCCGGCGTAATATAGGGGACGCATGGGAGTGGCGTGGTCACATGCAAGTGGGTGCATTTGTTTTGTTTCCCGGAGCACACTAAGTGCTGGAGATAATGGGTTACCTCAGAAGGCAGGGCGAGACGCTCAGCCAGTATCATATAACTAGGGTTATAGGATAACCTTACGTTATTAGACACACACACACACACAAGACACATGGACTCTGCACTGCACCTTAAGATTCATACACTTGTACGCAAGTAATGCTATCTTTCCGTTGTAGCCAGCGTCCTCTTTTTTGCTGTGGTGTGCTGGGGGGGAGAGGGGCAACATCAACATGAGGGACTCCAGCAAGCTGAACCAGCTGGTGAAGAAGGCTAGCTCAGTAGTGGGTGGTGAGCTGGATAGCCTAGAGGTGGTGGCTTAGAGGAGGATGAGGAAAAAGCTAGAGGCCATCCTTCAGAACCCCTCTCACTATGAGGAGCTAACCAGAATGAAGAGCATGTTCAAGAGCAGTCTATTTTTGAACAGGCTACTCTAAGGCAAGCCAATAGAATTGTCTCTGACCCTTCCCATGTTTTACATGCCTAGTTTGAGCTAATGCCCTCTGGGAGGAGGTTTAGAGTTCCACGCTCTAGACTAAATAGGTTTAAAAACTATTTTATTACGATCTCAGTTAAACTTTTGAATAGTGCAGGATAAATGGCCGCCAATTATCGAATAACTGATATATTGGTATCAGTTATTGGTATATCAGTTATTGGTATATTATCGATATTCGATAACCAATATTTGGGTATACTATTCTATATGTGGTGTTGCTAGACATCCTGCTGTGCAGGTACTCTACTACTGTATCTTTTACATTGTTTATCTCCTCTGTTTGGAGTCAGTTGTGTTGTGTCATGTCTGTATGTATGTGTCTGTGGCTGTAGTGTGGGTGTAAGCCCAAGAAACATTTCTCAGCTGATAGGACAATAAAGTGACTCATGACTTGTTCAGCCTAAGACTCACCCCCCCCCCCTATGCTATACTATGCTTGAGTAAATTGTAATGAACCAAAGTAGAATATAAATATAATATATACAGTTGCCCTCATATTTATTCGCCCCCCATGTTAGTTAGTGACAACAAGGCCCTACTTGTGTGACCAGTGTGAGAAGAGCTTCAATCAAATCAAATCAAATCAAATTTATTTATAGGGCCCGACAACACACGTTAATGTCCCCATGGGCCGTACAGATCTTCTTTAAACAAGTCAAGAAGAAAACATAACAATAAGTCAAGAACAGAACAAGAACACCATAAGGTGCAAACATTTTTAGATGGATGCAAATAAATGAAAGAATAAATTGTAATGAACCAAAGTAGAATATAAATATAATATATACAGTTGCCCTCATATTTATTCGCCCCCCATGTTAGTTAGTGACAACAAGGCCCTACTTGTGTGACCAGTGTGAGAAGAGCTTCAATCAACTGTGAGAGAGAGTGCAGTGCAATCAGTGGTAATCAGTGGCACCTGTGTCAGTGGTAAGTCTGCAGTGCAATCAGTGGTAATCAGTGGCACCTGTGTCGGACTCAGAGATGCATTAATTATGGTGAAGATAAGGGAATACTCAGTGAAGTTTAGAGGAGAGCTAGTCCGGTTGTACCGAGGGGGAAATGGATATAAGACTGTTTCAAAGCTCCTTGATGTGCCAAGGTCGACTGTTGTTAGTATCATCAAGAAGTTTAAGCAGCATGGGACCGTTAATAACATCGCCGGGCGGGGTCGGAAAGTCAAGCTAACGGCGGCTAACTCTTGTTTTGTAACAAGGAATGTAGCCAAAGATCCACGCCTCACTGCAAGAGAGCTGCGGCAGACATTGGACGCAGACCCGGCGCCATGGACGGGCATTGGGGGGCCTGGCCCGCCCACTGAGTCAGCTGTGCCCACCCTGAGATTTTTTTTTCTTTTTTTTTTTTTTTCAATCAAAGTAGACTATCCAAATGCTTAGCCCTAGTGGGCACTGATGTCAACAACAACACTACTGAAGCTAGCACGGCACTCTGTGAGAATTCGTTTTCTACCCTCAAGAACATCTTTACAGAACATCGCCTTAGTATGCTTCATCGACGCAAGGCCAATTTAATTCAGTTGGCATTTGAGAAGGACTTAACAAAAAAGTTCAGGAATGAGTGGAGGGGCAGTGTTTTAAGAAGATTTCACTCTGTCCCCAAATGCCGCTTGCCGCTCTACTAATGATGGTGAGTAGCCTGTGGAGGAATTTTGTTTGCTTTTTTATGCACTTTATTTTTGTCAGTTCAGTTCAGTTTGTCAGTGAATTCAGAAGTGTTGAATAAATGGAGACTTTTCAAAGATATAGAATAGAATAGAATAGAAATGTATTATCCTGAGGGAAATTTGACACTCCAAATCACTCAACATTAAACATTTAGACAGAACAAGTCATGAATAAGAATAACAAAACAAATGGCCTAAGAATAGAATAAAATGAAATAGAATAAAAATAGAATAAAAGATACAGTAAATAAATACAGTAAAAATATACTGAAGTCTACAGTAGGTGTAATATTGCTCAGTGCTGTTTAAAAATTAAGAGTCCAGGAAGATGGTAACTGTCACTCTTTGCTCAGTGATGCAGTGAGGCACAGTGATGCATTGTATAGTCTGATGGCTGTCGGAATGAAGGACTTCCTGTGCCGTTCAGTGCTGCATTTAGGTAGTGTGAGCCTATAACAATACATGCTCCTCCTGTCAGCCAAGTCTGTGTATAGTGGGTGGGAGGGGTTTTCCCTGATGGCCTGGAGCTTAGCAAGGTTCCTCCTCTCCGCCACCCTCGCTAGGGCGTCCAGCTACACCCTGAGAGAAACAGGGTTTATTCAATGTATGTGATGTATAGATTGGGGGGAGATGACCACAGCTAAAACGGTGCCGGGTCAGAGAGATCAAAATGTGCATGGTTTGCCTATGAAGAGAGTGATAGAACAGTGGTCCAGTAGCCAGCAGAATGTTTAGCAGTCAGCCCAATGTTTTGCATTCCTCGCAGGAACAAACTGATAAGAGTGTACTGTAGGCCCAGGAGGGAGAGAGGTTCATCTTAATGAAAGTTTAATGGTGTAAAGGTTAAAGCAGTTGTCATGACAACACGTCGCATGACAACCAGAAGGCGGGGCCGTCGTTGCGACGACGAACCTCTATAAGTCGAACGGTGTTTCCGGGTGTAAGGCAGACTAAAATCTGACTAAAATCTGACTGAGACTAAGAGGGAAGAAACCAGAAGAGACTCTCTCTCCTCTTATCACGGAGGGGGGGGGGGGGGGGGGGAGAATGCCACACATCATTAGCTTCGGCTAACACGAGGAGGGTTAGGCTGACGACCAGGCCTGAACACTATTGGACTGAATAACAAAAGGACGATAGACGAACACACCGAAAGATCATTAGAAATAGACTCTTCAAGGACAATACAATCTGTTAACATCTGAGCTGAGGTTTCTGTTTAGAGAAATAAAACCACGCTTTTCCTTGTAAGGTATTTCACGTTGTCGAAGTGTCGAATTCTTACGGAAGTGGAGAATTATTATGGTTTATGGATTGCACTAACGGGGGAGATAAGGATCTTATCTACCAGTATCGGAGACGTCAGGACTATTAAAATGACACAACGCAGAGGAATTGGATGGAGGGCCAAACAGACGAAGACGTGATACTGGCCAGTTTGATCAGAATCTTACAGTTGATGCCGTTGGGACCCGGATTTGCAAGAGATTAAAACAACGGGAACAGTTGGTTGTTGATGACAGCCGGATTTGCAAGAGATAAGAACAACGGATAAATACTTTTTCAATAATGGGGCGACAGTGGACAACAGTCATCAATGTGTGGGAGAATCATGATCGAAGCAAGGCCGGCCAGCCCTGGGAGAGAGCGTCGAGTCGAGCGGTCATGAGGCGGACCAGCGCTGTAGGAGAAACAGCGCTCCGGAGAAAGATGTGAGTTCACTGTGCACACATGGTTGTTTTGATCTTTTAAGCCAAATAAAAACGAACGAAGATAGTGCATCCGTAAATAAGTAGCGACAGAGAAGCCAGCTGTAATAATATGAGCAGAGAGCCATGGTGTTTTGAAAAACCAAGATGGGTTTTATCTACAGGGAATGAAAAACAAACGGGCCGGTGAAGGAAGGCAGTGTTCTAAGGGGTTAATTCCATTTTTGTTGGTCTGTAATATAAGGGTTGTTTTCCTCGCAAGAGGCGGGAACGCGGGACTGTGAGTCGGGAGAATCTACCTACGTTTTTCAGACCTACCGTCATTTGGCATTCAGTCTATTTTTGACCTGTTCAGTACTTGCATGTTAGTAGATCATCTATTGCCATGTGACCTGCAGACATCATTATGACCTGTTTGGCCGACGAGACTCTAAGAAACAGTTTGTTTTGTTGTTAGGCCTTGAAAAAGGAGGGCAGCGTTTGTTCGTTTGCCATTATGAGCGAGACAAGATGGCCGCAAAAGGGGCCACGAGGGGGATGATACAAATCAAATCAAATTTATTTATAGGGCCCGACAACACACGTTAATGTCCCCATGGGCCGTACAGGTCTTCTTTAAACAAGTCAAGAAGACAACATAACAATAAGTCAAGAACAGAACAAGAACACCATAGGGTCCAAACATTTTTTAGATGAATGCAAATAAATGAAAGAATGCAAGCACTCCCAGACATACCCCACGCGAAGGTAAGGAAAAACTCACTAAAACCTAACAATAGGGAAAAAAAGCTCCACAGGCAATGTGGAGGAGAGAAACCTTAGAAGGGCCGTTCAAGGGGGGATCTCCCTTCTTAGATGTCGGTGATAGTAGTGTTGCAGACGGACAGTTGGTAAGCATGCACTCATGTGTGTGGTGAAACACAGATGAGTGCATGCAATAGCAACTGTACATTTTGAAAAATTAAAGATAGAGCTAATAGCGATAGCAACTGAACATTTTGAAAGATTAAAGATAGAGTTGATAGCGGATCTATTTGAGGCACAGGGGCGGCGCAAGAGGGTCACGTCCTCCCCGTCTTAGTCACGGGACATTCAACACTCCGGTCATTGCTCAGGGACAGCCGGAGACAGGGGGAAGGGGGGTGGCGCAGAGAGGGTCGCGAACTCCCCGACATCATCGCGGGACATCCGGCACTCCGGTCACCACTACGAGACCTCCGAAGACAGGGGGGCACGCAGAGGGGGTCGCAATCTCCCGGCCTTCGTCACGGGACGTCCAACACTCCGGTCAACACTCCAGGACAGCAAGTCATAGGAAGACAGGGAGACGGGACAGGCGTTAGACAGCTCATGAGATTGTAGTAGGCGGACATAGCAATAGATACAAGTGGTAGGCATATATGTGAATGGAGTAGATATATGAAGTAAGCGTATTATGTGAATAGAATAGAAGTACTTAACCCAGCAATGAAACCGCGTTGACTGTTAATCTGTTAACAGTCTGTTAATCAGTTGACAGGACCACGGACAGACGGCGGTGAATAACTGATCCAATGCCTCGGAGGTGCATGTAGAGCAGTCACTACAAGCTTGGCCAAGACCCCGAGGCATCCATCACCTTGGTCAGCGCCAGGAGACGGGTACTCAGAGAGAAGGGGGAGGGAGGGGGGGGGGGGGGAGAGGGGGGGGGGGGAAGAGTTAGAGAGTTCCCATGTTTGTGGTGCTGCAAAGGAGCAGACATGTAGTACCCTGTAGTGCCATGTAGTACCCCGTAGTGCCATGTAGTACCCTATAGTACCCCATAGTGCCATGTAGTACCCCGTAGTATCCTGTAGTACCCTGTAGTGCCATGTAGTACCCTGTGGTGCCTTGTAGTTCCATGTAGTGCCATGTAGAGCTATGTAAGCCATGTAGTACCCTGTAATGCCATGCAGTACCAAGTAGTACTCTGTGGTACCATGTAGTACCCTGTACCCTAACTAAACTACCCTATAGTAAACTACCCAGTGGTACCATGTAGTACCCTGTACCATAACTAAACTACACAGATTAATCTAAAGGTCAGTCCCCGACCAGGTGAGATCAAGGTAGGTTGAAGGAGAGAGAGAAAAGATGAGTCTTAAGCAGGGATTTAAAAGCTTCGACAGAGCAGGCGCCCCTGATGACGGCAGGTAATTTGTTCCACAGGTAGGGAGCGCGGTAGACAAAGGCTCTGTGGCCGGCGGATTTCTTTTTAACCCTAGGGGTCGATAGAAGCCCCGCATTTTGTGAGCGCAGAGCACGAGCGGGCGAGTATCGGGAGATGAGATCAGATAGATAGAGCGGTGCAAGCCCATTTAAAATTTTGTAGGTGAGGAGTAGCACTTTAAAGTCAGAGCGGGCTTGGATAGGAGGCCAATGTAGGGCGGACAAAACTGGTGTGATGTGATCAAATTTTCTAGTTCTAGTTAGTATCCGTGCAGCCGCATTTTGCACGAGTTGAAGATTTTTGATGCTTGAATTAGGTAAGCCTGAAAAAAGATGGCAGTGAGCCACGAGGAGATAACAACAGATAAAGAACCAGGAAATGACACGTCAACTAAAACACCATGGAGGAGGAGTAGGTCGCCACCTAGTGGCGGAGGGGGGGTAGTGCTGGGGAGTTCTCATTACCCATAGGGGAATATTTAGCACAGAGAGTGGATTATTATTATAATAATAATATTAGATATAGAGTTTAATTATACAATGGATTAAATAAGAATTGCACAGAAAGATGGTGCAGTTATTAGAATGGGTTAATTATGGAATTAAAGAGGGAGTTTGAATTCCAGTGGGGCCTTCTCACACCTAATAAATAGGCAGAGTCTTGAGGGGACACGTCACCAGAAAGAACTGGCACGCGCTGGGGGTCACCCGTGGGACAAACGTAGAGCGCAGAGTGGGTATCGTTTAGCTGCTGGTGTCACGCCGGAAGACAACAAAACAGGGAACAGCCCTGTAGGATTAGATATGGGTGTTGAGAAGGTGGGGGACTAATAGAGAACAAATAGGGGCTTGCAGAGGAAAAAAATATATAGAGAACGAGCTGCAGGCCCAAAGCCATGGTAGACTAATAGCAAAACAAGGGAAGTCGAATGGACAGACGACTGCCGGTGTTGTGTTTCTGCTTTCAAGGGGGGAATGACACCGACAGCGATGGAGATGACCAGGAGACAGACTGGAGGAGGAGGAAGCCGCAGGGGCCAGGCACGGCAGCCTGGTACACAGATCGTCCACGACGAGAGAGAGGAGACGGCGGCGGTGGAGAAGCAGATGTGGAGAGGACAGCCAGAGACACTGAGCAGTAGCAGACCAGGGGAGACATTTTTGCCTAGGGGACCGCGCCCTGGGAGGGGGACCAGCTCAGGAAAGGAGCCGTCACTGAAAGGGGCCCTTGCCCTAGAAGATGGGACCGGCCCAAGATGGGAGGTGTACTGTAAGAGAGGGAAGGGAGCGCTCTGATTTGGACGTGGGGTACCGAATAGGGGGGCCGAATGGTTTAGGTGTGTCGTTTGAAAAGTTGCAATCTGTGTTTTTCTCTGTCTCTCTCTCTCTCTCCTCCATGACCGTTGTTTATCCTTTCTGGTTTGGGTGTGATGCGGGTAATGGAAAACGAGGAAAAACAGCAGACGGCGGGGCCCTCATTGTTATGAGTCTATTTTTGTGTATAATTAATTGAAAAACCAAGTAGTCTGTTGATTCTGAAGGTTGATTAAGAATCAAAGGGGGGAATGAGAGAAACAGGGTTTATTCAATGTATGTGATGTATAGATTGGGGGGAGATGACCACAGCTAAAACGGTGCCGGGTCAGAGAGATCAAAATGTGCATGGTTTGCCTATGAAGAGAGTGATAGAACAGTGGTCCAGTAGCCAGCAGAATGTTTAGCAGTCAGCCCAATGTTTTGCATTCCTCGCAGGAACAAACTGATAATAGTGTACTGTAGGCCCAGGAGGGAGAGAGGTTCATCTTAATGAAAGTTTAATGGTGTAAAGGTTAAAGCAGTTGTCATGACAACACGTCGCATGACAACCAGAAGGCGGGGCCGTTGTTGCGACGACGAACCTCTATAAGTCGAACGGTGTTTCCGGGTGTAAGGCAGACTAAAATCTGACTAAAATCTGACTGAGACTAAGAGGGAAGAAACCAGAAGAGACTCTCTCTCCTCTTATCACGGAGGGGGGGGGGGGGGGAGAATGCCACACATCATTAGCTTCGGCTAACACGAGGAGGGTTAGGCTGACGACCAGGCCTGAACACTATTGGACTGAATAACAAAAGGACGATAGACGAACACACCGAAAGATCATTAGAAATAGACTCTTCAAGGACAATACAATCTGTTAACATCTGAGCTGAGGTTTCTGTTTAGAGAAATAAAACCACGCTTTTCCTTGTAAGGTATTTCACGTTGTCGAAGTGTCGAATTCTTACAGAAGTGGAGAATTATTATGGTTTATGGATTGCACTAATGGGGGAGATAAGGATCTTATCTACCAGTATCGGAGACGTCAGGACCATTAAAATGACACAACGCAGAGGAATTGGATGGAGGGCCAAACAGACGAAGACGTGATACTGGCCAGTTTGATCAGAATCTTACAACCCTAACCATCTTATCCAGCCTGTCTGTGTCCCCTGCTCTCAGTCCGCTGCCCCAGCAGGTCTGTTATGTATATCCGTTCAGTCTGTTTTTGTATAAGTGAATGTTCTTAAGATAGAGAAATTAGATTTTTCAATTGCCTCTCTGCTGTTTAGTTCAGCACCGTGGGCAACGCCAAGCAAGCCACAGCGCCGTTGTCCCAGCTGAAACGTATAAAAGGGAACCTGTGTTGAAAAACCATTGTGCCCCCCCGAGAACATTTTATGCCCCCCCACTAATTTGTTTCTGCAGCCTGGTCTGATTGGACGTGACTGGTGTCTCTGTGTCAACCAGTACTGTGCGACGGGTTTTGAACAGAAATGGATACCATGGTCGGACTCCACGAAAGACCCCTTTATTGACAAAAAAACACAAAGGATTAAGGGTGAAATATGCCAGAGATAATCTGGCGAAGACACAGAGCTACTGGAGGTCCGTTCTATGGAGTGACGAGACAGGGATTCGACTTTTTGGCCCGATGAACTGTCGGTCTGTGTGGAGAAAACCCAACACTGGCTTTGAAGAAAAGAATTGTTTGCCACAAGTCAAACATGGCGGCGGATCTGTCATGCTTTGGGGCTGCTTCTCTGCTTCTGGAACCGGCAATATAGCACGAGTTCATGGCATTATGAACAGCATTAAATACCAAGAGATCATTGCGGGTAATGTGTTGCCCTCTGTGGCAAAACTCAACATGGGGAAAGAATGGTGCTTTCAACACGACAATGACCCAAAACACACATCGAAATCAACCAAAGCTTGGTTACATAGAAGGAAATGGACCGTTCTCGCCTGGCCGAGTCAAAGCCCCGATTTAAATCCAATTGAACATTTGTGGTGGGATTTAAAGAAAGCGATTCAAAAACACAGACCAACGAGTCTGACTCAAATAGAGGACATTGCACGCCTCGAGTGGGGAAGAATTTCACAGGCCCGCTGTGCAAAGCTGGTTGATGGATACGGTGCACGGTTGAATGCAGTGCTGAAAGCAAAGGGGTTTTGTACCAAGTATTAATAACCGGGTAGCCTGGGTCTTGTTCATGTGAACAGACATCTCATGTTAATATCCTGTGAAAAAAACATTAAAAAAAATCAAAGAGTCATTGTGTGTAATGTGTGTTTTGTGTGTAATGTGTGTTTATATTGCAATAAGGGTCAATAAAGGTCAAACCTCGCATAAGACCCCTAAGAGTAGGCCTCAAACTGGGCATGCCATCTGACACACACACCCCCCCCACTAAGCCTAACCATACTAACCATAACCCCTAAGAGTAGGCCTCAAACTGGGCATGCCATCTGACACACACACCCCCCCACTAAGCCTAACCATAACCCCTAAGAGTGGCCTCAAACTGGGCATGCCATCTGACACACACACACCCCCCCACTAAGCCTAACCATACTAACCATAACCCCTAAGAGTAGGCCTCAAACTGGGCATGCCCTCTCATACACACACACACACAGCGAGGGGGACCTGTTGGTTCACCCATGACCCCCGAGAGGGGGCCTACCTAAGGGTTATCCGACGAGACCACGGTGAGGTCAGGTCCACCACACTCACGGTTCAGGGCCCTTGGCCCATCGCCGCCCCTCAGAGTCTGGCTATTCCCATCATGTCACTGCCATTGGCTCTGTGCAGCGCTCTCACCGGCCATCTTACCCCACGGATGCGCGCCCCCGTCCTGGGCATCGGTCAACCATGGTGCTCCCACCTAAGTGTGGGAGAACCAGGCGCCCCAGGTGTCCCTGTGTGCCCAAACTTAAGCACTGTCCCGGGCCTCGCACGTTCAAGGAGCTGCCCCCGGCCTCCAGGGCGACCAGAGCACTGGCCCCCTAAATGGAAATCAGACTAAGTGTGAGCTCCAGGCCCTCCACTCCTCCCGGTTACCCCAAACGTAAGCACTGTCCCGGGCCTCGCACGTTCAATGAGCTGCCCCCGGCCTCCAGGGCGACCGGAGTACTGGCCCCCTAAATGGAAATCAGACTAAGTGTGAGCTCCAGGCCCTCCACTCGTCCCGGTTACCCCAAACTTAAGCACTGTCCCGGGCCTTGCATGTTCAATGAGCTGTCCCCGGCCTCCAGGGCGACCGGAGTACTGGCCCCCTAAATGGAAATCAGACTAAGTGTGAGCTCCAGGCCCTCCGCTCGTCCCATGTTACGAGAGCCCGCCCGGGCGACGTGACGCGGTCGGGCGCGGACTGAGGACAGTCCGACCCGGTTGACAGTCACGCCGGAGGCGGTGGGCCCCGTCCCTCGACGGGGGGTGCGGAGAGAAGGCGCAGTGAGCACTGTTCCACGGCCCTGAGAAGCGGCGAATTCCAGCCAGAGGCGCTGTACAGCACGCGGCAGGAGCCACGTGCCACCTTCGCCCCCAGACCTTCCTAGCCGAGCCCGGAGCCGGTCGCGGCGCACTGCGACGGAGGAAATGCACCCGGCTGCGCCATGGGCGCGACGGGGGCCGAGTCCCACGAGTGGATCCCGACACACC
>NC_140169.1:179244052-179379052 GCF_963971535.1 Notolepis coatsorum
CCCAGGAGCGCCTTTTTTTCGTTTGGCCATGTCCGTTTTTTTTTTGCAGGATTTTGCGCGCCGCATGGGAGCAAATTCGAGACACATATCCGGTTGCAAAAAGGTGTCCCACGGTCTCCTCTATAGCCGGGAATATTGCCACGCGGAACGGAATCACGCGCCGCCCGTGGCACGCGTTTCCGTTTCGGCGATTTTATTTACCCTTGTCGGGTTTCTTTTTCTAAGCGTTTCCGGGTCCACAATAGTTGCGGGACGCCGAGATGTATCCACGGTAGAAATCTCGCGTGGATCCTATAATAGGCTCACTATATACTTATAGCACACACCCACTTTAAACAAACACACTGTAGCACCCACTCCCCACACTTTATATTTATGGATGAAGGATTGCACTACAACTCGTACACCTTACTGTAAATTGTACCTAAAATTGTACCTCATCCCATTTCTGCTTTGCACTAGATAGTACTGTACATTAGTACACTGCATAGTATTGTGTATTGTATATTATATGGTAACTCAGAACATTGTACATATGTCTATACCGAACACTGTGACCTCATTTTCTTCTTCTAAATTCATGCTATATTATGTTATTATGTTATTTGATACTATCTTGTCTAGCACAGTCTCTGGAGCGTAACAGTAAGAAGCATTTTGTATGAAAGTATTCTGTACTTCTGTATGACAACTATTAAAGAACTTGAACTTGATATACAGCGTTTTCAAAATCACGCGAAACGGTCGGGGTCGCAAACCGACCTTTTCCCCTCGTTTTCGAGGCGGGAAGTGATTTAGGAAAAGATTCCCCACACCGAGGGGCACCCGTGGATTAAACTCGCGGGGATTGGGGCAATAGTTTTCCCGTGGGAGCCGTCCCAAAATCGGCGAGTTTCTTCCACGCAGTTCCGATTCTGAGCATTTTCGATGCAGGAAGTGATTTAGGAAAAGCTTCCCCACAACGAGATGTACCCAGGGTAGAAGGCCTGCGTGGATCCGTGTGCGTTTCGGCGAGTTTATTCAACGCCGTCCCGATTTCTAAGCATTTTCGATGATGGAAGTGCTTTAGGAAAAGCTTCCCCACGCCTAGATGGACCCGTGCATCAAATCTCGAGAGGATCGGGGCAATATCCGGCCCGTGGGAGCTGTGTGCGTTTCGGCGAGTTTATTCCACGACGTCCTGATTTTTAAGCATTTTCGATGATGGAAGTGCTTTAGGAAAAGATTCCCCACGCCGAGATGTACCAGGGGCATCAAATCGCGAGAGGATCAGGGCAATATTCGGCCCGTGGGAAACGTGTGCGTTTCGGCGAGTTTATTCCACGCAGTCCCGATTCTGAGCATTTTCGATGCAGGAAGTGCTTTAGGAAAAGCTTCCCCACGCGGAGATGGACCCAGGGTAGAAGGCCCGTGTGGATCCGGGCAACGGTGCCCCGGTGGGAGCCGATACGGTGCCCCGGGACGTCCGGGGACCCAAAGCCCGATTCTAAGCATTTTCGATGCAGGAAGGGATTTAGGAAAAGCTTCCACACGCCGACATGGACCCGGGGGTAGAAGGCCCGACTGGATCCCCACAACGGTGCCCCGGTGGGAGCCGATACGGTGCCCCGGGGACCCCGTTTGGCCAGGTTAAGAGTGTCTCAGGCAGTCCCGCCGCTGCCCCTCGCTCTGCTGCATACATGCACACCCGAGTGGAGGTCAAGGGACATTGGGGGCCTGCACACCCATGTGGAGGTCAGGTTAGGTTGACAGTCACTACCTTAAGAGAGGCATTGTTACTCCAGGAGTGTACCCGCACTTCAGGACAGTGATCTAACCCTAACACTGAGTTGCCTGCTGTCTCTGGCCGTGGTGCTGAAATGGACACCCCTAACACTGAGTTGCCTGGCTAAATTCAATTAAATTAGAAACTCTTCACGGATCAACTCAGGCCTCACAGCGTGTGTGCTACAGCATCACCCGGACATATTCACAATTGACTTGTTGGGTCAAAAACGTAGGCAAACAGCCACAGATACACACACACACACACACACACGGAGGCCCAGCCAAAACAAGGGGTCGAATATATTCCGTTGCAACTGTGCCAAGTGTGCTATCCCTAACCCATATGAGTAGCCCTCAAACTGGGCATACCCTCTGACACACACACATCCCCCCCCTAACCATAACCCTAACCCCTAAGAGTAGCCCTCAAACTGGGCATGCCATCTGACACACACACCCCCACTAAGCCTAACTCTAACCCCTAAGAGTAGGCCTCAAACTGTGCATGCCATCTGACACACACACCCCCACTAAGCATAACTCTAACCCCTAAGAGTAGGCCTCAAACTGGGCATGCCATCTGACACACACACACCCCCACTAAGCATAACTCTAACCCCTAAGAGTAGGCCTCAAACTGTGCATGCCATCTGACACACACACACCCCCACTAAGCATAACTCTAACCCCTAAGAGTAGGCCTCAAACTGGGCATGCCATCTGACACACACACACCCCCACTAAGCATAACTCTAACCCCTAAGAGTAGGCCTCAAACTGGGCATGCCATCTGACACACACACCCCCACTAAGCATAACTCTAACCCCTAAGAGTAGGCCTCAAACTGGGCATGCCATCCTCAAACTGGGCATGCCATCTGACACACACACCCCCACTAAGCCTAACTCTAACCCCTAAGAGTAGGCCTCAAACTGGGCATGCCATCTGACACACACACACCCCCACTAAGCATAACTCTAACCCCTAAGAGACCCCTTTGGGCCAGCCAGCCCAAAGGGGTCGAATATTTTCGGTTGCAACTGTATATTTTTTTATTTTGTTATTCCTGGTGAATAACATTGTGCTAACATTGACCAGACGTGAAAGATTTGTAAAAACAATGGACTTCTTTGTTTTCTTGTGTCACCTTCCCCCACACTCACCCAGGTGGCCAGCATACTCTGCCCAATTCCGACTACCGGTCGGCACACTCGGCATATGTCCGGCACGGCACGCCAACGATGAGCCGGATCTGGCGCGGTAATGGTTGCCGGGGCAGAGCCGACTCGCGCTCGCCAAAGATAAACCGGCTCTGGCCCGGGAATGGTTGCCGGGGCAGAGCCGACTCGCGCTCGCCAAAGATAAACCGGCTCTGGCCCGGCAATGGTTGCCGGGGCGGAGCCGACTCGCGCTCGCCAAAGATAAACCGGCTCTGGCCCGGCAATGGTTGCCGGGGCGGAGCCGACTCGGGCTCGCCAAAGATAAACCGGCTCTGGCCCGGCAATGGTTGCCGGGGCGGAGCCGACTCGGGCTCGCCAAAGATAAACCGGCTCTGGCCCGGCTCGGCTTGCCGTGCCAGAGCCGACTCGGGCTCGCCAAAGATAAACCGGCTCTGGCCCGGCTCGGCTTGCCGTGCCAGAGCCGACTCGGGCTCGCCAAAGATAAACCGGCTCTGGCACAGCAATGGTTGCCGGGGCAGAGCCGACTCGGGCTCGCCAAAGATAAACCGGCTCTGGCTCGGCAATGGTTTGCGGCGTCGTTTCTTGCGCTAGCCTCTTGTTAGCCAGCATTGCCTTAATAGCTTTGAGCTAAGGATCTTTGCCGATGCATAAAGTATTGTTTATAGTGCATTTCTTGCCACCTTATAGCATTTGTACATTTGTATGACCGTCTATAATGCTCCCGTTAGGTTTTTCCGGACGTTTTGGTAATGATTTTCACTATAAAATCATATTTCTAAATGACAGGAAGTTGATAAACTGGCCGGAATAGCTTTGAGCTAACGGATCTTTGCCGATGAATTCCATTCTAAACGTAACGTTAGTTGTTCAAAACATTACCCGTCTATATAATTTGTTCCTCAACGTTATATAGACGGGTCATGTTTTGTAAACTAACGTTATGTTTAGAATGGAATGAATATGGGTCGGGAAAGATAGTTAGCTCAAAGCTAATCCGGAAGGACAGCTAACAGTAGCTACTGTCTAACTGTGATGCATTTTCTGTTTGCAGTCCAATGTTCACCAAAACACACACCCACACACTTATAATTTGTTCCTCAACGTTATATAGACAGGTCATGTTTTGTAAACTAACGTTATGTTTAGAATGGAATGAATACATGGGTCGGGAAAGATAGTTTGCTCAAAGCTAATCCGGCCTGTTTAACCACTAGCTTCTGTTAGCTAATGCTGGCTGAGCAAGGAAACTAACAGTAAACGTTTTTACATGAAATACAGCCCAAAAACCCTGCTGACAAACGTTTGCTTATTAAATACATTCTATACTATAATAATACAAACGTTTCATTGCCTCTCTGTGACGACAAAGTTGTTTAAATAAGGGGAGAAAAGTAGCTAAAACCAATGTATTTGGATGGGACAGGAAGTGCTATTGGCAACCGGAAGTCAGCCGGAAGTCCCTATATTCAGGTTGTGCAAGTGGAGAATTATTTTAATGGCAACAAATAAATAATAATAATAAAATTAATAAATAAAATGTTAGAGGAGTGGAGGGGGGGGGCAGAGCGAGGTGGGTGTTAGAGGAGTGGAGGGGGGGCAGAGCCTCATAACATTAGCTGCACTCATAGGAGCCTGCATGTTGATGTAGCCTCATAAAGCTAACATTATAGCTGCACTCATAGGATGTTGATGTAGCCTCATAAAGCTAACATGCTGCACTCATAGGAGCGTGTTGATGTAGCCTCATAAAGCTAACAAGAGTATATGTAATACTGTGGTTATGGCCTATAGCAGCTCCCCAAGCTAACACAACATGGACCGCAACTCCCCAAGCTAACACAACACAGACTGCAGCTCCCCAATCTAACACAACACAGACTGCAGCTCCCCAAGCTAACACAAGCTAACACAACACAGACTGCAGCTCCCCAAGCTAACACAAGCTAACACAACATGGACTGCAGCTCCCCAAGCTAACACAAGCTAACACAACACAGACTGCAGCTCCCCAAGCTAACACAAGCTAACACAACACAGACTGCAGCTCCCCAAGCTAACACAAGCTAACACAACACAGACTGCAGCTCCCCAAGCTAACACAAGCTAACACAACATGGACTGCAGCTCCCCAAGCTAACACAAGCTAACACAACATGGACTGCAGCTCCCCAAGCTAACACAAGCTAACACAACATGGACTGCAGCTCCCCAAGCTAACACAAGCTAACACAACACAGACTGCAGCTCCCCAAGCTAACACAAGCTAACACAACACAGACTGCAGCTCCCCAAGCTAACACAAGCTAACACAACACAGACTGCAGCTCCCCAAGCTAACACAAGCTAACACAACATGGACTGCAGCTCCCCAAGCTAACACAAGCTAACACAACACAGACTGCAGCTCCCCAAGCTAACACAAGCTAACACAACACAGACTGCAGCTCCCCAAGCTAACACAAGCTAACACAACACAGACTGCATCTACCCAAGCTAACACAAGCTAACACAACACAGACTGCATCTACCCAAGCTAACACAAGCTAACACAACACAGACTGCAGCTCCCCAAGCTAACACAAGCTAACACAACACAGACTGCAGCTCCCCAAGCTAACACAAGCTAACACAACATGGACTGCAGCTCCCCAAGCTAACACAAGCTAACACAACACAGACTGCAGCTCCCCAAGCTAACACAAGCTAACACAACACAGACTGCAGCTCCCCAAGCTAACACAAGCTAACACAACACAGACTGCAGCTCCCCAAGCTAACACAAGCTAACACAACACAGACTGCAGCTCCCCAAGCTAACACAAGCTAACACAACATGGACTGCAGCTCCCCAAGCTAACACAAGCTAACACAACACAGACTGCAGCTCCCCAAGCTAACACAAGCTAACACAACACAGACTGCAGCTCCCCAAGCTAACACAAGCTAACACAACATGGACTGCAGCTCCCCAAGCTAACACAAGCTAACACAACATGGACTGCAGCTCCCCAAGCTAACACAAGCTAACACAACATGGACTGCAGCTCCCCAAGCTAACACAAGCTAACACAACACAGACTGCAGCTCCCCAAGCTAACACAAGCTAACACAACACAGACTGCAGCTCCCCAAGCTAACACAAGCTAACACAACACAGACTGCAGCTCCCCAAGCTAACACAAGCTAACACAACATGGACTGCAGCTCCCCAAGCTAACACAAGCTAACACAACACAGACTGCAGCTCCCCAAGCTAACACAAGCTAACACAACACAGACTGCAGCTCCCCAAGCTAACACAAGCTAACACAACATGGACTGCAGCTCCCCAAGCTAACACAAGCTAACACAACACAGACTGCAGCTCCCCAAGCTAACACAAGCTAACACAACACAGACTGCAGCTCCCCAAGCTAACACAAGCTAACACAACATGGACTGCAGCTCCCCAAGCTAACACAAGCTAACACAACACAGACTGCAGCTCCCCAAGCTAACACAAGCTAACACAACACAGGTCATTTGGACATTCTTTCGATGCCATTATGAATGACTAGCAATCTGTCGGAGTCGATGAGAGCTTTCATTTATGTCATTTAGTCATTTATTCAAAATGCCATTCCAGAATCCGTTCCTATGAGACAGTTTTAGTTCAATTCTGCACTAATGCCAACTGTTTAACATGAGTATGCAACAAGCTCATACTGGCTGCATATCTGTTCTACTATCTAGAAGCTCATACTGGCTGCATATCTCTTCTACTGTCTTATCTAGAAGCTCATACTGGCTGCATATCTCTTCTACTGTCTTATCTAGAAGCTCATACTGGCTGCATATCTCTTCTACTGTCTTATCTAGAAGCTCATACTGGCTGCATATCTGTTCTACTGTATATAGAAGATCATACTGGCTGCATATCTGTTCTACTGTCTCTAGAAGATCATACTGGCTGCATATCTGTTCTACTGTCTCTATATAGAAGATCATACTGGCTGCATATCTGTTCTACTGTATCTAGAAGCTCATACTGGCTGCATATCTACTGTCTTATCTAGAAGCTCATACTGGCTGCATATCTCTTCTACTGTCTGTCTAGAAGCTCATACTGGCTGCATATCCTTTCTACTGTATAGAAGCTCATTGGTTTGTAAATTGACTAGATTTTCTAGAGATTTTTAGTTTTTAATTGTATGTTTTGTAATCTGTATCTGTCGTTACCAGTTAGTCGTGTTACTTTGCTCGTATTCACTGCTCTGGTGGTTCTAGTTGTACGCCTGGATCTGGTGTTCTTTGACCGTGTCCTATATGCCCTGTAAATATATGTACAGATACCGAGATGTCACAAATATGTTACCTGTTACCTGTTTATTGCACAATGTTGTTTTTTTATTGGATTCTATTATATGTTGTACCACGTATTGCACATCGTTGCGGGCAAGACCACCCGCATTTCATTGTATACTTGTATGCCGTGACAATTAAAACTCTTGACTTGACTTGACTTGACTTGACCCTGCTACACTTCATATCAAAACAAACTGGTCAGACTACATGCTTGACCTTACTCCTAGAACCCACCTCGCCCCTGCCCACGTGACAACGGCTTAGAGTAGACGACAGAGTGCAGCAACTTGCAATGGGCCTGTCTACAAGATACACTATACACGATCAAGGTACCCATATATGTGTACATATCAAAATACTTCCCAAAGGTCAGTGAATACCACGACCACAACACCATAGAGGGAGCTCCACAAATCATGTTAAACCCAGATTCGGCTCAAACAGGAACACGTTTCGCAATTATGCCACATCAATGTGGAACGCCCTACCCAAAGCTGTAAAGGAATGTGAATCACTACCCACTTTCAAAACCACTCTCAAAGAACACCTACGGGAGACTGCAATTCGAAACTGGCCCCTGTAAATGTCCTAACCCAACCCAATGTACAGTCAATTACCAAACATGGTTTTGTCAATATGTACAGTTGCTTGTGCAGTTGTACAGTGTCCAGTGTCCACCCCTACCCAACCTACCCAACCCCCCCCCACCCACCCCCCCACCTATAATGTATACGTTTTCATAAATGTATAGCCGTATATCCTGATGAATTGAAAATGGGGGACCCTGATGCAAGACGAAAGTCTTTCTCTGGTCTGCATCCCCTTAACAATTGTGTGTATTGAGCTGTACTGTATTGTACCCATTCTGCAATCTGTTAATAAAGTTTTCAATCAATCAATCAATCAATCAATCAATCAATCAATCAATCAATCAAAACCAACATTTTCACTGTAAAGTATATAAAAACGAAGTTATTGAACTTTAAACTTGAAACAAATACTATACTGCCTATAATTGCTCATATGTGTACATTTTCCATTAATCATATTATAGATATTTTTTATTTTCTATATGTGATCCACTCCCCCCTCCCCCCTCCCCCCTCCCCCTGCTATGCTGAAAAAAAAGTGAACATTTCATGTTATTGCATCAGCCAGATGCTGCGTTCACGTTACGTGGGAAGAAGCGGAAACCAGAGGACATCTCGTTGCTACAACTAAGCTTCACGCGTTGACTCAATGAAACGCCCACATCCATACTTCCGCAATTCGTGACGCGAAGTGGGAGATCGGGGTCTATGAAAAAATCCCATATGTCCTAGACTATATAGGAATTATAACTATAGAGGCTGACGTGAATGGTTTTTCCCAGTAGGAAGCTGGTTCTTCCACTTGAATTCCCATGTAACGTGAACGCGGCATGTGCTCAATGGCCGGAAGACGCTGCTACTTCTGTTTGAAATCCACACGTGTACGTTGTTCGTTCGCTTGATTACAAGATTGCACATATCAGGTAAGTTAATAACAATTGTCTATATTTTATTATAGTTGACTTCAAACAGTAATTAACGTTACCAGAATAGTTTAGAAACTCGTTGACTTGTTTTATAAAAATGATATGTTTATTAGCAACGCCGAGCCAACAGTATACGTCGTCTTTGTAATTTAGATATATTATGGCCTTAAAGGCCCGCACTTATGTTGTATTTTTGTTCAATAATGTGACTTTCATGAAGAGGGGAACATTTTGTATCGTAATTGAGCCAGTTTTTGCGTTTTTATCAAACATTTGTGCACATGGCTAGCGCTGCTCTGTTGTTGTGGTTGTGTTAGATATGCTAAGCTAACGTTACTGTTGTTGTGGTTGTGTTAGATATGCTAAGCTAACGTTACATATCGAACCGATATGCTTATTTGATCTAATCTTACATGGTACCACGTGTGCCACTACCCGAACGTAAGATTAGATAAGATATAAGCTCCTATCGGTTCGATGATATAATTAACGTTAGCTCAACATGTACTTGTCTAGGTTCTGCCAGCACTATAGTCAAAGGCCATTTGCGGTGAGCACGTGGATATTTTAATATGGATAATGCGTGCAGGGCAGCAGGGGCTCTGAGACTGAATTGCAGGTTAAACCCTATATTAAATTATGGGTATAGTTTACAACAGTAGCTAGGGTTAAGATGATCACGCGCACGTTATATGGATTAAAATATCCACGTGTGCTCGGCTCCCTCTGTTGTGGTTGTGTTAGATATGCTAAGCTAACGTTACATATCGAACCGATATGCTTATTTGATCTAATCTTATACATGGTACCACGTGTGCCACTACCCGAACGTAAGATTAGATAAGATATAAGCTCCTATCGGTTCGATGATATAATTAACGTTAGCTCAACATGTACTTGTCTAGGTTCTGCCAGCACTATAGTCAAAGGCCATTTGCGGTGAGCACGTGGATATTTTAATATGGATCATAATGCGTGCAGGGCAGCCACTTTTTCCTCTGTGATGGTATAAAACTTGTGATTTGGGTTTCTGTTTTTGTCATTAGTACAACGCGTAACACAGCTCATTGGCATTGTGAAGGACTGAAGAAAATTCCGCCTGATTGTCTTTAATTTGCCATCCGTTTCTCCACTAAATGATGATGCAGGATACATATTATCTGCTGTACATGTAATCTACTGTTTAAATTTGTGTGTTTACAGTGTCTGCCCAGGCCAGGAGTGACAACATCCTCCCAACTGTAAAAAGTACGTGGTACTAATTGTCATGATGACTGAGCGCTACTCTGACTACAATAAGGCATCAAATATGCGAAGACGGTCACGGAATATAGTTGATTGTCACGATGGGGTTAGGTAGAATGCAATAATACAGAAAGGGAAGGAATGGAGGAGGCAGAGGCGAGGAGTGAAGCTTGGAGAAGGGTGTTTACTGTAGAAGCCAGTGCAATACAAGGAAAAATACAGAAACTACATAACAACTTCACAATACAAAACAACAAACACTAAGACTTACTAGAGGGAGAACGGTGCGACACGACGTGGAGGAACAGGGGGTAACTGGAGGAATGTCGCCACACAGAAGGGAGGACAGACAGAACCCTATATACCCCAACTAATTAACAATTAAGAACACCTGGCCAACACAGAATCACAAACAACACCTAGACAATAAGCAAAGAACAACTAAACACAAAAGCAACTCCTAACAACCCAACAGTACACCACATCACACAAGGGAAGGGAAAGTCAACAACAGTACACACCATGACACCACATTAATCATACTATTAATTATTGTTATCACAGTAGTCAGGATGTCCAGTGTACTGGAGCGCACCGATTGTTTGTCACCACTAGAGGGTGGTAGGGCGCCAATGTCAGGCCGAGGGCCAATGTCAGATAGAGGGCATTGCCCAAAGTTAGGTGGAGGATACTGCCCAATGTTACCATCCTGCCCAGTCCAGCCAGGACCGGGCCTAGGATCCTGACAGTACCCCCCCCTCAACGGGTGGCTTCCAGACACCCGAAAACAACGTCCATAAGCAGGTGAGGGAGGAAGCCGGAACCCCGGAGAGGACCCAGGGAGAGGACCCGAAGACGAGGGACCAGGAGGCTGAACGAAAAACCCAGGAGGGGCATAGCAGCCAGGGGGGTAGAAAACGGGCGCAGATGCCCGGAGAGGGGGGGTGGGGACGGGAACAGAGGCCCGGGGAGGAGGACTGGACCTGGGAACAGAGGTCCGACGAGGGGGGGTGGGGATGGGCACCGAGACCCGGGGAGGGGGGCAGAACCTGAGAACCGAGGCCCGACGAGGAGGGCTGGACCTGGGAAGCGAGGCCCGACGAGGGGGGGTGGGTACAGGTGTAGAAGCCCGGGAAGGGGAGCTGGACCCTGGAACCGGATCCCGGACGAGAGGCCCTCCAGCCGCCGGACTAGGGACCGGTTCAGGAGAGCCGGAATGGAGGTGCGGCGGCGACGACCCCCGGAGCAGGATCCCACGCAGGCCCCGGCGAAGACCACGGCGAAGACCCCGGCGGAGACCACGGCGAGGACCAGGACGCCGATCACGGCGCAGAGCTGGACCAGACGGGGAGCCAGGATCCGTCGAAGAGCCGGGAGCCGGCACGGCAGCCGGACCAGGTGGAGAGGCCGGGCAGGGCGTGGAGACCGGATCGGTCTCGGCGGCGAGGCGTGGTGTAGGATCCGGGGATGAGGAGCCAGGACCCAGAGCAGAGGCTGGACTGGGCGTGGAAGCTGGACCAGCTGTGGAGGCCTTACTAGCCATACTAGCCTCGGGGGCTAGGCTAACTGTGGGCCCTGGACTCACTGTGGGAACTGTGCTAGCTGAAAATGCCTGGCTAGCTTGGGACATCTGGTCCGTCTCAGGTACTAGGCTCACCCTGAACCTGGAGCCTAGTCTGGCAGTGGAGACTGT
The DNA here is from genome assembly GCF_963971535.1 of Notolepis coatsorum. Classification (NCBI taxonomy): domain Eukaryota; kingdom Metazoa; phylum Chordata; class Actinopteri; order Aulopiformes; family Paralepididae; genus Notolepis; species Notolepis coatsorum. The sequence continues at coordinate 179,255,800 of NC_140169.1, forward strand.
GCTAGCTGGAGACATCTGGTCTGTCTCCGCTACCAGGCTCACCCTGAACCTGGAGCCTAGGTTGGCAGTGGGCGTCTGGTTAGCTACTGTAGCGGGGCTAACAGGCGGAGCTGTGCTAACTGAGGACGGCCGGTTAGCTATTGACACAAAGCTAACCGGCGGAGCTATGTTAGCTGTGGAAGTCTGGTTAGCTGTCTCGGGCGTGGAAGCCGGAACAGCTGTGGAGGCCTTGTTAGCCATACTAGCCTCAGGGGCTAGGATAACTGTGAGCCCTGGACTCCCTGTGAGAACTGTGCTAGCTGGGAATGCCTGGCTAGCTTGGGACATCTGGTCCGTCTCCGGTACTAGGCTCACCCTGAACCTGGAGCCTAGTCTGGCAGTGGAGACTGTGCTAGCTGGAGACATCTGGTCTGTCTCAGATACTAGGCTCACCCTGAACCTGGAGCCTAGTCTGGCAGTGGAGACTGTGCTAGCTGGAAACGGCCGGTTAGCTATTGAAACGAAGCTAACGGGCGGTGCTAGGTTAGCTGGGAGTGGCTGGTTAGCTATTGACACGAAGCTAACGGGCGGAGCTAGGTTAGCTGGGAGTGGCTGGTTAGCTATTGACACAAAGCTAACCGGCGGAGCTAGGTTAGCTGAGAGTGGCTGGTTAGCTATTGACACGAAGCTAACGGGCGGAGCTAGGTTAGCTGGGAGTGGCTGGTTAGCTATTGACACAAAGCTAACCGGCGGAGCTATGTTAGCTGTGGACGTCTGGTTAGCTGTATGAGCGGAGCTAACGGGTAGAGCTGTACCAACTGGGGACGTCTGGCCATCTATAGTGGCGGAGCTAACAGGAGGAGCTGTGCTAACTGGGGATGGCCGGTCAGCTATTGGCACAAAGCTAACCGGCGGAGCTAGGTTAGCTGTGGACGTCCGACCGGCGATGGACATCCGAGCAACCTCAGCGGCTGTGGGAGGATCTAGGCTGACCGTAAGCCTGAGAACAGTCGGCAGGCTAGCTACCCTAGCCTTCGGCTTATGCTTCTCCATGAGGACAGCAACATGTCCAGCCATCTCCCACATCGCCGTCTGCAGTGTCGGATTCTCAGTGGTGACCTGGTCGATCTTCCCGAGTAGGAACCCCCATTTGGCCAGTGAGTAACTCTTCATGTCACCGGCCATCAGGGCCAGGACAACGGTGATGGTATCGCTTGCCTTTCCTGCTGCATTCGTTAATGTTGGTGGCGACATTCTGTCACGATGGGGTTAGGTAGAATGCAATAATACAGAAAGGGAAGGAATGGAGGAGGCAGAGGCGAGGAGTGAAGCTTGGAGAAGGGTGTTTACTGTAGAATCCAGTGCAATACAAGGAAAAATACAGAAACTACATAACAACTTCACAATACAAAACAACAAACACTAAGACTTACTAGAGGGAGAACGGTGCGACACGACGTGGAGGAACAGGGGGTAACTGGAGGAATGTCGCCACACAGAAGGGAGGACAGACAGAACCCTATATACCCCAACTAATTAACAATTAAGAACACCTGGCCAACACAGAATCACAAACAACACCTAGACAATAAGCAAAGAACAACTAAACACAAAAGCAACTCCTAACAACCCAACAGTACACCACATCACACAAGGGAAGGGAAAGTCAACAACAGTACACACCATGACACCACATTAATCATACTATTAATTATTGTTATCACAGTAGTCAGGATGTCCAGTGTACTGGAGCGCACCGATTGTTTGTCACCACTAGAGGGTGGTAGGGCGCCAATGTCAGGCCGAGGGCCAATGTCAGATAGAGGGCATTGCCCAAAGTTAGGTGGAGGATACTGCCCAATGTTACCATCCTGCCCAGTCCAGCCAGGACCGGGCCTAGGATCCTGACAGTTGATCAACTTTTCCAATTGCACTCTGCAAATAGGCACACCTCTGAGACGCCTGAACCTCCAGGTTATCAACTTCCTGATTTAGCAGAGGGACAGGGAGGACTTGATTTTGAACAAGAATTGATGGATGCTGAATGCACAGCGGTTGGTGAAAACGAGGCCTATCCTGAGGCAGTGGGGGACTGTGAAAATGGGAGTGAGAGTGATGATGAAATGCAACAGCCTTCTCTAACTACTAGCTTGATGCACTGGGCCGTTGAGTATAGTATTACTTTGGTTGCACTGACTGCCTTGTTGTCAGTCTTGAGGCATTACCACCCATCCCTACCCAAGGATGCCAAGACACTCCTCCATATCAGCAGAAATTACATTATCACACAAGTTGCAGGTGGTACATACTTTTATTTTGGAATTGTAAATGCTCTGTCATGTTTTTTGAAAAAAATGTGGTCGAAAATTCCAGATCAGCACACAATCAAACTACAACTAAATTTGGATGGGCTCCCTATTTTTAAGAGTTCAAGTCTCCAGTTCTGGCCAATTTTGGGCTTAGTGCAGGGATTTGGTGTAAACAAACCTTGCTTGATTGCCTTGTTTGGTGGAAAATCGAAACCACAACCTCTGGTAGAATACTTGAGAGATCTAGTGACAGAGATAAAATCTGTAGCGGCTGGCTTTCCTTTTAAAGGAAAAACACTGTTCATAAAAATAACATCAGTAATGTGTGACGCTCCTGCACGGGCATACATAAAAGCCATAAAATCACACACTGGCTATGCAGGCTGTGACAAGTGCACAATACATGGGGTTCGTGTAGACAGTAGGATGACTTTTCCAGACAGCAAAAGCCCAGCTAGAACAGATGAGAGTTTCAGATTTCAGATGGATGAGGAACATCACAGAAATGTCTCCCCACTTACTGAGACTTACATTGGAATGGTGTCTATGTTTCCTCATGATTACATGCATCTTGTCTGCCTTGGAGTCACAAAAAAGATCCTAGAGCTGTGGGCAGGCAGCAAGGGCCGTCTTAAGTGCCGCTTGCCATCCAGGAAAGTAAATCAGTTGTCTGAAACACTTTTGTCTTTCAAGTGTCACATGCCCAAAGAATTTGCTAGAAAGCCCAGATCTCTTGAAGAGAGACATAGATGGAAGGCAACTGAATATCGACAATTTCTATTGTATACTGGGCCAGTTGCTCTACTTGATGTTCTGGACACAACAGTTTACAACAACTTCATGTTGTTGCATGTCGCCATAACCATATTGGCATGTCCAAAGTGGTGTGTGGTCTACAATGATTTTGCAAAAACCTTGCTGCTGTCTTTTGTTGAACACTTTGGACAGCTTTATGGCAGAGAAAATCTGGTCTACAATGTGCACGGCCTTACACATCTCAGCGATGATGTAAAAGAACATGGCCACTGTTTGGACAACATCTCTGAGTTTCCCTTCGAGAACTACCTTGGCCAAATAAAGAAAATGATCCGCAGCCCTCAGTTCCCAGTTGCACCAGTTGCGAATGTCAGAGTTGGAAAATGCAGCTTGTAATCGAGATGCACCAAATGAAACCAAACTCATAAAGCCACACAGTGATGGTCCACTGCCATCAGACATCACATGTCCAGTCATGCAGTACAAAGAAGCAAGTCTTCCAGACTTCTGTGTCAAGGTATTGACAGGCGATAACTGCATATGTTATAACGGAAGAGTAGGCTTAGTCCGCAATATCATTGTGGTTGATGGGGCTCTATATTTGGTGTATAATGAGTTTAGTCATTCTTCCAACTTCTTCGACTACCCGATAAACTCTTCTGAACTGGGAGTATTCCTTCTCACAGACTTGTCCCAGGAACTAAAATGCATTAAGATGGATGCGACTGTGACAAAATATGTACTCCTTCCACTCAGGGACACATTTGTAGGCATTCCATTACTCCATTTGTCATAACCAGGGGTGTACATACACCAAAAGCCAGTGGACACCCCCACTAAACCAGTTTCTCATTAAAAATATGCTGTATAAAGTTGTCTATAAACACTTAATATTTCATTATGGTATGTGTTGTGAAGGGCCAGATTAAAACTGAGAATCTACCTTTATTGTTTGATATACTTTGTATATTATTTATATATACACGGAATATCCCTTTACCTGCGTTCAAACCAGAGTAATATTCACTCTCCTTATTGGACAGCGCCCCTAGGCGCCACCTTGCAAGCCCCCAACGCCAGGTTCAAAGACAAGTTCAGGCATGTCAGAACATGCCCGGAGACAGCGTATTGATACCAGACAAAGACTGCGGTTTGGGACTAGGTAATCACTTAAGTATATATACAGCGCAAGGTGCGCACAGCAGCAGTTCGTCTAAGCAAGCAGTGTGACAAGTTCGTCTAAAGTCTGTCTGTGGTCGGTAACAGTGAAGTGAGCAACCGTGCGTCTAACAGAGCGTTGAGAGCCATGTGCGAATAGAATAGTAAAGTGTCACGAGTTTAATGCAGTAACGTCAAGTTCGACCTAATCTAATGTGAAGTAAATAGTCGTTCATTTATTGTATATCGTGCGGCCACAGTTCGTTCATGTGTAGCATTACCCAGCGGTTCATCGTGTTTTAGCTAGTGTACCTTATCCAGGCTGTGTGGCCTAAATACGTGCCCACACCCGAGGAGGCCTAGACGGAGAACCGTTGGACATGTGCACAGGATTGGACAACGTCGGCGATTGCAGAACCATTACCGGTTGGATTATATTGATTTGGAACGTTTTTTGTCTGGCCAGTAATTAAAGTACATAACTAGCAGTGGTTTAATCTATCACAATCTCGAAGGCCTGCTTGCCATTTGCCCCACGCCAGTTAATTTTCTTGGCCAGCTGGTTTGTCACTAGTTTCGCCATAGTCCTCCAAACAGTTTCTTTAACAGTCAATCCCCCAGCCATCGCCAAGTAAAGGATCTGAAAGACAAAATTGTTTAGTTTCCTCTACACTTCATTCAGGAGTGGTGGACCAAGAACATACCACCATAGGTAGACAATTGGAAACTGATCATATTCATGATAGCAAAAAAAAGAAGAAAAAGCATAAGGCCTAGTGCGTCGAAGTAGCCCTAATCATGATCAAGTAACCAAATATATAATAAATAAGAGCCATAGGTCAAAAGTCTCAGCAAATGTCAATTCCTCAAATATACATTTTTCCTTATAAACATCCTCCTGTGCAATGCGCTCATCAAGGGTTCTCAGGTCATCCAGGGTGGAAAGTGGTAACATCGTAAATGGAAGGCCATCTGGGACGGTTGCTCCACCATTTTTTAGCAGTAAGGTGTGCATTTCCTTTATCATTTGATTAGTCGTTGCCACAGTAGTTAAAATCTACGTAAAGGATCTGAAAGACAAAATTGTTTAGTTAAATGCCCTTGAGGTTGCTCATCCTCATCGTCACTTGAGAGCAATCTTTTTGTGCCTCTATTGAACAAAAGTACTAGTGTTGGCCATTTCATAATGTACAAACAGTACTAACTAAGTCTCTGCTTCAGAAAGGTTTAGCCCAATAAGTACACATATCATCTAATGAAATATTAAGTGTTTTATAGACAACTTTATACAGCTAACTCTATACAGTTTAAAGGAACACGCCAACATTTTGGAAAATTCGCTCAGTCTTAGCACAATGATAGCCTAGCTTAGCACAATGAATGGAAGCGGGCATGACTGGTTAGCCTAGGCATTGTCCAACTAACACCTCTCCCGACGGCTACCCAGTCATGTCCGCTTCCATTCATTGTGCTAGGCTAACATGCAGCTTAGCTAGGCTAGTTCACTACAGTCAGAAAATATACAATGGCTACCCAGTCATGTCCGCTTCCATTCATTGTGCTAGGCTAACATGCAGCTTAGCTAGGCTAGCCTAGTTCACTACAGTCAGGAAATATACAATCAAAATACAACTCTCAAACGTTCATGTAAACATATTTGTGACCTGTGTATTTACCACGTCTCCCAGTTACACAAGTCACACGAGTCTCCCAGTCACACAAGTCTCCCAGTCACACAAGTCTCCCAGTCACACAAGTCTCCCAGTCACACAAGTCTCAGTCACACAAGTCTCCAAGTGACACAAGTCACACAAGTCTCCCAGACACACAAGTCTCCCAGTCACACAAGTCTCCCAGACACACAAGTCTCCAAGTCACAGAAGTCTCCCAGTCACACAAGTCTCCCAGTCACACAAGTCTCCAAGTCACTTGTGTGACTGGGAGACTTGTGTGACTTGGAGACTCTTGTGACTTGGAGACTCTTGTGACTTGGAGACTCTTGTGACTTGGAGACTTGTGTGACTTGGAGACTCTTGTGACTTGGAGACTCTTGTGACTTGGAGACTTGTGTGACTTGGAGACTTGTGTGACTTGGAGACTCTTGTGACTTGGAGACTCTTGTGACTTGGAGACTCTTGTGACTTGGAGACTTGTGTGACTTGGAGACTCTTGTGACTTGGAGACTTGTGTGACTTGGAGACTTGTGTGACTGGAAGACTTGTGTGACTGGGAGACTTGTGTGACTTGGAGACTCTTGTGACTTGGAGACTTGTGTGACTTGGAGACTTGTGTGACTGGAAGACTTGTGTGACTGGGAGACTTGTGTGACTGGGAGACTTGTGTGACTTGGAGACTCTTGTGACTTGGAGACTCTTGTGACTTGGAGACTTGTGTGACTTGGAGACTTGTGTGACTTGGAGACTCTTGTGACTTGGAGACTCTTGTGACTTGGAGACTCTTGTGACTTGGAGACTTGTGTGACGTGGAGACTTGTGTGACTGGGAGACTTGTGTGACTTGGAGACTCTTGTGACTTGGAGACTTGTGTGACTTGGAGACTTGTGTGACTGGAAGACTTGTGTGACTGGGAGACTTGTGTGACTGGGAGACTTGTGTGACTTGGAGACTTGTGTGACTGGGAGACTTGTGTGACTTGGAGACTCGTGTGACTTGGAGACTTGTGTGACTTGGAGACTTGTGTGACTGGGAGACTTGTGTGACTTGGAGACTCGTGTGACTTGGAGACTTGTGTGACTGGGAGACTTGTGTGACTTGGAGACTTGTGTGACTGGGAGACTTGTGTGACTTGGAGACTCGTGTGACTTGGAGACTTGTGTGACTGGGAGACTTGTGTGACTGGGAGACTTGTGTGACTGGGAGACTCGTGTGACTTGTGTGACTTGGAGACTTGTGTGACTGAGACTCATGTGACTGGGAGACTTGTGTGACTGGGAGACTTGTGTGACTGGGAGACTTGTGTGACTGGGAGACTCGTGTGACTTGTGTGACTGGGAGACGTGGTAAATACACAGGTCACAACATGTTTACAGGAACATTTGGGAGTTGTTGGAGATAATTAAGTTAAGGAGTTGTTGTTAAGATAATGTTCCACATTGTGGACTTTGTGTGTGAGGAAGAAAATGGAGCGAATGATGAGACTGAGGTGGTTCCAGCTTCATGGGTGGCTGATGACAAATGCTACTGGCCTCCGTATGAATCCAGGGATCACTGCAACTTGGCAGTATCACGAGCACAACAACAGTCAGTTGTTTCCTGACGGTAGTGAACTAGGCAATGTCGGTTCTGGGGGGGGGGGCTTGTGTTTTCCAAGTGTTTGGGAGCGTTTCATGAAATCTTCTCTCTATTGCCTAATTTCCACCAACCGCTGGTATTGGCTCTACTCGCCTTTTATTTTAATTTTTTTTTATGGGGCAATTGTGCTCGTTGGAATTATTTAAGAAATGGAGTGGATTACTGTTTCAGCAGCGCCATGGATTCTCTTCATACAGTGCAGGACTGCAATTGACACTGCGAGGGGACAGTGTAGCAAAGCTAAAGTGAAGCTAATGCTTCAGGAACTGAATGGAGCTTTGAGTGACCGGTGCTGTTTCTAGCAGAAGACTGTATTTGGATGTAAGAGCAGGACATCACCGCGGCTGAATTCATCCAACATTCACAGCTGGAGAGCGGACGGCCGTGCATGTTGAGAAGATTGCTGTGGCAGCAAAAATGGTCCATGAGCCAGAGTACAACAGCAAATTGATGTATGTTTGCCAATCTGCTACCAGCCCATATTATGCTACTGTTTACACATATATAATAAAAAAAAATAGTCCTATAATATATTAAATTATTGTAAAGTTTAAATTCTTATAGTTGCATATTCTTTTTCAATCCCTTTCTGTTAAGATAATGTTCCACATTGTGGACTTTGTGGGTGAAAATGGAGCCAATGATGAGACGGAGCTGGTTCCAGTTTCATGGGTGGTTGATGACAAGTGCTACTGGCCTCCGTTTGAATCCAGGAATCGCTGCAACGTTGCAGTTACACGACAAGAACTTCCAGAGGCATCCTGGAGAACGTATACTATCAGGAGGATCAGGGCAACTAAAAGTATGATTTTATATTTACATTTAGTCATTTAGCTGACGCTTTTATCCAAAGCGACTTACAAGTTCTGTACGACAAGTCATCAGGAAGGTGAAGGGCAACACTCTATCAGCTGACTAACAATGTTCATCAAAGTGTTGAGTGCTACAGTGTAGGTTAGTTTATTAGGACAATAAACAGTGCAATTTATTTAATGATTTAATTAATTGTTTATTTAATTGTTACAAATACCAACCACAACTGGCATTAGATTTACTTAATGAATTGCATTAATGATACATTTTTTTTTAATCCCAGATACATTTAGTGAGGCACGGATGCTGCTCTCGAGGGCAATGCAGACGTCTGACCTTCAGACTGATGATGAGGAGGACACACGTCCATCGCATAAAAAAAGGAAGAGAAGGTAATAAATTGAATACACTCTAATACATAAATTAGGTACAGTAGTAACCTAGGCACACAGCCGCTTCCCTATTTTTTTTATTTTTTTTATTGGTCTTTTTCCCCCTCCATTTTCCTCCGATTTTCTCCCATCCCAATGTTAGTCGTATGCCAATTCCCAGTCCCTTCCTGGTCGCTGTGCACTTACCCCCCACAGTCAGATAATCTGGGAGAGTGGAGGCTACCACGTGCTTCCTCCGACACACGTCCAGCCAATCACCGCTTCTTTTCACCTGGCAGCGCGGATTCTTATCGAGGGGGCGTAGCGTGTGGGAGGACCACACTATCCCCCTCGAGTCCTATCCGCGCTTAGCAGGCGCCCCGACCGAACTGTAGGAGTCGCTGTTTACAACGACCCGGACCCACCCCGCCAGCTTCTCCCACCCTCTAATACAGCCAATTGTATTAGTGCAGACGGCCAGCCAAGCTGGTGACAACCCCGGAGCTGTGAGCTGGATTCGAACAGGCGAATCCAGCTCACAGCTCCGGGGTTGGTGACAAACGCAATCTCCGCTCGGCCACCTAACCGCCCCCCGCTTCCCTATTTTTAATGTGGAGTGTACCCAGATGGTTCTGTGAAATAAACCATCTGGCAGCATCAGGTTAAAGGGGAACTCCAACATTTTGGGAAATTAGCTTATTTAACATCTTCCCTGGAGTTAGACAAGAAGATACATACCTTTTTTGTCTCTGTGCGTGCATTTTAGCTTTGGGAATAGACGCTCCGTTAGCATAGCTTAGCTTCATCACTGGAAGTGAGTAGGGGCCGGAGCCTTACAGTGCCTTACAGTGTATTGCAAGGTCTGACATTGACCAAACTTGATATGCATGACCTTGGTGGGCTCTAGGTCAACTCCTGAAAAGGGGGTCAATGTCAGACCTTGCAATCAAAAGTTAGGGGGCACACTGAAATTATGGCAAGGGTTATTAGCCCCCTAAATTTTGATTGCAAAGTCTGACATTGACCCCCTTTTCAGGAGTTGACCTATAGCCCACCAAGGTCATGCATATCAAGTTTGGTCAATGTCAGACCTTGCAATACACTGTAAGGCACTGTAAGGCTCCGGCCCCTACTCACTTCCAGTGATGAAGCTAAGCTATGCTAACGGAGCGTCTATTCCCAAAGCTAAAATGCACGCACAGAGACAAAAAAGGTATGTATCTTCTTGTCTAACTCCAGGGAAGATGTTAAATAAGCTAATTCCCCAAAATGTTGGAGTTTTCCTTTAACTCACCCACTTTATGGGTGAAAGGCAAAAGTTGTCTATAAAACATTTAATATTTCATTAGATGATATGTGTACTTATTGGGCTAAACCTTTCTGAAGCAGAGACTTAGTTAGTACTGTTTGTACATTATGAAATGGCCAACACTAGTACTTTTGTTCAATAGAGGCACAAAAAGATTGCTCTCAAGTGATGATGAGGATGAGCAACCTCAAGGGCATTTTCCCCCTGCACCGCAAATCGAATTGCCAATCCGTCCTACAGCCCCCACACCTAGCGTGGCACCCTGTACCCGGCCCAGGCTAAGTCGTAAGTGTTCTACAGCAATTATTACTACACAGTAAATCTCAAGTGTTGCATATCTGTATTGAAAAATCCACTGTGGCACAGCCACACCGGTGATGACACCAGTGTACTGTCAATCTAACTAACTGTAACTGTCCCCTCCTACTTATTTTCTCTATATCGCCAATCCGTCCTACAGCCCCCACCACACCTAGCCTGGCAACCCCTACCCGGCCCAGGCTAAGTCGTAAGTGTTCTACAGCAATTATTACTACACAGTAAATCTCAAGTGTTGCATATCTGTATTGAAAAATCCAATGTGGCTCAGCCACACCGGTGATGACACCAGTGTACTGTCAATCTAACTAACTGTAACTGTCCCCTCCTACTTATTTTCTCTATATCGCCAATCCGTACTAGCTGCCACCACACCTAGCCTGGCAACCCCTACCCGGCCCAGGCTAAGTCGTAAGTGTTCTACAGCAATTATTACTACACAGTAAATCTCAAGTGTTGCATATCTGTATTGAAAAATCCACTGTGGCACAGCCACACCGGTGATGACACCAGTGTACTGTCAATCTAACTAACTGTAACTGTCCCCTCCTACTTTTCTCTATCGCCAATCCGTCCTACAGCTCCCACACCTAGTGTGGCACCCCGTACCCGGCCCAGGCTAACCGAAACCGACTGTGATCGTAAGTGTTCTACAGCAATTACTACTACACAGTAAATCTCAGGTGTTGCTTATCTGTATTGAAAAATCCACTGTGGCACAGCCACACCGGTGATGACACCAGTGTACTGTCAATCTAACTAACTGTAACTGCCCCCTCCTACTTTTCTCTATCGCCAATCCGTCCTACAGCTCCCACACCTAGTGTGGCACCCCGTACCCGGCCCAGGCTAACCGAAACCGACTGTGATCGTAAGTGTTCTACAGCAATTACTACTACACAGTAAATCTCAAGTGTTGCATATCTGTATTGAAAAATCCACTGTGGCACAGCCACACCGGTGATGACACCAGTGTACTGTCAATCTAACTAACTGTAACTGTCCCCTCCTACTTTTCTCTATCGCCAATCCGTCCTACAGCTCCCACACCTAGTGTGGCACCCCGTACCCGGCCCAGGCTAACCGAAACCGACTGTGATCGTAAGTGTTCTACAGCAATTACTACTACACAGTACATCTCAAGTGTTGCATATCTGTATTGAAAAATCCACTGTGGCACAGCCACACCGGTGATGACACCAGTGTACTGTCAATCTAACTAACTGTAACTGTCCCCTCCTACTTTTCTCTATCGCCAATCCGTCCTACAGCTCCCACACCTAGTGTGGCACCCCGTACCCGGCCCAGGCTAACCGAAACCGACTGTGATCGTAAGTGTTCTACAGCAATTACTACTACACAGTACATCTCATTCAAAGTGTTGCATCTGGGGGGGTGAGACCTTGACACGAAATAGGGAACCATGACTCAAGACAATGGATATTTGTGTCTCAGTTCAGAACCGTTAGTTTACCACAGTTCTGCACCCAATTTCCCTATGTAATGGTTTTTGTGACATTTTAGATATGCTTACTTTTGGTTAGGCCTCCAAATTAAGATAATCTGGACTGGATACATTCTTTAAAACCTGTCAGATTTTCTGATTTATATGTAGACCGGTTTGAGTTTATTGTAGTGATGTTACTGTGTTTCCAAATCTCAGATATTAACTTGTTAAGTGTGTTTGTTTTTTACAGCTATTCTCCATGAGATTTTAACTACTGTGGCAACGACTAATCAAATGATAAAGGAAATGCACACCTTACTGCTAAAAAATGGTGCAGCAGGAACCGTCCCAGATGGCCTTCCATTTACGATGTTACCACTTTCCACCCTGGATGACCTGAGAACCCTTGATGAGCGCATTGCACAGGAGGATGTTTATAAGGACAAATTGACATTTGCTGAGACTTTTGACCTATGGCCCTTTTTTTTTAATCTACTTTTTTTCTCCCATTCTATTTATTATTATATATTTGGTTACTTGATCATGATTAGGGCTACTTCTACGCACTAGGCCTTATGCTTTTTCTTCTTTTTTTTGCTATCATGAATATGATCAGTTTCCAATTGTCTACCTATGGTGGTATGTTCTTGGTCCACCACTCCTGAGTAGAGGAAACTAAACAATTTTGTCTTTCAGATCCTTCACTTGGCGATGGCTGGGGGATTGACTGTTAAAGAAACTGTTTGGAGGACTATGGCGAAACTAGTGACAAACCAGCTGGCCAAGAAAATTAACTGGCGTGGGGCAAATGGCAAGCAGGCCTTCGAGCCACTTGCAATTAAAGATGTTGCACTGAGTAAGTTTTGCTTTATTATTATATGGTTTCTTAATCTTCTAAAGGAATAGTTCAACATTTTGGGTAATATGCGTATTTGCTTTCTTGACCAGAGTTGAGGAGATTGATACCATTCATGTCTGTATACTTTAAATATGAATTGGCACGGAAATGTACGTGGATTCACGTGGATCACATTTTCAGGCCGGAAAAATCACATCCTTGATTTATTTGAGTTTTGAGCCGATGTAAATCTAATGCCTTCATCACTCTGACCGACTCTCAAAACACTTATAGTTGGATGAGTATCAAGAAAGCATTAAAAAAAAAAGTTAATGGAAGTTTCTTATGATAGGGCTTCACCTGTCCCATTCTTTGTCTTTTTTTAGGGGCCGTGAGACTCAATGCGGGCACTAAAAGGCATCTGATGCAGATGTAGAGCGCTATACTAAAAGGTGGGTTCAGCTCTCGGCAGATAGAGATGGAGGAAGGAGAGATCGGGCCTTGAGACAATTAGCAGTTCCTTCTTAGTAAGTTGTGGTCTGTCTGTCTGTCTGTCTACGTTTACATACTTACTGAATGTTGAAGTCATTAAAACTACATTTTAACCACTCCACAGATTTCATGTTGGCAAACTAGTGTTTGCAAGTCAGGACATCTATACTTTGTGCATGACACAAATAATCTTTCCAATAATTGTTGATTTATCACAGTGGAGACTGTATTGAAAACTCCACCCTGGTGACACCAGTGTACCGCTCTGTAGAAACATCAAACTCTCAAGCATGAGGTACAGAAGCCAACCTAGACATAACCTAGAAGCAGATGGAGAAATGTCACCACGTGCACCTTCATTCTCAAAATCGACTTGAGAGCAAAAGAGTCCATTAGTCCAACTGCAGCCCTTCGCAGTAGGCAAGACTAGAGGAGGCGGTTACAGGTGTTGCACAATCTGGTTGCAAAGAAGAAAAGATAAGGTCCTACCGTTAGTGTTTGAGCCAGGATGACTTGGGAGGGGTCCGATGACCCCCTTCAAATTGTTTAGGGGGTCACTGAGATATTTGATGCATTTTCTTTGTCCCTTTCCTCTCCCACCTTCCTCTTCCCTGGGAACAGTTCAATCTATACAAATAAAATGTGTTCATTCATTCAAATGGAGTGTTTATAATATATAAATAAAATAATATCATTTCGAAGATTTTCATGTTTTTTTCTTAAGGCACAATCACATCCCTGAACTAACTATCTGTCCCCTCCCCCTACTTTTCTCTATCTATCTTTCTATCTATCCAGGAGCGGGAAATCAAACCGGGAACCTCCGGATAAAGACGACTGCTCTACCGACCAAACCACTGTCGTATACACATGCAAACACACAGTAAATCCCCCAGCCATCCCTAAGTAAAGGATCTGAAAGACAAAATTGTTTCCTCTACACCATAGGTAGACAACATTTTGAACTGATCATATTCATGCTTACAGTCTTCTCCAGAGAGAGACAATTAAGAAGATGTATACCAGTATCGTATCTGTGCATTGAGTAGAAATCTATCTGGCTTAGCACAATGAATGGAAGCGGACATGACTGTGTATAGCCTTCGGGAGAGGTGTTAGTTGGACAATGCCTAGGCTAACCAGTCATGCCCGCTTCCATTCATTGTACTAAGCTAGGCTAACATGCAGCCAGATAGCTTTCTACTCGACGCACAGAGAGGAGACTGGTATCTATCTTCTTGTCTCTCTCTGGAGAAGACTGCTAATTTCACAAAATGTTGGGAGTTTTAAGTGAAAGTATGGGTACCGTCTCAAAATTGTACTCAAGTAAAACACATGAGTAAAAGTCTCTACTAAAGTTTCTACTTTTAAATGTACTTAGTTAAAAGTACAAACATTTTTTCTGACTGTCTATTCTTCTGATAGCAGTGTTTAATCAAAGATCCCCGCCTTCTATAGTCTTGCACAAGGACCAATCCGCACTACTCAAGTAAAGTACAAATGTACTTTTGACTAATTGGACTTCATTCTTTACACCCATGTTGCGTGTATGGACTATTTTATTTTGTTACATGTTTTGTTAATTATCTCTCAAGGCCTGTTTTATGGTACACATGTTGGGTATGGACTCTGGGAGAAGACTGTTATTGAGTTGTAACAATGATTATATATCTATAGTCTTGCACAAGGACCAATCCGCAAACCTAATACTACTCAAGTAAAGTACAAATGTACTTTTGACTAATTGCACTTCATTCTTTACACCCCTGCACACACATGTTGGGTATGGACTCTGGGAGAAGAATGTTACAGGGGTACAATTGAGTTGTAACAATGATTATATATCTATAGTCTTGCACAAGGACCAATCCGCAAACCTAATACTACTCAAGTAAAGTACAAATGTACTTTTGACTAATTGCACTTCGTTCTTTACACCCATGTTGCGTGTATGGACTATTTTATTTTGTTACATGTAATTATCTCTCAAGGCCTGTTTTATGGTAATAAATGTTTACTAATGTTCACAGAGAGAGCGAGAGAGAGAGAGAGAGAGAATACATTATTCTATATGTATGTTGGTGTAGGTATATTTACATAATGAGCAATAATGGATATTCAAATGTTTATTTTTA
This sequence comes from Notolepis coatsorum, assembly GCF_963971535.1. Classification (NCBI taxonomy): domain Eukaryota; kingdom Metazoa; phylum Chordata; class Actinopteri; order Aulopiformes; family Paralepididae; genus Notolepis; species Notolepis coatsorum. The sequence goes on from NC_140169.1 coordinate 179,271,036, forward strand.
ATTTTTTTGAAGGTAGTAATTACCACCATAGGTAGAAAAAAATTGAAACTGATCATTCATGCTTATGTGCATTTGAGTAATCTATCTGTACATGATGTATTGTGATGTTGATTTTGATTAAACCTCATTTTGGGTGTAATGGCCCAGTAAAGTCAAATGTGATATTTCATTTGCTAATAAATGTTTAAATATCTATTCAAGTTGTCATTTTTAACTGGAAAAAGTAGCATTGTTACTTTACTTGATATTTGAGCTTCACTGGAGAATGAGGTATATTGTGTACAATATGCACATACATTGAGAATATATTTCAGTGAGGTAGGAGACGGCATGTAAACTTCTGAATTTTTCAATGAGGGACATGCCAATACTGAATTGGTAAAGGGAAGATATGTGGCATTGTATTACTAATCAACCATTTCCTACTGTATTTCCGGTAATGTATGGTCATAGGCAGATAGTGGAGTAGCTCTGGCAGATGGGTACACAGTAAATTCCGCTGACTCAAACTGAGTACATTTCACTCAAACTGAGTAAAATTTCTTTACTCAGTTTGAGTCAAATCTACTCTGCGTAATTTACTGTGTAGTACCAGTATTGCATTGGCAGTGTCGGCTAGGCTTCGGGCAACCAAACCTGGCCCAGCGTGTGTCGGTCGCATCTGGGCTGCTTTAGGCAACCGGACGTTCACCGCTTCCGGCAACCCCGGACATGGCCCAGTGTACTCGGGCCGGAATCGGCCAGTCAGTCATTGCCGCCTACTCGGCCGATCCGGACGTTCACCGCTTCCGGCAACCCCGGACCTGGCCCAGTGTACTCGGGCCGGAATCGGCCAGTCAGTCATTGCCGCCTACTTGGCCGACTCTGGCAGCCGGACTTGGGCCGACTAATTTCTTCCGGCCTGCCGGATACAGGCCATTAATGGGCCGGAACTTTTTGGCCACCTGGGCAGCGCCTGTCTGGGATCGCTTTCGGAGCAGACGGCCCTTGGCTACAAAGGCGGTCAATCCTTTTCACCGTCGGGGGACACTGGTCCGCTCAGAACAGGGCAAACAGAACGTGGTCACTTGTCCTAATGGCTTGTCAAATGACGCTTGTCGGATGTTTCGTCTTGTAACTCGAGACTGGAAGCACACAATAGGTTGAGTGGGGTGATGATTGAAAGACTGCAAATTTTACTTTCCAACAAAGTGACACATGCCGAGCCACTTGAACGTGGGCACAGACCTTCCATCGAGGGGAAACCTGTCACACCAAGAGTGGATGATTCACCCTCATGTGATGGAAAATATATTGTGCCTTGTGATGGATCACGGTTTATGTGGGTTTTATTTTAGTTTATTCTAAGGTGCTTTGGCTTTATTTCATCTTTCTTTGAGGGACAGCTGTCTATTTCGTCTTTCTGTGAGGGACAGCTGTCAATCACTGGCCTCTGCAGTTAATTGCCATGCGGCATGGCATGTGTGTGGGCTTGATTGCCACCTGATTGGTGTCAGGTGTGCAGTGCCTTTAAGTAGGTTTGGTTGACTGTGTTCGGATGCTTGTCCATTTCATGTTTTTCCCTCAATAGTAGAGGAGTGTCCCAAGCTCATGCTTCTAGGCTTTCTCTGTCTCTAGTGCTATTGTTTTTCTTGTTGTTTTCAACTGCTAGGCAGTGGTGGTTATTTTGGGATTTATTTTATACTGGTGTTTTGTGTTTCCTACAATAAAAAAAAATGTATTCTTGTGTTTTCCCCCAACCTCTCTCATCGCTCAGCGATTCCAGTGGTTACCCCTCTGGGGTAACTTTAAGAGTCCTCTTTTTGTGTGTGTCTGTGTGTGTGTCCTACACCCCCCCCCCCCAATCCTGACAGTCTCTGTTACTATGCTTGAGTAAATTGTAATGAACCAAAGTAGAATATAAATTATTATGAATGTTTTTTTTTGTCTTTGACGGTGAATAACACCAATGCTAACATTGACCAGACTTGAGATCAAGTGTCCAAAAGTTCTAAGCAAATTAATAAAGGGCAGATGATTTACAGCGTTTTTTGAAGATGCAGTACTGAATTTTGCCATTCGGACACATTCAATTTGAATACTACAGCACCACGGTAGTATGGTAGACAGTCCTAATCGCTGTAACTGTATGCTGTGTTGAGTTGAGTTTATTTTTTCATATACCAACAGTGAAACTCGCATGACATGCCGAGCAAGGTATTGTGGGCTATTTTTCTGTGTCTTCATCTACTAAGATTGTCAAAGTTAATTCCAGTTATTTTTTTCATTCACAAAAATGGACAATCTAATATTGAGGAGCGAAGTGAATGCATAGCGTGTAGCCTACGGTGTGAGGTGTTTCATAGCAAACACAAGAACTGTCCCATGCAGACTGATGTCAAAGATGCTTATTGTCAAATATATCCTATGTGTGATTAGGCTCGGTCCCCGTGTCCAGAGTGTCTTGAGATTTGGTCGTGGTAGCATTATGATTAGGCTCTGATAAGCCCTGTGAATGTGGGGTGCCGGGTTGCGGTTCTTTAGCCTCTGTTAAAGGAGAAGATGGCGAGGAGCAGCATCCCATTATCCTGCCTGTCAGGCTCAATTAAAACCCGGAGACAGGCAAGGTCAGACATCTGAGGATCCCCCGCATCCCTTTAACTGACTTAAATTTAACCTTCGACTTTATTTATCCGAACACGAACAGAGGCACACACACATGAGTTCCACAGGGAGTACAGTACCCCTGGCAGTACCTGTACCCTGTCCTTTGTGCATTCTATTTTACTAAGCAATGGACACATAATGAAATAATAATAATCATAATTCATAAACATATGAACAGCCCTCATTGACTGGCATACAGCATAGCGGAGTATATAATCACATGGTTGGTAGACAAAGAACAAAGATATGTCCGGGTGCATAATTCCAAAACGTAACTATGGTAACACGGTGGAAAGCATAGAAACTGCCATTTGTCGTGGCAGTGAAGCGTGGGGCTGAATAAGACCACCATCATTAACAATGCCACATTAAACCAATTATACAGAGGTACAGCCTACATATCACTAGCAAACACTAAATTGCAACTGTCTCTCAGTGATTTTCAATACCATCTTGGTGAGCGCTGGCCGGTCATCTCTGCAGTTATCCACCTGGTTTGTTATATGTCAAGAGAATTGGTTGTATCACTGCCAAAAGAAAATCACATTACAGTAACACTTTATATGAACAACATTGCTATAGTGCATTTATAAAGGTAGGCTACTCATAGTGAATAATGTACTCATAATTAATCATAATCCGTTAAGACCACACATATAAGCACATGATGATGCTTACTGACTCATTATAACTACTGCTACAGGTGATTAAACAAAATAATCCACTGTTTACATGAAGACATATTAATGTAAAGCAATTTAATGCTTTCAAAACATCTCTTTACAATACATTATAAATATTAAGTTGTGTTTGTCTGATAATTAGTTATGAACAATTAAAGACACTAGTGCGTATAATTCATTCTAGGTTACATATCTATAATGCCGTATAACTATAATGCATCATTAAGCACCATCTCTGCTTAAATGCATGGTTATAACACATTATGAGTGCATTCTGATTCATTATGAGAGCATATCGTTCCTTATGAGTGCCTTTATAATGCACTATATTGATGGAAACCAAAACTACAATGTTACAATGCAAAAGTCATATAGTGACCCTAGTATACTGTCAGTGAGCGACTTGACCTTTACAATAGCATGGGGGAAAGGCTGGTTCAAGTGTTTTGAGTGAAACTGTGTACTTAAGACAAGGGGCTTGTAAAAATGTTGGATAACAGTGGTTATTCTGACTACTCAGAAGACATACTGTACTGCTCTCTGTTCCATTCAGACAGAGATGGCCGCTCGGAATCTAAAACGTTTTTTTTTTACATTTCTTGTTTTCCATTTCTACATCTATTTTGTATGTGACTAATGAAATGTGAGCTTTTCAAACTCATCGATGCAGAATCCACCCCCCCCCCCCCCCTTTCCCTATTTTAAAACACATGGCATTTATTTCATTTCTCAAAATGGTCTTGTACTAAATGATTTATATGTTGTATTCCTTCCTTTTATTATTCAACTGGTGTAAAGATAGCAGAAATAGAGATTTCCCACAGCCATTTGGAAATAGCCCCCCCTCTCCCACCCCTTCAAATGTATCAAAGCCATTTCAAACCATTACATGGACATAAAACACTTTTCTGTAGAGTGCTTTGAAAGGGAATAAGGTGCCTGTGTTCTGTATATGGGTGAGTGCTTTATGGACAAGGCTGGTAAAATATCTATATTCAAAAACTGAAAAGTATGTGGAAGTATGTTGCTCGACTATTGCAAACTTCTTAGGGACCTGCACTGGCTCCATTGCTGCACGAATCCGCTTCAAGGCCCTCGACCTGGCATACCGTGCAGCAAAGGGAACGGCTCCCGCCTACCTCCGGTCAATGGTCTCTAACTACACACCCTCAAGACCCCTACGCTCTGCATCTTCTGGCCGCCTCAGACCCACTCCTATCCAAGCTCCGGGAGGTTCATCAAAGAGAAGTCTTCTCAGTCCTTGCTCCACAATGGTGGAATGAACTGCCCACCACAGTTAGGACAGCCGAAACCTGTCCAATCTTTCGCTGTTGACTAAAGATGCACTTCTTCAACCATTACCTTAAATTAAAGAATAAAAGAAAAGAAATAATACAAAAAATATTCAAAATCTAACCCTAACTAACCTTACTGCCATGCACATGTCCTAATAAACTAACCTACACTGTTGCACTCAACACTTTGATGCACATTGTTACTCAGCTGATAGAGTTGTACCCTTCCTGATGACTTGTCGTATAGAACTTGTAAGTGGCTTTGGATAAAAGCGTCAGCTAAATGACTAAATGTAAACTGTAAAAGTGACTAAACACTAAACCCATAAACATATACCTGTATGACTATATAACCACACATTCATACACTAACTGTTGTAACACTATTAACGGACCCATGCTTGCTTATTCATTAACATGATTACTGGCAGTGCTTCCTCTGCTTCTGAGGGAGACCAGCTGCCAGCACTCTGGGGTAACCCATAGCTGTAAATAACTCTATGGATGGATGGATGACAGCCTCTCCTTGTCACTGAAAGGTAGCAGGTGCTATTGGAGTTTAAAGTCACCGCTCTGTTACAGACAAGAACAATTCACTCTATGCTTTCAAAGCATATTTAAATGCTGAGGCGGGGAATTGCCCATTTCTCAACAGGCAATTTTCAAACAATTGGTTCAGCCATTTTGATACCTGGGGAAAGGGAAACTTCATTTGAGCATGAGCTCAGCTCAACTTGATTAATTGTTATGGGAAAGGGTAGCGATATGGCAATCTCATATTCATAGTCCGGGAACAAGCACAGCTTATTTTTAGAATCGGGCAGCTGCCAGGAATCACATTTAACAAAGATTCCCAAACTAGGTGGCAGCAGTCTGTTTTCAGTGCACTCCCTCTTCGGAAAATAATTAAGCGGTTATTTTCATGGTTGAAGTATTGTGTCTGAGTCTAGGGCATTTTGAAATATTCTATGCATAGCCTATTTCAGGGATGTTTGCGGGTCTTGGAGGGGTGTGTGTGTGTGGCGGTTATATTCTAATTAGCAGACAGATTACCTGACCATATCCAAAATACTGTAATGTTTTTTTTCATACTTAAATACAATATGACAAATGTCAGTGGATCACACAATCACTGACTCATCAAAGGAGTATTCAACGACAGTTGTGGAGCCATAGCGATTTGAAAATGGCTTCTCTGTCTCTTCTGCCTCATTGTGGACTGCGTATGTCACCTGTGACATTCATTTCAATACCAATGATCTCATTCCATTGTCACCCCATTCAATAGCCCCTGTAGCCAAGCAAGAGGTGTGAAAGGTTGGCCTATTTGCATGTGTGAAACTGGGCATGTCGCAGTCTAGAGGAGATATGAATGTCAACACCATGCACTCAGACAAAATGTTTTGGCTGGCTTTTCTGCTATCTGACCATTTAGATTTTAACTACTTAATTAAGCATCGGGCTAGTTTTGCATAATAAAACAAAGTAATGTGTGTACCATGATTATCCAAAATGGCTGTCCACTGCCATTGATTCCGAGGTGCTAGTCAAAATAAAGAACTTCTCCGGCTTCTTCTTTGTCTTTCTCTTTGCAATCAGCCTTCGCGTGGTCAATCACTTTCGCCATCCGAGGTGACTGGTCTGTTCAGGACCCAGCCAAACCGGACGTGGTCACTTGTCCGAATGGCTTGTCAAATGACGCTCGTCGGATGTTTCGTCTTGTAACTTGAGACTGGAAGCACATGTGCACAATAGGTCAAGTAGGGTGACATTTCAAAGGTGACAATTCAACATTCAAACAATGTATTGGTTGATCGGCAAAATGCAGCCCGGAGCCAGCAGACGAGGGCAAAGTGATGCGACATGTGTGCACGTGCGTGACGGCCAGTCGCCGGGCCGTCTGATGTGCGGTTAAAAACGATTGCTTTGGGTTATGTTTTTTGCAGTGGTCATGGGACGGGGCAGGTGTTTGAGCAGGAGCACGCATGCGCACACAAGAATGCGTTCCACTCGACTCTGCACCAAGTACCCACCTGGCTACTTTGCATAACAATAGCTCAGACCGGCAGGTGTGTCAGGTCAGGTGTGTTCAAATACTACAGTTGGACCATTCACACACAACCTGTGAATGAAATGTGTTACATTCCATTCCTAGAGGCAATTAGGCATCGTCTTTATTCACGAGGGAACATTTATGCGCGGGAGCATGTGCACGTGACGTCATTAAAACATAGTGCAACCAGAAATAAAATCACCACTGCACCACTGGGTCTGGGTAAATACCAGATTCATATTGGTTGGTAGGTGTCCAATACAACTTGATAATAGACACTTAATAGTTCCAACCAAACTGCCTGATCGCTGTTCTAAATTCATATGCTGGCTAAATCTGTATGAAAAGAAATCTATATGCAAAGGCATAATGACAGAGGAAAAATACAAGACTGATGGGAATATCAACCTTTTCCTCAGATATAGGCCTATTATGAAATGACTAGGAAAAACTCTATATGACACAAATAACAATATAATTCCACCGCAAAATGAACTTCCATGGGCTCCAGCATTGTCATCATTAAAACATTATCATCACGTCACAAGACCAGAGAACTGTCAGAAAACCTCCACTCACAAAGTCATGGAACAGTGGGTCTTTCATGGACTCTTCTCAATTTATCATACAAGGATATGGATATAAACACACCCATTGTTATTTACCATTAATTCAAAGTCTGCAGCTTATATTCTTGCCAAGACATGCCAATACCTATTCAACTTTCTGTGTATGCTGAAGCTAAATGTGTCAAGCTACCACATATTAGACTATGTGACATCACACATGGAACTCAAGATTTCAGGGTAGTACAGCAAAGCTCTCCCGCAGGGGAAGAATGTGAAAAGGGTGCTCTGGTGACTGTACAAATGATGTACTCAAGCGTTCCTTTATTAATCCCCTTGGGGAAATCCAGGAGTCATTGCAGCATGCGGAAGGGGGTGTACAGGCAGAAAAGACGAGTGTCAGAATTCAAACAATAATAATAGTAATAATAATAATAATAATAATAATAATAATAATAATAATAATAATAATAATAATATAGTATACACTAGTGGCCACTCACCAGCAGAACAATACTTGAACCATTGATTTAATAATCTGAGGTTTTAATACAAGAATGAGCAAGATTTCTGCAATGTTGAGTTATTGAATGTGGACAATGAACCAAGTGTTTGTGTATTTGCACTATCTTCACCTACGATCAATATCTCGTATCAGTATTTAGCTGCAGGACATATTGTGAAATCCACTTTTGGAGGTCATGAAGGCAGTTTAGCAGGTTGACAGTGTTCTGACGTGACCTACGTACAAGGTGGCCTAGACTACTAGAGAGAGCGTGTAAATGGTATTTAAGGTAGGCCCTGCACCATTGCAGAGTAGTGCCACTGATATACCCACCCAGGTTTGAAAATGGTCCAAGATAATATCATGACCACAATGGTATTGAATGCTGCAATTGGATCCAGGAGAACAAGACCTTAAGAAAAGCAGTTTCAGTGATATTTTTTATATCTAAAGGACGGTGGTTTCATTTTCACTCAGTGAGTGATGATGGAGAAATTGGATTGAATGAGCAGGGGGAAACTGCACACAGGGCTTATCAACAGTAATTGGAGAATCTGGGGGAGAAATGCTAACTTCTAATAATTGAGATATGCTGAGTAAAGAAGGGGGAAAAATGTGTTCCATCTAATATCTGGCCTAATATTGTTTTCCACCATGTGGAGCACCCGCTGCACTAGCCATGCCGCAGGCAGGGTCATGGGCTTGACTGTGGTGGCATCTGTGAAGAATAAAGAGAGTGAGGCTTTCAGCTCAATGCTTCAAGGACATGGACAGCTGGCCAGAGTCTGTCTCACATAAATTATTTGGAGTACACAGTTTTTTCTATTCATAAAAAGTTTCACTCATAAAACTCCCTCTCATAAGGGACCACCATGTGTTGATCCATTTGGACAATGTATCTGTAGTGTCCTACATAAATAGACAAGAGGACACACGTTCCTATCGGTAGGGAGGTCAAGCATTGTTCGTCACCGAAAAAATATATATCGGTGGTAGAGCCAATATTTATTTAAATGGCCTATTTCCCCTCTGTGAGGTGGTCTACAACTGCGGTTCTCAAACTACGGGTCGCGACCCAAAGTGGGGTCGCGCATTGCCAACAACAACGACAACAAAATAAATCAAGAGAAAAACCGACGAGCCACCTGGCACCTGTGTGTATTTACCATGTCTCGCCCCTTCATAAATTGAGGCCGACACAGTATTCCAATACACATCTCACTACATCCTGAGCATGTATAATCACGGAGACCACGTCTGGTATTTTGTGTGTAACCTGGACACTCGCAATGGATAGGTTTGTTGTCAGAAGCGCAGAGAGAGAGAGAAGAAGAAGCACGATTTTCCTTGCAGACAAAAACAACCCATTGGCAGAGAAATGTGCTGATAATGAATGGCTGGCACAGCTGGCATATCTAGCCGACATATTTGACCACCTCAATGCATTGGATTTGGGACTACAAGGTCGGGACACAGACTTGTTTGGACTCGCACCTAAAATGGAGAGCTGGATTAAGAAACTCTGTTTGTGGCACTCCAGGATAAGCAACAGAGATTTGGGGGTATTTACTCTGCTTGATGGCTTTTTGGAGGAACAGAATGTTGCAAAAAAAGCTTTTAAGCCCATCATCTCTAGCCACATATAAGGGCTCAGTGAACAATTTTGTAAAAATGTTCCTGAAAAAGAGAGCACGGACAATTTGGACAACTGGATCCAAGATCCATTAATTACACATGACACAACAGGCATCACTGTCAAGAGAGGTGCAGGAGGTGCTCATTGATCTTTCGTGTGACATGCTACTGAAAGTCTAGTTAAAAGTTCTGGATATGAGTCCGGAATGAGTCACTATGAATTGAAAATGGGGGACCCTGATGTAAACAAGACAAACGACTTTCTCTGGTCTGCATCCCCTTAACACATTAACTGCCACGCAGTTTGCCCCTCTCATACCACTCTCTGCCACCACTCTAAGCCTATGGAGATGTTCACCTTCTTTGCAGGGCTATAACTTTTTAAATTGTATTGCTAAATTGACATTACTATGGCCCATTCAACATCGATTATCTATCGATCAGGATATAGGAACGTTATACTTTTTCATTCATAGATTCATACGAAAATACCGTCTAGAATATAAATATGTTTTTATCGTTTTCTGCAGTAATTCCTAGAACGCTAGTTATAGGCCTAAACGCATAATATAGATTATCGATTGCAGTTTATTCGTGATACAGGCTATATTAAAAAATCCAACTGAATACGATCCTCAACGTTATGACTCATCATGCGCGGATGATGTTTATAGTTCCGTGATCGTCAGTAAATGCTTTATGTAGTATGGGTGATATATTGATCAGAGCAGTTTGCATTAATAATAATAAACAATCACACTGAAAGTAACGTTACTGTCCTCTTACCGTTCGCCGATGAGACTGGAGTAAAAAGATCCCACTTATTTGACGTCGATCGACTAGATCCATTTCAGGTTTGTATGGCGAAATAAACGCCCAAATCATATCGATTATTGAGTTATGGCAGCGATCCATATACACAGATGTGTGTCTAGACTCCCGCAACAATATGTGACTGCCGGACGCATTTCCCAGATGCACGGAGATCACCAGAGATCCATTTCCGGTTGTAACTCGCCCGATCATCCACCAGGCAGCGGTATTGAAGCGTTGCACGGTTGTGCCGAGTCCCACTGTCTCAGCCAAGGCTGGGTGAGGGAATTATGAATACCATGGCGAAAAAATTAAATATGATCTCAACAACGTCGTACGCTGCGGAATGGCGTAATTCGCATGACCTTGAAACCAGTCGTAAGCCGTTTTTGGCGGTGGATGTGTTAACAATTGTGTGTATTGAGCCGTACTGTATTGTACCCATTCTGCAATCTGTTAAATAAAGTTTTCATTCATTCATTCATTCATACCCAGTATTGTGTAATGCTGCGATGAGAAAGCTTGTCCCCCTCGCATCAACATACCTCTGTGAGGCCGGATCTTCGGCACCGACATTAATAAAAAAAAACATACAAATCTCACCTCAGAGTAGAAGCGGATCTCCGCCTCGTTCTCAGCACAACGCAGCCACATAACTGTTCAAATGTACAAGCACACCCTTCCCATTAACACATTGGGCGCCGGGGGTTGTGCCCATCATTGTACCCAGTCTGCCACCGTTGAAAGCCTATGGAGATGTTTACCTTCTTTGCAGGGCTATAACTTTTTAAATTGTATTGCTATATTGACATTACTATGGCCCATTCAACATCGATTATCTTTCGTTCAGGATGTGGGAACGTTATATTTTTTCATTCATACATTGTTGTGTACCCTCTAGAGTCTAGAGAATATAAGTATGTTTTTAAGCTTTTCTGCTGTAATTCCAAAAACGCTAGTTATTGGCCCTGAAGCATATGATAGATTATCGATTGGCGTTTCTTTCCTATACATGCTATATTAAAAAATTCAAATGCATATGATCGGTATACATTATGCTTCATCATGCGTGAAGGAAAGGGGGGGGGGGTCGTTTATAATACCTTGATCGTCAGTAACGGCTTTATTTAGTATGGGTTGATATGTTGAACAGATGGTTTGCAGTGAAATTAATAAACAATCGGGCTGAAAATAACGTTATATTCCTCTTACCGTTCGCCGATGAGACTGGAGGAAAAATATCCCAATTATTTGACGTCGATCTCCTACATCCATTTCCGGTATGGCGCAATAAACGCCGAAATCATATCGATTATTGCGTTTCGAAAGCGATCCCAATGCACTAGAGTGTTTGTCTGGATCCACGTAACAAGATATGACTGCTGGAGGGATTTCCTCGACGCACCGATCGCCACTTCCGGTTTTGGCGAGAGTGTAACTCGCCCAACCATCCACCAGGCGGCGGTATTGAGGCGTTGCAATCTCATACAGGGTGCCACTGCAGTCCGGAGGGAGGCTGGATGAATTATGAATGCCATGGCGAAAAAATGAAATATTGATCCCAAAAACGATTTACGCCGTTGTTGGCGCTCAGCGCATGGCGGGCAATAACGTTTTACGCCGTTTTTGGCGACCAATGTGTTAAGTCTCTTTTATATATATATTTTTTTATGAATTTTCTTAAAGTTTTTATGTACTAGCAACATATTTTGGCTAAATATGCCTCGTTTTAAAAACGTGTAAACAGAAATAATTCCGTTGCTTTTGTTCATAATATTCAATTGAATTTTCGAATAAATATGCATGATCAAGTTCAACAACGTGCACGCTTTTATTTTGATATTCCTTATTTCCACGTTGAAATTACGCGATTAAGGGGGGCGGTCAGGTGGCGTAGCGGAGATTGCGCTCGTCACCAATGCAAGAGGCTGCGGTCTCGACTCCCGGTGTCAGCATTGCTTGGGGTTTGGGCTGATCGCTATACTAACCCATTGGGCTGGGTTAGGGGGAATCTGGCGTTGTGGACAGCGACGCCTACAGGTCAGGTCTGGGCACTTGCTCAGCGGAGGCAGGACTTGATGAAGGCAGCGTGACCTCCCACGCGTTAGACTTCACCAATGGGAGTCCTCGCTGCCAGGTGAAAAAAGAGTCACTGGCTGTTGCTGCACGTGTCGGAGGAAGCGTGCGGATTACTTCAGGATTCCCTTGTACCGACCAGTAGGAGGACATGCGCACAACAACCAGGTAAGGAAGGGGGGGAATTGGCACAACGACTAAATTGGGATGGGGAGAAAACAGAGAAAAAATCTGAGAAAGAGAGATACAAAAAAAAGAATACAAAACAATGATTTTTTTGGAGAAAAAAAAAGTACAGATGTGTTCCATAGACTCACAGGAATTGTGTAAAGTTGACCAAATAGTGAAAGGAATAGCAAGACATGTCCTGTTTAAAAAAATTCATACAGAAGCCATTTGCTTTTTTTGACCTAGAGGCCTCTGGGTAGGGTGTTCCAACGCTCATTGAAAGGAGGTACCGCTGGCAGCTGGATTCTATCCCAGAGTCTCAAATAATTTGTCTGGATAACTTGATTCATGACGTGATGTCATTTTGAAGAGTGATGTCAATTTCAAGACTGCACGGGCTGAAGAGGTTCAATCTCCTGTTATCCTTTCTCCTGTCCCTCATGATCGTGCCAGCTATTTTCCCCGGTGCGCATCCTTATGTCGGCTGGTAGATTCCTCGGTGGCCCTGCAACTCTGTCTCGAAAACAGAGGAGCGCCTCACACGAGTACACTAGCCTGCCGGCATGGTTGTTGTCCATTGTTGTTCAGCTGTTGTTCAGACTCAAGCTAACTTCTTGCTGGCTAACTTCAGAAGTTGTTAACAATTAGCATTACCTTAGCGGAAAACAACGTACATTCACTTAGACACCTAGTTAATAGAAAGTAGAAACAGAGACTGCCCTAATTAAAATCACCTCCTCATTTCTGCTGACTCTGGACACATCAACATTCAAATATTTCTCGACCTGTCTGCTGCATTTGATACAGTCTGTCATTGATTGTCATTGTCATGATACAGTCTACCCTTCTGACTATCTCAGCGTCACTGGCACAGCTCTCTCCTGGCTCCGGTCATATCTCTCAAACAGGAAACATTTCATCACCATCAACAACTCCAGATCCCCCCCCTGCTCCAGTCAACCAAGGAGTACCTCAAGGTTCTGTCCATGGCCCCCTCCTTTTCATAATTTACATGCTTCCCCTTGGCCAGATCATCCGCCAACATGGCCTCAACTTCCACTGCTACGCTGACGACACTCAGCTCTATATCTCCACCAAACCCTCCACACAGCTCCCTCCCCAGTCCCTGTTGAACTGCTTACACAATCTCAAAACCTGGATGTCAACAGCAACAAAACATAGCTCATGGTTGTGGCTTCAAACCCCCAACACCTGAGACCCCCACAGTGTGGCTCTCTGCAGACCAGGTGAGTATACAGCTGAGCAAGTTACATGCAGGCAAGGCTGCGGGTCCCGATGGAGTTTCAAGACTCCGGCCCTCACTACAGACTCTGTGGCTGAAACCCTCATCCACCCCTTCATCACCTCCCATTTTGACTATTGTAATGGAGTCCTATCCGGGGTGACCCACAAAGCCCTGGATAGGCTCCAGTACGTTCAGAAATCTGCCACCAGGGTTCTCACCCGCACCAAACCCTGGCAGCACATCACCCCCACCCTCATACTCCTTCACTGGCTTCCCGTAAAATCTCATGTCACCTTCAAGATCCTCCTGCTCACATATACATCCCTACACACCACTGCCCCTCAATACCTATCCAACCTTCTCCACACCTACACCCCCTCCCAGAATATCCGCTCCTCTGACACAGGCTTACTCACCATCCCACACGCCAGGTTGCGGACCTTCGGGGACAGGGCTTTTAGTGTCGCTGCCCCCACCATTTGGAACTCCCTCCCCATGGACATCCTAAAAGCTAACTCTCTCTTCCACTTCAAAAACCTGCTCAAGACCCACCTCTTCACCCATGCCTATGGTCTCGGTTGCTCCTGAGCATTCCTATTTGTTCTATTTTGTTTTTGTAATTTGTTTATTTAGTTTCGGACACCGTTATCCTCTCCCCTCCCCTTTTTATTCCTAAAGTGCCTTGTGTATGTGAAAGGCGCTATATAAATTCAAGCCATTATTATTATTATTATTATTATTAGAATCACAAATAGATGTAAATAGGGGTGAAAAGTAGAGGGAGGTGGGAGCTGCTAAGATAGGCTGCCACTGACCTCGGCACCAACTAGTATGTGTGTGCACTCCATGTCTCCAACATTGTGTATGCACAGGAGTTGGCTACAATTTGAGTGGTTGCTTGTTCTACCAATGTAATGTATCATCTGGGACTTTGGCTTTTTGTGAGGGAAGTGGCCTGAAAATAGAAGAGTCGAAACAGCGTTCTGAATACCATTGTGGGTGGAGCTCCCATTTGATTACATTATGGCAGAACGTTTGACCTCCCTACCATCGGCTCCATTTGTTGGCACAGAAAATTCTACTATGGAGCTGTGTGCACGTAATGTCAATGAGACATTACATACCGAGCCACTAAGTGACTTGAACGTGGGCGCAGACCTTCTATCGAGGGGAAACCTGTCACACCAAGAGTGGAGGATTCACCCTCATGTGATGGAAAATATATTGTGTCTGTTACTATGCTTGAGTAAATTGTAATGAACCAAAGGAGAATATAAATTATTATTATTTTTCTTAATTCTTTCATCTTTGACTGTGAATAACACCATGCTAACATTGGGTTTAGTAGATACAGTACTGAATTTACCGTACACATTTGAAATATGGCCTATAAATTAGCATATTATGGCCAAGTCATACATCTATGGATTTAGTGCCACCAGGCGCCCGTAATAGGACCATGCATGAAATCTACTGTAACTACAGTTACTTTTTTATAATGTAAATAGCTCCACCATTTTTCATCTTATTGAGACGCAGTTCACAGAAAGGTAAAGAAACAATCTACATTGTATTTTATGGCAATAACATTCAGGTGTGTTCGACCCATGAGATAATCACAAAAATAAGGTCATAATTTTTCACAAAGAATATTTTCAGCCGCTTTCATAGAAGCTGGTTTGAGCTGGGTAGTGTAGTCTTATGAAATGTCTATGTCCATTGAAAGCCCTGGGTCTCCTGTCTTAAGACTACAACGCTTTCATGACACATTATTTCTTCGCGTCTAATTCATCCAGTTTTCATCGGGATGCATCGAGATATTTCTGAACTCATAACCCTTAAAATCATTGGTAAACAAACGTAGTGCTGAACATAATACACTTTGACTGCTGTTTTGATAGGGTTAGGGTCTTTATTCTTGGCTACATTTGAAAAAAGAAATGCAACATGAATTAATACGGACTGTATTGATCTATTTATGACGTGATATTAAATCAGGCCCGTACCAGGCCCGTCGGGACTTAAGAGGTTAACTAAAGGGACAGCTAAAGCATGAGTAACATTGCATTATTGTTCTGTCTACAGCATATGAAAATGTACCGCTGCTACATTGATCAGTATACTAATATTTCACTGCGGTCTAGATTGCTGCTAGATTTCAACCCCTCCCCCAAATTCCAACAGTTAACCAGAGGTGTCTGACATTAGTAATTAGAGCTACGGGATATACAGTAAGTGAATGCTGCTTTAGTGGCGGCGTAGCAGCGTCTCCTCGGCATCGAATGAAGGCAGGCAAAAGAAGACAATGGAGTTTTCCCATGGGAGTTCTCTGAGAAAAGACAATATGACCTGAGAGATAACCCTACAGACAGCAAAGTGGATTCTTACTTTTCAATTCAATTACTTACTCTTTTAGTTGTACTTTTTCTTCTCCCCTCTTAATCTTCTGAACACTTTACCTTTCCTCTTACGATAGATATCTACCTTTATACCCCTCACCATGTGCTTTCTACTTCAATCTCATCCTTCAGGCCATCCATGCCAGTTCGGAAGCAACCCTGCCAAACTATGCTACCCTTCCATGGTCACAGATACCTGTCACTATATGCACGGGCTTACGGAACTGCCAATCAGCCGTCAAGAAAGCAGACTTCATAACGATAGGTTATGTATATAACCTAGTTATATTAGTATTGGCTGAGCGTCCCGCTCTAGCCTATTGAGATACCCCTTATCTCCTATGGTACCTAATGTACCCCACGAACAACTAAATGCACCCCACCTGAGGGCCCCGCCCCTATGGAGGCGTAGCCTATATAACCATGACTCTGGTCACCAAACACTCTTCCTCGCCAAATCTCGTTCCAGCAAAAGATCCCTCAAAAGGGAACTCAGGGCCGCGTAGAGCGGGACGCTCGCCAATACTAATATAACTAGGTTATATACATAACCTATGTTATATATCGTATGGCTATCGCGTCCCGCTCTAGCCTATTGAGATATGGGTTAGAGCGGACGCGAGCCCGACAGATGTACCCCCTGAGGACCCGTAAACCCACATCAAGGGGTGGCGGGAGCCCTGTCACACCATCCTTCCTAATGAACGGGGGGCGCAGTCAACTCCACCTGAATGCGAACAAGAGGGAACTAGAACCCCTTGAACACACCGCACAGGCGGAACCACGTGTGACTCAACACACTGTGGCCCATACCCATACAGTCCTGCTACCCTTCCAAAGGACAAGAAGCAGGAAAGGCCACAGACCCCAGAACCGCCTGGGAGACAGAACCCCCGGTCATGTCCATGAGGTAAAACCTTACAAAGGGGCCTGGGGAGGACCATGAGGCTGCAGCACAGATGTCCTCCACCGAGGCCCCACCCAGGAGAGCGGCAGAGGCAGCCACCCCACGATTGGAGTGCGCCCTGACGCCCCCAGGGGGATCCTGCCCAGCCAACGTGTAGCAGAGGGCAATGCCCTCGCACAACCAATGGGACAGGCGCTGTCCGATAGTGCCTTACCGGCATGAGAACCACCGTGACAGACACAAAGCTGAACGGTGACCCCGAGGTCCTGAGTACGGCTGAGGCAATTCCCAAAGCACGGACCGGACATGACAGGTGAAGGCCCGCATCTAACTCACCACCGTGAGGAGGCGGATGAAAACGCCTGAACCACAATATCCCTGGAGCGGAAGAACTCCGGATATTTACAGGCACGAAAGCAGGATTAGGCCGCAGAGTGGCACCGCAATCGGAACGAAAGACAGGCACTCTGGGCGTACCGAGAGAGCACAAAGCACACCCACGCGTCAGCGGAGGTGGCGGCCAGCAAGAACGCGGCCTTGAACGACAGCTGTTCCAACGGCGCCTGCTCGAGCGGCTCAAACGGGGCCAAGGACAACCGACCGAGGACCAGTTGAAGATCCCAAGTCGGAGCCCAGGAGCGTTGCACCGGCTTAACGCGTCGAGCGCCAAGCAGGAAACGCTTCACAAGAGGGTGGCTGAACAAGACATCCCCTCAAACCCCTCATGATAGGAGGATATAGCTGCTGCATATACCCTCACCGTCGAAGCCGACAGTCTATCAAGGAGACACTGGAGGTAACTAAGGACAGCATCCAGGGGGCAGGAGACTGAGTCCCGGCCCCCCGCCTTACACCACACTTGGAACATACGTCATCTGCCCGCGTAAGCGCGACAGTGGAGGGAGCATGCGCATTCCGGATGGTAACACCATCAGGATCAAGAACCTGCACCCCTCAACGTACCCGTCCCAACAACTGACCTAACAGATGTATGGGGAAGAATCCCTGGCGGCACGGCATCGGTCCCAGACCTGCCTGGCTATGTCCAGACGTAATCCTCACCCGTCAGGATGAGGACCGCCCGCGACAGTACACCTGCACCCACATTCTCCCTGCCGGGGATGTGGGAAGCCCTCAGGCCGCGCAGATGGAGGACGCCCATAGCCAGCCGCCCGCCGCCTGGTGCAGACAGGGGGAGCGTACTTCTCCCTGTCTGTCGATACACGACACTGACATCGTATCGTCCGTCCTGATCAACACCATTTGTGGACCAGAAGGACCGCTTTCAATACCAACACATTGAACGTAGCGCAGACCGGGCAGCATGGTTTGCCAGCTGCCCCCTACTGCGTTGGCCCGACGCGTCACCAGCGAGGGAGGCGTCGGTGAAAACGCGACGTGAGACAGCACCGTAACCGTCCTAGGACGGAACCTCCCGAGCGTGTTGACAACACGCTCTGAGAGGGATGCCCATAGCCCTCCAACCGTTGACTGGGAAGAGGAGTACTCTACATCCAGTCTACAGCAAGAGACCTGCCTGGTACGAGACCTGACGATCCACCTTGACCGCGAAGGACCAGAACGTCATCAGGGCAGAACACTCCGTAACCCCTGACGACGCAGAGGCCCCAGTGCGGCCTCCACGCACTTGGTGAAGATGCGGGGAGCCAGAGAAAACCGAACAGCAGCCTCTGGTACTCATACGCTAACCCTGCAAAGGAAGCGTAGGTAAGCCCTAGGATGGAAGATCGGAGATGCACATACGCATCCTACAGGTCTATGGAGGAGAACCAGACCCCCACCTGACAGTGTTCAACAGGTAGGAGACGATCCAAAAATCGTCTTACACCCCTCCCTCCCGACTTCTCAAGCAGAGAACACCGGGAGGAGAACGCCACGACGATGGCTTGCTTCGTCCACAGAGATTGGATCTCGTTGACCAGAGCTGTCACTGCTGGAGACCCTGACAATAGGGTCTGTACCAAACCTGAAAACGGGTGGGGTTGTGTAAACACAAGTCCCCGCCTCAGCGTTCTCTCCATCCACCTCGACATATGGTACTGCCGTAGTCATATGTGACGACACTCCCAACGCACCCGCCGTCACGTGGCGCAGGTCCGCCAGGAACTGTAGATAGTTGGCCCGGTCCCCCCGCTGTGCGTAGCCAACCCTGGAACCGTGCGAGCAGCGCGTTTCGTGTCGGGACATCTGACCCTGACACCACCCACGAGGCAAATGCACCCAAGGGGGGACCCCGACAGAAAAGGCCGATCTGATACAGGGGGCTTCCGATGAAAAAAGCCCCCCCCACTGAACACCCCTCCAGAACATGCTGAGGAGTTGTTCTGCAGCCGGACATGCAAGGTGTAAGGACCCCATGGGTTCCTACACACCGTAGCCCTGCAGTGATATTACTACCACCCCAAATCACGCGTGCCTGCGACCACTGCTAATATTTCAGGAGTGGGAGGCACCAACATGATACCTGGCCTGGCGAAGGCGAGGCCTGGGAAGCCCGCACTGTGTGCCTCAAAAGGTTTCGAGCCCCCCTGCTGACAACACTTAAGTTGACAGACATAACACCAGGCTCAACCAACACAGCTTATGGTGTGGGAGCCGCTTGACAGCACAACATTCTCACGGACAGACCCAGGCTCAGCCATCAACTGGGTGTCAGCCCCTGTCCCCATGAGAAGCGAAAGGGGGGCAGCCCGCGCTTCAACGAAGGCACGCGGCCCGCAGCCAAAGGAAACAATCAGAGCCCACTTTTTCCGCTGGTGTTGGGGAAGGGAGTGATCGGAGAGCGGGCTGCTCGCGGCAGGACGGTGACGGCTTGTTTGTTCAAGCCGAACCCATCCTACATGGCCGATCCCTCGGCCGCCATGGCTGTCGGCCTTGTGGACACCTGTCGAATCAACGCCCAGGATACCTCCGGCGGGGGGAAAACATGGCCGCCTGTCGAGGGCCTCGTCATCGCCGCTGATGAGGCCGTGCTCTCTCTTCTTCTGGCTGCGCGGTGTGAGGCGGTGTAGGGCCTAGGACAATACCGCCCGCGCTCCAGCAGAAGAACCCTGAGCGATTATAGCTTGCGGCTGGGTCAAAGCTAATAATGTCAACAACCTCGCGCGATGTGTCGACGTCGGCTGGCCCTCAAGGCCCCGCCACCAGACAAAATTTTTTTTAATAGAAAAAAAAAAAACAGCAATTCGAACACAGTTCTAATCGCTGCCAATTCCATACTGTGGCGGTACAGGCTTTAACAGCCCACCAGCCACTCGCCAGGCCGACCCACCCATGGCGTCGGCCGGGCGGGGCACTGTTTCAATATGTCAAAAACAAAGGACTGATGGTAACACGGAGCACCAGTGGTGGTTGCAAACAGCAACCTCCACTGTGGTGTGCACCATGAAAGGGTTAAATGAATAAAAGAACTAAACCACAAAATACTGTAGAATGAGCAAACCCATATACACAACGTTAAGGGGAGGCGGACCAGAGCGAACTAGTCCCGCCTTCATTCAAAATATTCACAACAGCACACCAGCCCTAGCTTAGCCCATTTACCAAAAAAGGTAAACAAAGCCCCCCCCGCACTACTCCCCCAGTATACCGATTGACCGTCAGTATGAATGGTTGAGAGGAGAGAAAGCTGTAGCAAGACAGACCTTCTCATAGCAGAGTGACAGAACGAAACAATAGCCCACTACACAGGGCCGCCTCAGGGGGTGGGGGGCCTCGCGTTTAAATTCGCTCAGGGCCCCACATTTCTCCCAGGCGGCCCTGCCCCTATACTACTACAGCCTAGCGTGAGGCGATGTTGAACCCAGATCAACAACCGCCTGCGCACAGACACGCAACATGTTTACCATGTCGGCTGGACCCATAGCCCCACTACCCGATGCCAATGTGGATAGGAACTAGCCAGCTGAGCCACAACCCGCCGTTAAGTCCCATCCTGCAGTAATATAGCTCTACTGCTACACCGCCGAGCTCACGCATCGGCCCCAGATGGAGACACCGTTCCATAGACCCCGCCGGAACACAAGGTAACATACCTGGCTAGGCTACCTAGCCACGGCCTACCCTGTTGTCAACCCATTTACCCGAAAAAAGGTAAATAGGACTCAGCAAAAAAAACCACAACAGCCACCGACTGACCTTCATTGATGAACCGGGCAAGAGGAGGGAGAAGTGACAACATCTCACGGCGGAGACATTAGAACAGCGGAGCAGTTAGTATGTAGCAGTAGTGGTAGCATGTGGCATTAGCGATAGCATGTAGCATAGCATTAGATGTTTAGCAGCACGCCCAAGACAGTTTGGAAACCGTTCACCGCAGTGAACGTTCACCAAACCATCCTGCCCCCGGCGCCAACACACAGCATGATTGTGTAACAAAACAAACCAGCATTACTAACACTAATACCCATGCCTGAAGACACAGGGCCTACCTGTGTACAACCCGGCTCGATAGCCAACGTTGTACGCTGCTCCTGGATCTGCTGTCATCAGACGAGGAACATCAACATAGGCCCGTCGTGTCGCCGAAAACATGCTTCGAAGATGCCAGGGGCCAGCAACCTCCGGTAAGCTTTCAACATTATGACTCTGATCTTTTTCATCCTGCTAGTTACGTATGGTGCACGCAGCCGATACGATGGAACGTGTACGGAATAGAGGAAGAGTGTTTGGTGACCAGAGTCATGGTTATATAGGCTACGCCTCCATAGGGGCGGGGCCCTCAGGTGGGGTGCATTTAGTTGTTCGTGGGGTACATTAGGTACCATAGGAGATAAGGGGTATCTCAATAGGCTAGAGCGGGACACGATAGCCATACGATATATAACTGCCTATGTTCTAATGCACTTTTTAGTGCAGGAAGATGAATGATGGCCTTCTTCCACCATTTTGGTAATTCTACTACTGGGTGTTGTTTGTACCAACGACCACCAGCGATTTGCAATTGAAGCAGCTGTCCTGTCGTAATTGGCTGTATGGCTGGTTAAGGACTGGGGTGAGTCCTGCCCTTGAAGCATTTGCAATTGAGTTAAACAGTAATCCAGAACTATTTTATTGCACTGTAGAAAATTTGGATTTTATGTCTCCACTTTATGTGCTCATTTCATGTCTATTCTATTCTACTAATACTGAATCAAACCATAAACAAAGTGGCCTGTTGGGATGTTAGATCCTAATGTGAAAAACTGATTTTATATGTGTGCACTTTGTGCTCATTTTACCCTTGCTATTATTTGACTTATTTAAACTTTTTTCTACGCCCCACTATCCGCTGGGTGCATACTATGACCTTCATCATGTTTTGTAACAGATTATAGAAATTCAAGAAGCCTATTGGAACGTGAGGTTCTGATATGATTTTGATTAATATATCTGCATTATTTTATCCCACTTTATGCTTTGCTCTTGCTGCTTGTTTTACACTGGTTTTATGTCTTATTTCTTGCTGAACTGCAATCCCCTGTATGAAAGGTGCTATACAAATAAAGTTATTATTATTATTAATTGAAAAGGCACTGGCACTCCACCACACATGCAGCCGTATCTACAGCTTACAGCTTCTCTCACACACCCAGAACCCTGGGCCCTCATTTATCAACAATTCTTAGAAAGTGTTCTATTTTCGTTCTTAAGCACAGAATTTAGAATGTGTGTACGCACAGAAAAATCGGGATTTATCACACATGCGTACACGGGTCGTACACACTCTGTGTTGATAAATACCATTTGTTCTACGCTCGTGCACGATTTTAAGTATTTGCATATAGAACCGCCCGTAATTAACCATATATGGTAATGGAACACCCCCATGAAATGTGGAAAAGTGGACTAAGCCGAGTGAAGCGTGTTATGGGAGAAATACGCGACAGGCTGACAGTAAATAAAAACGTGCACTGAAAGGTTACAGTATGTAGTTGGTTGATTATTTGTATGACAGTCAGTAAACCCTTGCAGAAAGTATCCGTTTTATTTAATGAATTGAAAACATGCAGCATTGCCTTCCTCCCGGCATGCAGCAACGACATGTATCAGGCAAATGCGCATCGCAACATTGACTGAGTGAAATCCCTTTCTATTCACATAACTGCATTTGTGATGGAGCTTTGACAGCTACATGGGTGGTACAGTAACAGTCTATTGCTCGATCCATCTCCAATATCACGATGGACCGTGCCGGTGGCAAAGACCCGAGGGTGGAGAGGACTTGAATGTGCATGAGGATGGCATTTGTGCGTTTTGTTCCACGCTCCAATTCCGGTCTCAAATTGCGGTACAAATGAAGGAGGTGTCTCGGGTATAGCGGACTCTAGTTAATATTATGTTCCATCTGCAATTAGACTGCCCCTCATTCATTAATTCATTCATTCATTCATTCCTATCTGCTATCTCTGAAAACAGTTCCATGCGAGCGCAGTCAGTGCACCCCGTATATTCCGATAACCCTATATATAAACCATGCTGCATTCATTCGGAAAGAAAGACCTATTCCAAATGCTATATTTATGGTTTGACAATAATTACACTACTGTCGCTATTTTACAATGAACGATAATGAATTACGGGTCATACAGAAGTTGAACACGCTAGTGTTGAAACTAATGCACGGAAGCTTATTTCCGTGTTGCGGACTGCAGTCTTCATATTCTACCACCGGGCGCCAGGTACGCACGGTCGGAGCTGTGTGTAAATATACGCACAAAGTCAAGCACACGTTCAAATTGATAAGTCCCACACTTTGCTTAGAAATGATCGTACGCACGGGTTATCTGATCGTACGCACCATTGATAAATGAGGGCCCTGGTCTTCTGACCTCTCCCTCCTGCACTACAAGTTAATATCAATACCTGATCTCGCCCTCTCCACCCCTTGAATATCGCGCTGTATCTGTCTCTAAATCCATTCAATCTCACCATTGGTATTCTCTATCGCCCTCCAGGACCCCTGGAACACTTTCTAGATACGCTTGATGTGGTCACAGCTGGTCCCTCTCCTACAATCCTTCGACCTTGAGATCCAACCTATGCCCCCCCCCCTCTCTAACATCCTGTACGCTCTACCCTTGAGTGAGACTGTCTCTGCTCTCTCCTCTGACACAGCAACACCCACCCTCCTTTCAGCCCTCTCAGCTTCCTTCGACAAGCTCTGTCCCCTCGCCAAGAAGCCTGCTAGCCTTTCCCCACCCAGACCCCGGCTGATGGATGCAGTTAGAGAAGAAAGAGAGCCGCAGAGAGGATGGGCAAAAATAACTGCCGGTGACATCTGTGGACGTTTTCCTCTGAGGCCTCTGTTCACCCCCCCCCCCCCTTGATCATCCCCTTCCTCTCCCCTCACACCCTGTTCTTTGTTTCACCTGTTTGCCCCACCCCACAAGCCCCAGCCCCCTTTCCCAGAAAGCTTAAGAAGCAAGCTGACATAATTGGGGGGAGTGTGGTTCTTCTCTTCCCCTGGCCAGAGAAGTCCTTTAATAAACTCCTGAACCTAAATTTGATTAGCAATTATTATTATTATATTTTTTTTTTAAGATTTATTTTTAGCATGTTTACAGCTTATATCTGGTCAGACATGACCGACAGAGAGCAGAGGAGAGGAGGAACGGGAGAAGATATGGGGGGAAGGACATGTACGTCTGGGATCGGGAGACGAACCCGGCTCAACCGCGTAAGTCTGCAGCGCAGTAACGTGATGCGCCACTCAGGCGCCCGATTAGCAATTATTTTACAGTAAATGTGTATCAATCGTGAAGATTTGACCACTGGCATAAAAACACTTTTTCAATCAACATCTATGTATTATGCTGCTTGTCTATAATACGATCTACTATGCTACTAGGTATATACTACGCTACTATGTCTATACTACTATCTGCTATGCACTATGCTACTATAGATCTATACCTGCTATATTGTACTATGCTACTATGTCTAGACTACTATCTACTATCCTACTATAGGTATATACTACTATCTGCTATGTACTATGCTACTAGATCTATACTACTATCTGCTATGTACTATGCTACTTTGTCTAGACTACTATCTACTATGCTACTAGGTATATACTACTATCTGCTATGTACTATGCTACTAGATATACTATATCTGCTATGTAATATGCTACTATGTCTATACTACTATCTACTATGCTACTAGGTATACTACTATGTGCTATGTACTATGCTACTAGGTATACTACTATCTGCTATGTACTATGCTATTAGGTCTATACTATCTACTATGCTACTATGCCTATACTACTACCTACTATGCTAATATGTCTATACTACTATGCACTCTATAGTTTGGCACTGCTAGACGAACAGTATCACTTACCCTTAGCCGCCAGATGTGTACCCCCCCCTGCTGACTTGTACACAATTTAGATAAAAGTATGAGCTAAAGGTAATGCAAACTACAATAACTACTACTAATTTTAAAATGTGTTGAACAAGCAAGCTGCTGCAAAAAGTAGTGTTCTTTCAAACAAAGATAGTACAGAGTACAAAGAAACAAAGCAGCCAGATAGTTTCTCTCCAAGGGTTATTTAACCTGGGTACAGTTTGAACTATATGTTTGGGGGTTCACCACTGTGCAAAATTAGGGATGGGAATTGATAGGATTTTATTGATACCAATGCCATTATCGATTCCGCTTATGGGTCAGATTATTTATCGGTTCCCTGATTGATTACTGATAATTTTTTTGTGTGGAAGAAAAGCCCCCTGGGATTGGTTTCCAGCAAAAAGATGACCCTGGCCTCTCAAAATCACACGTTTGGCAAGGGCACATATTTATATATCTATATATAACATATCTATATTTGTTTTTCTTTTCAACCTCCTACCTCATTGAATCTATTGTCCTGAAAGATAGGCTATTATGTTGACATTGCTGACATTTTAACATAACTTATTAACTTGAAAATATAATATAATAATTATATTATATAATAGGCTATATGCTAGGTATGATGTGTCCTCTGTAAGCATTTAGGCATTTTCCCTTTTGTGGGAAATTATTATCAGGCTTGAGAAACATTCAGTGACGTTGTACTTATTATTTACCTTATTGGGGACATTGATCTAAGTTAAAAGTTATTATCAAATCAAATCATTATCAATATAGAATATTGAGTATGAGTTATGACATTATGTAAGTTCATTCAGGCCTCCCCTTAGTTCAGTGGTGTGTCTGTGTCAAGGCCAAGCAGCTGTACATTTCCCTGGTTATCTCTGGGCCAGTGTTGGATTGGCCACCGACCACAAACGCCTATGGACAGAGCAGAGCATAAGAAGGAGGGCGATGGGATTAGCTCTCTCTCTCTTTCCGGCGTCTACTTTCTGGCTGGACTCCACTCTCTTGGTCTGGAGTCACACGCCGTCTTTCTGGACTTCTATCTTTAATCTCTCTTTTCTCCATCTATTCTCTTATTTCCTACTATACTTCTCTATCCCCTTCCTGGATATTCTTACGTCATATCTTCTGTCATGTCATTAATGTCTGTTTAAGTGTTCCATAGACCACCCTACGTAAATATGATGTCATTTTAATTCTGATCCTTTCAATAAATACAAACTATTTTCCTGTCTCTAATATTCTATATCATTTTGTCCTTATTCGAGGAGTAAACAAAATTACCCACACTTTAATTTGGCCTTCCCTGTAATTCAACAGTTTCTTTCCAACATAGAGGTGGTAGTCTAGTCACATAAAAGGGAAATGACTGATAGTGTTTCACTTTTAACAAGAGAGAGAGCGAGGGGCTAGTGATGGGAATTACGGCTTTTTGAAGCCGTAATATTTGCAGCGAGTAACAAAGTGTCCAATGTCAACGTAGTGGAGTCAAAGTATAAAGAACAAGATTTAAAATGTAGTGAAAGTAAAAGTTGTAGAAAATATAAAAACTACAAAGTAAAGTATTGATCCTCCCCCAAATGACTTAAATGCAGTAACACAGTACTTGTACTTAGTTACTTTACAACACTAATAGCCTCAACGTGATGGATCCAGGCTTGGGCCAGGCGCGTGATTTTTTTCCATAGCCTTTGTTTTGCAAAGACGCTCTCTGATTGGCTAGCCGCGTACAGCGAAGACCCTCTCTGATTGGTTTAGCGCCGAAGGGTCTCTTCCGCCTTGTACATATATATTCTCTGCTTCAAAGTGGTTATGCTTTGGCCCTCTTTCGAAGTGGGTTATGCTATGAGTTAGGGTTAGGGTTAAGGTTAAGGTTAAGGTTGGTTAAGGTTAGGGTTAAGGTTAGGGTTAGGGTTAGGCGGAAGAGACCCTTCGGCGCTAAACCAATCAGAGAGGGTCTTCGCTGTACGCGGGCTAGCCAATCAGAGAGCGTCTTCTCCATAGGCGGAGTTTGTACTTGATGCCAGGGGGTGCGACTGTGCGCGCGCGCGCGATTTTTTTGACCTTTATTTTATTATTTTAGCGTTTTTACAATGCCCTAACCCCTAATTTTTTATTTTATTTAGGTAGTACAGCAGCACACACACACACTCACACACACAGCACTACGGGGGATCATTTTTAACTGACTTGAAAAATGGAGGCTCTAATTATTATTATTCATAGAGACTCTCGGTCTCGAGCAATAATAATTATTACAGCCTCCATTTTTCGTGGACGAAAAATATACCAGACTATAGATATCAATTTTCCCGAAATAACGCTACCTGCCTCGACAAAATCCGTGCATTGGTTATCCAGATACATTAATTATCATCTCAGAATAAGTGGCTTTGTACAAGCGTTACAATCTATCGCGCGGGGCATTCTGCTGCTGCTGCTTGGTGCTTGGCCGCGCGTTAACCCTTTCACTGCCACACTACAGAAGGTTCGCCTTATAATGTGACATGATTACTACTATAAAATGAATGTATTGTAAAACAAAACATAATAGAATTCAGATTTGTTTGTCACAATTATTATAATTTTATTAAAATAAAAATAATCTTGATTTTTTTTTTTTTTTTTTTTTTAAGCAATTTCACCCCCGGCCACCAGGGGGTGCAATGCACCCCCTGCACCCACATAAACTCCGCCCATGGTCTTCTCAAACAAAGGCTACGGAAAGATCACGCGGGCCAGGCGGTGTTCACTAGGCTAGCTTGATGCAGCTCTGGGCGAGGCTTTTCGGGTTTGTTTGTAAAACTCCCATAGAGTGAGTTGTGTCGAACAGACTGAAACAGAACAGTCGGTTACGTCTATAACCTTGGTTCTCTGAAGGAAATAGAGTGAGAAACAACTTTAGTGCCCCTCAATGTCGGCTCGTCTTGAAGAGCCGTATCATTGTGAAGGAAAGGAAGCCAGCACAAGGTAATTCCTTGGGGAGGGGCGGGGCACCTCGGGTGCTGGCCAATCCGTTCTGCCTAATGGCGTGTATAAGTACTTCAAGCCAATCACATGCGAGGATGCTATTCCCATAGAGTGAGTTATGTCTCACTCCGTTTCCTTCAGAGAGTCAAGGTTACAGACAATTTTGCATAAAACCCTCCACAGGATATTGAAGGCATTCCTGATGTCTGTTCGTCTCCAAAAATCCTCCTGGATCTATCGTCACACTGACAGCTGCTGTTTATTCTAGATACGCTACTTAACTCCAACCACTTAACTCTGCATTAAAGATCCCCTCCACTCAAAAACTTTATTTTTATGGTAACTCCTCTCGGAGGCATGCCATTGACTGTACAGGTTGTTATTTGTGCAGAACCTGTCACCAAACTGCCTTTTTCACATTATCTCCCTGGAGAAGGAGAGCTTCTCTGTAATTCCCAGTGTTGCATGTGTGATGTCAGTATTAGGTTGAACTTATCACGGTCTAACATGTGGTAACTTTACACCTCAAGCTTCAGCATACATATAAAGCTGAGCAGGTATTAAGGCTGTCCCTTTCCCTCCAAATCAAGTTCAAACAGATTCAAAGTGATATGGAATTTGTTTGAATTATACCCAAAATAATTATCGGTTTGTATAGTTGTAATTGCATATTGCCTCTGGACAGGCACCAGAGACAGAGAGACGGCGATAGGCACATCACAATTATAAAACACATCTTTTTACAGTCTAGAATGCACTAATTTCTTTGTTTCACATCACAATTAACTCACTTGTTTCTTCATTTTTCTAATTGTATATTCCTTTCTATTGTTTTTATTGTGTCTAATTATACGCTGCTTAGATTGGGTGTAGAACCATCAAATTTCATGAGTTTTTAAGCCTCTCTCGAGTTTGTCTAATTTTGAGTATGCTATCACATTTTGAAGAGAGAAAAGTGTTTGTTTTGCATTGGACTGGAGGCGGGGGGATGCCTCAGTTTCTGAAACTACTGAAGTGGATTATGCTTTTTCAACATGGGAATGCTCAGGAATGGCTAATGAGTTCTGCAAAACCTACATAAACTGTTTTTCATTGTCATGTGTCTGGGTCACACTATATTTTCCCATCTGTAAGCTTTGCAATAGGACTTTTGGGACCCTCCCCCCCATATTTACTGTGTGTGTGTGTGCGTGCAAGTGATTTGGAGAGAAATGGAGAGGAACTTGACTCGCTGTAAGCTTAACTATTTTTTCACCTGCCATGATGACATTGATATCGCATACTGTATTTTGTTATAGCATGCATCCACCATAATACATGATAAGAAGTGGTTGTGAAGTGTTGGTGTCCTGAGTATTCAGGCCTGCAAGTGTGCGTCTTGTTGTTTGACAACTTATTGATGAAATTGTTTAATGAAACCCTCTAAGTGCACCTGTTGGGGTGCCGGCTCTATTGATCAACGTATAAGTTATTGATTGCTTTAAGCAATGTGGTCTTTTGTCTCCACTTATGTCATGATTTTGGCCATAATATCAACATTGAGGGTGAAATACTTTGCAAGGGAGAGTAAGGGAGAGGCTGATTCACAATTATATTAATAGGGTCAAATTGTATCCGTTCTGATGTGTACAAAGTACCATTTCCTTTTTTTTTTTATTGGAACAAGGCTTCATAAGGTCCTCGGAAACAGCTATTTTAACATGACAAAATAAATTGTCACCATTTTTGTAAATTTCTGAAAGTCTCCAATATAGCTGTCGTGTTACAGGGAAAATATAACCCAGCAGAGAATATTGGCTGTTGCATGCATCATTTAAAAGTTGTGGGTTGCTGTTGTTTTATAAAAGAAATTACGTTTGTTTTACCTCTTTTCTAACATAAATCTATACGGCTCAAAATGTACCCGAGACGTCACTATGGTTAATAATATTAAGTTAAAAAAAATCCCACAAGTAATTTATTTTGGAGCTGTGGTCTATTATAGTCAAATAACATAATTACATATTGTCTTCACTAGGAAATATAATGAGGGAATTTAGATGTTCTTTTCTAAAATGTTCTACTCATGTTTGAGTTTGTTCTCCATTAAGTTCTTAGAACTGGAGTAGCCATTAACACTTCTATACGTGACCAAAGATTAAGCTGTTGTTTAATTTATACCTCATAGCAGGACATCGCAATGTGTGAATTACCCATTGCCAAGTCTTGCCCCCTGTTGTTACTCTGTCAAGTGTGGAATGACGTAATGTTTTTAGCATGGAAAACAACAACAGTTGTCAGAGTCATGATACAACAAGGAGGCTTTTAACAATCTTTGGAGACAGATGGTATTCATAGCATCAAGAAGCCACCAGAAATACCTTTGCCATGGACGGATATATGAAAGTGGATGATTGAAAGCTGAAATTGGAGACAATGGTGTCAACCACAATGCAAGAGGCTCATCTGACAGTCATCATTAAATCATACATTTGTGTTGTGGGTACTTAAAAAATGCACATATACAGGTATATTTAATATATATATAGATGATTACACAAGGGACTCAGTTATTTTGACTTTGTATTTTTTTTATTCTGTCTTGTATTTTAAGCGTCAAGAATAGTTGAGTATGTTTGGCATTGTGGTGTGTGTATGTGCATGTTGTGTGGCATTTTACGTGTATGTATATTTTGAACTCTTGCACTGTTTGTATTTCATGGTTTTTGTATAGGCTACAGATGGAAATTAGCTTCTTCTAAATCTGGTGCAAACATGTTTTCATGTGACAATGATTAATGTAAATGCACATGGTCTATATATATAAATAAAATATATATAATCATGATCACAAGTAATAGACTCATCCAGGAGCAGGTTGAGTCAGTCAATCAAATGTACCTTCAGCTAACGTTTAGTTAATCTGGAGAGGCACTGAAATGTAGGCCTGCATTTAATAGTTTATTAATCTAACATAACCTACTGTCCTTGTTGTAGCATAATAACATTATCCTAGTGCAGCTACCATCAGCTGGTTCTCCAGAAATGTTGTTGCAACGGCTAGTATCTGTTTATTCAGCTGGAAGAGAGGAACAGTAAAATATGTATAAGCTATTGCTAAATAACGTTAGATGATTTGCATATATACAGCTATGTTACGCCGAGTCCGACACTCTGTGTATGACCAATTGGCCACTAACAATAGCCTGATCCTATATGTGTGGCCAATATAGTCAACATAGCCACCTAGCTAATGTTATTACCAACTAACATTACTGTAAACTACTGGTGGATCAGTCGCAGTCAACCAGCACCTGCTAACGGGTTGGGCTCTTTAGCTCAGCTGGTTAGTGTGGCAGCCTGTGGATCCTATGGTCCCAGGTTGAAGTCCACTCAGTTACAATAATATTATAACTTTTCTCCAAACTGACAAGTATACTGTAATATTGCCTTACGAATGTCACCTCCGTAACCCTAGCTATGTTGAGTTTATTATGTGGTCTTGCACAGGTGCTACTTAGGGAATCTGCACCCACCCGTCCCCACATCATACAATGCCATGCCCATTACGCAGGCCGCCAATATAATCAGTTACTTACCGTCCATGTAACCCTAACCCATAACCATGCACACATACAGCAATTCACGACCTCTGCGTTTATTCTTCATGCTCAGACACCCTTAGGCGTGTGTTCTTCACGCACTGTGCTATCCTTAGTGGTTAACCGTATAAGTGTGCCGGGAGTTGAAGCCGGGGCGGCACGTGCACTCACCATAACCATTTATCATGACACTGGCACGCTATCCTGTTGTGAACTAGCAGGCGTATTTCGCGCATTGGCATATCGGATTGTTTTGGAGTCCATTTATTTCAGGCCAACATTGGTCAATAAAATGTTAGTAATTTTAAATAACATGCCCTAGCCAGGTATCCTTTCTTCACACTGCATTTAGCACTGCAATGTTAGGACACAGCTTCTTGGATGAATATTATGAGCCCGGTACAAGAACTAATTTGCTAATCGTCATCATTTTTCCGATCTATCTCGCTCTCGCTTTCTCTCTCCTAGTGTGCCCCGTTAGTGCAATCAGAGCCACTAGCCACATATGGGCCCTTTCTCACTCACGTTTGGAGATCGAATCACTGCTCCCGAGAACGGGGGGGAGTGTTCTCACTCACCCCTTTTGCTATGCGAAACGGCGCTGATTCGTTTCACCCCCCGCTGAACGGGATCAGTTGGATTAGGTGGTCTCGGAATCGCGCCGTGCGGGTGCGGGGGGCGTGACACACACAACGTCGTTACTGTCATGCTTGCTTGAATTTTGGGCAGATAACACCACACACAGCAACAACTGGAGAATACCCACAAAAACGATATTTATGGGCAATTTGAGAGTTCAGGCCTCAACCAAAAACAAGTGGATGAAAACATGAAGTTATTGTTATAAGGACCCCAGTCCAAGCTGGCCCAGTCATCTATTCACCGTTGTTTAATACACACAGTGTTGTCTCTAATGTTATCTAGCTACTGATGGCTCCCGATATCATCAGTTTGGTGCTGGCTAACTAGCGTGAGCTAACGTTAGCTTCTAGCCACAATGCTATACTGTTATAATGGCATCTTCCATTCACGTTAGCATGCAGCTAACAATGTAGCTAACAAAAGTCACCAATCTTTTTTGAGACTAAACTATCCGCTCTTGGTGGTCACTTGTGTTGATGTTAGTTTTGTTTCATCAACAAATGACAGGCAGAACACACAGTGAATGTATCCGTTTTGTTTATTGCACGTTCTTTGCTGAAAAGAAAGTGCTACAGGCTATACTAGACTAGGCTAAGCTAACTAGCGTTAACCGTTAGCTTAGCGTTAGCCCTGGGAAACGCTCAAAAGCTAACTCTACAACACCATCCATTCGTGATAAAATGGGGTGGGTTATATTGACAAGGCTTGAACAGAGGTTCAAATATAACTTCATATTTATTGCTTATTTATTCATTTTATATCAGCATTCAGTCTCCAGCGCCATGTTAACACTTCCTGTGTTTACATTTTCGAACGTGACATCATCACCTACGGCAAGCGTAAACACTTAAAAGGCAAACCGTAAACAGAACCCGGAACGAAACAAGACTGCAGTGTGTACGCAAACTAGAGGGGGGAGAGGGGGGGGGGGAGTTAGAATCAGATCTCGGAACGGGCCAGAACGGAACGAAATAGAAACGAATAGGGTGAGCGAGAAAGGGCCCTTTGAAAGTTTGCTTGCTAACATTGCTGGGAAGTTAACAAATCACAAGTGAATATTTGCGAGGTATCAGATTGCAAGGTAAAGTAAACCTAGCATTGTGGCTCTTCATCTGAAACCTCTCCAGCAGCTCACAGAGGGGGGTGGGGAATCACTATCAATAGTCCAATAAACAGCTGCCTGCCTAACATTAGCAAGCAGGGCTGTTATACAGAAACGTGTTAGCTTGTCAATCCAATCCAAACCAAGTTGTAGCTCCAGTCATCATCTTCATCTGAAACCTCTAAAGAAGCTCATAGAGAACAATTTATATAGTCCTATTCCTAGTTAATAAATGAGTGATTAGAAGCGGTTTTGGTAAAAAGTGAGAGAGCTCAGAAAACGATTTTCTCATAGACTTCAATGCATTCGACGGAGAATTCTCTTCCTGTTATATTTCGTAATAGCTCTGCACTTAGTGGGATATTTCCCTGTCACCTACTGTGACCTTGGAAGTTTCTTGCCACAATCAACCTACACCTGTCCGGCCATGCCCACTTCCGCCCATGTATTTAACACATTCGGGGCCATTGGGATGCGTCTAATATCACTCAAGAGGACCAGCAAATGTAAACAGACTTGGGGCTGTTTGTAGAGCTAAATCTATACTTTATAGTATTGCTATCTGTCCATTCTCATTGTCAATCGAGACCATAAACCGTCCCTTCAAAAAAATATTCATCAATACATTCTCATTTTATACCGCTGTGAATATAAGCGTTATAATGGATTCCGGCTAGGCGAGATAAAGGGCTAATAGCTACTAACGTTATATCCAATGGCATTTCCGTTATACAGATGCTACAGTTAAAACTGAAACTGCATATGATCGGCATGATCTTTAAGCATGTATGCATGAAAGGGGGGGGGGGGGGGGGGGGCGGGGGACATCGTTTCTTATTATTGATTACCAATAACCGTGTTCGTCTAAGTAGCCACATAGGCAGATGGCCTTGTTCAGTATCATAACAAGGCCCGATTGGGCTGTAATTTACGTGAAAAAGATCTTACCATGAGCCGAGCATTTCCCCGTTATCAATCGCCATCTGGTAGATCGATATGTCCATTGGCTGATGATAAATCCCCTTATTGCATAGTGAAATCCGCGATCCAAAACTTAATACAAGCTACAAGCTGCACATCCAGAATCCAGCTAACTGAAAACTCCATTGAAAGTCAAAAAAAATAATGCTCCGTTCAGCCACAGGGCACACTGCATTATCGCGACAGCGCCCCTAAGAGGATCTGGCCGGTATTGCACTTTGGCAAATTCAAAGTGTAGGGTACATCTGCAGTGGAGCTCGGCGACCTTGAATCGGTTATTAAAATGGGATAAAAGCCAAAACAACTTGCCACGGATATATCCGTGCTTTTGTCCACAACGGGTGGAATCGAAACACGTATATATCCGTTGTTCGTCCCCATTGTGTTAAGCGAGGGGTGTGACCGTACTTCCACTCTTCCCTTATCTTTCACTTCTCAGAAGTCCGTTGCTACAGGCACACCTCAGAAGCATGAAGAAATTGTTAGCTTTAGATTTAGATTTCGTTTTTGTGTTGCTGTTTTTTCCCTTGGAAAATGACATCACCACCGGGACCTGGGAACTACCGCTCAGGCCTCCACCAGCGGTTCACTGTCGCAACCTCCTCCGTGCACTGCGGGGGTTCCCTGACTCCATGTTTGTGGCAGGAACCGGCACGCAGAGCTGGGTGCGCGCCGCCCGGTAGCCGTCGAGCGCCCCTCCCCAGTGAGGTGGCCTTCCGGCTCCAGCGTCCCCACCGAGAGACAGTCGGCTAGTCCGACGGTCTCTTTGGTGAGTGACAACTTGCGGCGCAAAATCTCCGCTTCTGCTCGCTCCCGTCACGTGGTGGTGAGCAGCGGGGGTGGGTAATCTGGCGGCAGTGTTCAGTACGCAGGACCGGAGGCCTTCGGTTCTGCGGAACAGCTGGCCCCGAGGGGGGGTACCCCCGTTGCCTCTCCATTGCATCCAATTGAAACTGAGGATTATATGTATATATATTATATGGCAAAGGGAACCGCTCCCGCCTACCTCCGGTCAATGGTCTCTAACTACACACCCTCAAGCTCCTACGCTCTGCATCTTCTGGTCGCCTCAGACCTACTCCTATCCGAGCTCCGGGAGGGTCATCAAGGAGAACCTGCCTTTTCTCAGTCCTTGCCCCACAATGGTGGAATGAATTACCTACCCCAGTTAGGACAGCTGAACCCTGTCGAATCTTTCGCTGTCGAATAAAGACGCACTTCTTCAACCATTATCTAAAGAAAAAATCAATTTTTTTATTTATTAATCTAACCCTAACTAACCTTACTGTCATGCACTTGTGTCCCACTAAGAGCAGGACGCAGAGCTATTACAAAATATAATGAAGGGTATCCTATAACCCTAGTTATATAGAGTAATAGCGAGCGCTCTGCTCTCACTCACTGAGGACCCCTAATTGTCTTCCGGATAACAGTCAAGACTAGGGAAGAGCGGAAGTACGGTCACACCCCTTGCTTAAATACATGGGCGGAAGTGGGCGTGGCCGGACAGGTATAGGTGCATTGTGACAGGAAACTTGCAAGGTCACAGTATAGGTGGGAATATCCCACTAAGAGCAGAGCGCTCGCTATTACTCATATAACTAGGGTTATAGGATAACCTTAGTTTTCACTACCATTGGAAAGCCCTACTCATTGGTTACAACCAGGTCCAATAATTTTTTGAGATCACCAAATGATTGATGGAGGTAGAGGCTCAAGAGTCGGCCCACGCCTCACATATCGGCATGTAACTTGAGAAGCGCTGAACGGATTTTGTCGCCTGAAACGGTCGACAGGCAACAAATAGGGCTTTAATTCGATCTATATATTGTATTAAACATGTGGGCTGTTGCATGCTAAGAGGTTTTAACAGCTGCCTGTCTAACGTTAGCAACTGAGGCTCCACAAAAACGTGTAGCTAAGCCACTAGCTTGTCAATCGCCAAGTCACAACAAGTTGTAGTTTGTCAGACACCAAGTCATCATTTAGGCACCTCTGCATACATACTGGCCAGTAAACCAGAGCAAGGACTAAGCACACACAGAGACAGGCGGAAGGGAGCACCATGCCGGACTCTGCTAGCTACACAGCTTGATATACAGACAGCATTTTAACAGTCTTATTATTATTGTTTCAGAAACTGGATAAAAAAAACACATGCACTCCACACACTGTTTCACAATTTCCCCCCAATCACATCTGGTCAGGAAAGCCAGTAACGTGGTGGGGGTGGAGCTATACTCTCTGGCAGTGGTGTTTGAGAGGAGGAGTCTTGCTAAGCTCCACGCCATCATGGACAACCCCTCCCACCCACTATACACGGGGGGGATTCGTCTCCCCGTGTTCAGGAGACTCAAGCGTATAGAAAATGATATTGGATCATGTCCCCAGCACCGCCACAGCAGTAGCTACTACAACCACTTACGTAAAGGCTCTCATCAACATTCAATAATTGTATACCCCCGCGTTCTCCCATGAGCTCAATGTAACATGCAATAATGCCTCACTGAGCACAGAGTAACAGTATAAATTCTTGCATATCTTCCTGTACATTTTACATCTACATTTTACTGTACATTACTGGCTGTATATTTTAGAATGTATACATATTTTATAATGTATATCTTTGACTGTATTCTTATTCTTCTTATCAATTGCATGTGGGTCTAGGAAGTAGAATTCTTAACATCTATGACTGATTGGCCATTGGTCTGCATTCGAAGGGGACACTACCAAGGGTCAACTAGTAAATACTGTATAGGTTTTATAGATGAATTCCCCACTTTATACGTTGAATCAATGGAGTAAGAAGAATTTTGCCAGAGCAAATATGACATTACCTCGAAAGGCGGTCTTCTTCATAGATTCAAACATTGGAAGTAGCACTTACTGCTGTCTTGTGAAAGTAGTTTAGAAGCAAACTATACATATATATATATATATAGTGTATATACTGGTTCAATGAATTACGTATGTATTGCATTTCTTCTGTAATTATCAACTCAATAATTATGTGTTCATTCTTTTCTCTCAAGTCACCCCCATTGATACATTTATAATAATAATAAAAAAAAAGTCAACATCGCCTCGCGATCATTATGATTAATTTTATCTGGCTCCTTAGACAGAGGTAATCTAATTATTTGAGAGGGAAACACTGATGCTAATTAACCTTGGGAGGAGGTGAAGGAGGTGGGAGCTTCTGTTGTTTTAACTGGTGAACCGGTAGTTCTCAACAATGATTAATTGTTTCAGGCTTCCAGTCTTTCCGATAAACACAGGGAAGGACACCTTGGGGTTTTTCCACTGTTACTGTATATGGGGTATACAGTACAGGAAAAGCAAGCATGGAATAGTGGAAACACTGGGACAGGAACTAGGGGCCGGGCTTGTGCTGTGTGTGCCGTCCCTGGTGGGGTCCCTTAACCTTGCAAACTCAATGGGGGTTCCAGCCTCCTCACAGAAATGTCAAGCAGAGGGTATCTCGCGTACTAATTCGAACACAAGCGCAGGGTGTGTCCCAAGGCACCTTGTTGATGTAATTACATGTTTTGCCATTATTCATATCCAGCTACTGGATGTAACATTGCTTCAAAACAACCACGAGGGCACAACACCATTTAGAGAATCCGATGCAAATTGGGAAAATCTTTCAAAAGGCTTAATGTGGTATGTGCTCAACATAAACGTGAATTGCCCGATGAGCTTTGAAAATTTGAAATTTATTGGAAGGATAAACTCCTTGAGATATGCTATCTCGTTTTTGAGGGGGTCCTTAACATAGGATACAAAACATACAATACAATACATAACAAAACAAAAAACAGGACAACAAATGCACTTATACACTGACAGACGCTCTCCCAAGCTCACCCCCACAATCCACACAGCTTTGCATTACCTCTGCCCAGTTCGAACGGGTCCTTTCGAAGCACAGACGCGTTCGCCACATTGTGGTTTCCTTAAAAGGGCACTTCACCCAAAAAATATATTAGCACATAATGGTAAATGGTAATTTGGTAAATGGTGCATTTATATAGCGCTAAACAGTTTTGCACACTGGGGCATTGAATCCTTGTGTTGTGTTAATTACAGCTCCATGAAATTATGTAGATGAAAAATAGCAAGACCTTGTTTTATAGGGACTGCTACCTTATCATTTCATTGAGCTGTAATTAACACAACTATTCAATGTCCCCGATCACTGGTGGCTATATGAATTTACTCTCAATAACTGTCCAAATAAATGAATGAGTGCAAGACTGTTTAGCGGTTCTCTATAGCTGTGGTTCCCAAAGTCGGGGTCGCGACCCAAAGGTGGGCCACGAGCAGCCACGGGT
This sequence comes from Notolepis coatsorum, assembly GCF_963971535.1. NCBI lineage: Eukaryota > Metazoa > Chordata > Actinopteri > Aulopiformes > Paralepididae > Notolepis > Notolepis coatsorum. The sequence goes on from NC_140169.1 coordinate 179,310,014, forward strand.
GGGCCGCGAGATGATAAAAAAATAAAAATAAAAAAAAAATCAATAATTTTTTTTCTTTTTTTTTCATGCCACTGAACTTAAAAGCAGGCCAGGACAGTGTTTCTAGTTGTATTCTAAAATTCTATTCTATTTTATTCTAAAATGTGACTATATGGTTTTATATTAACTTAATAAATGAACAAAAACGAAAGATCTACTTATTTCAACCAACATTTCAAACTAAATAACAGATTATGCACATAAAACGCTGAAAACAACCGAAGCAACAATAGTATTTTAATGAGGCTATTATTATTATCATTATTATTTTGCAACAAGTTAGCCCTCTCATAAATAGCACATATAAATGAATAACTAACTTGAACTAACTTAATAGGATTGAAGTGATATTTGGCTTAAAAAATCGGTCGCCTGGCAAAAAAAAAAAGCCTGACGATGTGCATTGGGCCGTGGCTCTATGACGCCTTATTTTCTGGGTCCTGGCCTGAAAAGTTTGGGAACCCCTGCTCTATAGAACCAGTACAATGATTCAGTCAGAAAGAAGTTTTAGTGCACCATCTCTGAGCACAGCAAACTGTTTGTACGTTGAGGTGGCGTGGCCTTCTGTTCATTGAACGGAGATGTCAAGTTAGTATCATAATACTTTAACACTTTAATCGTCGGAAACGCCGAAACTCGTCATTGCCCGCCATGCTCATTCTGCCGAAGACGCCGTAACACGTCTTTGATATCAATATTTCAAAAATCTGTGATCGAAATCATATTTCTCTCCCGGGGACCTGAGATATACTGCTGAGCTCCACTCAACTATCTAACGGTTCAAGATCGGCAGATCGCCCAACAGGAAGTCATGTGGATGAAGTGGTGCTCACCCATATTTCGTCCGGGCACTCGCTATCATTAGCAGGACTCCATCTTGACGCAGTGAACACCGATCGGTGCACATAACTCGATAAACAACATGATTTGGACGTATATACTATTATACAACCTGGAAATGGATCGGATATTTCGACATCCCATAATAGAAAAAATTCTATTCCACGCTCATCCCCCAACGGCGCGAGGAAGATACGGTGAGTTTCAGCGTTATTTTCTAATGTCTGCTATACTCTCCCATTACAGAAGCCGAGACCCTGACACTGGTAACGTCGAACCGTCCGACTACATGCCAGCTGGACCAGCTACCCTCCCCACTCCTCCAGACCATAGCACCGGACATCCTCCCATTCCTAACTGCAACCATCAACTCCTCACTCAACTCTGGGGTGGTCCCCACCTCCCTAAAACAAGCCAGAGTCACGCCCCTCATAAAAAAACCAACCCTGAACCCCACCGTCATAGCCAACTATCGTCCTGTCTCTCTTCTCTCCTTCCTTTCTAAAACACTTGAACATGCTGTATCCAACCAACTTACTGCTTATCTCTTACAGAATGACCTCCTAGACCCCAATCAGTCTGGCTTCCGGACTGGCCACTCCACAGAAACGGCCCTCATTGCGGTGACAGAGGCACTTCACTTAGCAAAAGCGAAAGGCCTCTCCTCTGTCCTGATTCTCCTAGATCTATCTGCAGCCTTCGACACAGTTAACCATCAGATCCTCCTCGCGGCCCTCGCAGGAATGGGAGTGGCTGGATCTGCGCTGACATGGCTGACATCATACCTCAATGACCGCTCCTACCAAGTGTCATGGAGAGGGACTTTGTCGGCCACCCGCCCCCTCCGGACGGGTGTCCCCCAGGGCTCGGTCCTAGGACCCCTTCTCTTCTCCCTCTACACTAAATCACTGGGTAACATTATCACGTCTCATGGTTTCTCATATCATTGTTATGCCGATGATACTCAACTCTTCCTCTCCTTCCCTCCCTCAGATATCCACGTCTCTGAGCGGATCTCGGCCTGTCTGTCCGACATCTCCGCCTGGATGACGACCAACCACCTCAAACTGAACCTAAGCAAAACAGAATTGCTCCACCTGCCGGCCAAATCCTCCCCCCTGACCGACCTCTCCATCACAGTCGAGAATGCAGCTGTGACCGCGTCACCGACCGCCAAGAACCTTGGTGTTGACCTCGACGACCAGTTGAACTTCTCTGCTCACATCGCAGCGACAACCAGAACCTGCAGATTCCTCCTGAGCAACGTCAGAAGGATACGCCCCTTCCTGACAAAAGAAGCCACCCAACTCCTCGTCCAATCAACAGTCATCTCCCGCCTCGACTACTGCAACGCACTGCTAGCTGGCCTCCCGGCCACTGCCACCAAGCCTCTTCAACTCATTCAAAACGCAGCGGCCCGCCTGATCTCAAACCTACCGAAGTCGGCCCATGTCACCCCACTTCTTAGGGACCTGCACTGGCTCCCCATTGCTGCACGTATCCGCTTCAAGGCCCTCGACCTAGCATACCGTGCGGCAAAGGGAACCGCTCCCGCCTACCTCCGGTCAATGGTCTCTAACTACACACCCTCAAGACCCCTACGCTCTGCATCTTCTGGCCGCCTCAGATCTACTCCTATCCAAGCTCCCGGAGGGTCATCAAAGAGAAGCCGCCAATTCTCAGTCCTTGCCCCACAATGGTGGAATGAACTACCCAGCCCAGTTAGGACAGCCGAATCCTGTCCAATCTTTCGCCGTCGACTAAAGACTCACTTCTTCAACCATTATCTGAAATGATAAAAAAAAATTAAAAAAAAATATAACCTCGACTAACCTTACTGTCATGCACTTGTCCTAATAAACTAACCTACACTGTAACACGCAACACTTTGATGAACATTGTTACTCAGGCTGATAGAGTTATACCCTTCTTGCTGTCTTGTCGCACAGAACTTGTAAGTCGCTTTGGATAAAAGCGTCAGCTAAATGACTAAATGTAAATGTAAAATGTAAATACTAACTGCTCTGATGATCATATGACCCACACTAGATGAATGATATAACGTTGCCCACGGAATTATAAACGACCCCCCGCCCATCCGGTCAACATAAGATCATACGTAGTAACCTTCTAGAAGTACCTCCAGTTGACATTTTTTATCTGGCACCGATCGCTACAAACTGTATTTGATCATCAATATAATGCATTTGGGCTATAAATCAAGTTCTGGAGAAAGCTGCAGAAAACGATAAAAACATACTTATACTTTAGACCGTATTTTAGTATGAATATGTGAATGAAAAAGTATAACGTTGCTACACCTGAACAATAGATATAGGACATTGAATGGGCCATAATAATGTCAATTTAGCAATACAATTTAAAAAGTTATAGCCCTGCAAAGAAGGGGAACTTCTCCATAGACAAATAGAGCTGGCTAGGGATGGTAAATTATGAATTTAACCATGGCGTTCAAAGTGTTAAGCTTTAAAATGTAAACAAATGCATGGGACCAGTGGGGGTCAACTTGCCCCCCCCCCCCCCCCCCCCCCCCCCCCCCCCCAAAAGGTCCCCATGTTCCCCCTACTGTTTAATTACAGATGAGTTGGTTGCAATACAAGCTTATATTTTGAATTGATTATTATTATATTTCTTTGATTTCATTTGAGAAAAATACGTAATAATGTATACAGTATCTAATAATAATAATAATAATACATCAAATTTGTATAGCACTTTTCCGAATGGTAAAAGACACTTTACAGAGCAAAATAAACAATACCGTTTTAGATTTTTTTTTATTAATAAATTATATAAAAGGGGAGAGAGGAAGGAGTTCAAGGCTTGAAGGCAAGGGTAAGGAAAAAGGGAAAAGGTGGCTTTTGAGGGCTTTTTTAAATGATGAGAGGGTGTCTGCATGACGGATATGGTTGGGCAGGGCGTTCCAGAGGGTGGGGGCAGCTGCAGCGAAGGCCCTGTCACCCCAGGTCCAGAGCTTAGTCCTGATGTGTTGGAGGAGGTTAGCATCTGCGGACATGAGGCAGTGTGTAGGCGTGTAGTGGAGAAGGAGGTCAGAGAGGTAGGAGGGGGCCAGGTTGTTGAGGGCTTTGAAGGTGATGAGTATAATTTTTAAGTGAATCCTGTACATGATGGGGAGCCAGTGGAGATCGTGGAGGTATATATAATACTGAATTATATATGTATACAGTACAGTATATAAATACTGAATTATATATAGCCTATATTGCTGCGACCTTCATGTTCTAGAAGCCTTTTTTTGGGAGCAGGGAACATAATGTATGACCGGGGGAATATAGAACCCGGGGAACATAGGACCCGGGGAACATAGGTACGCTATGTGGATGTCTTTGAATCAGTAAAATTAACAACATTGTTGCAAACTACTTTCGTCACTTGTTTGTGGATTAGCTAGCCGATATCCTTTACAACTACTGACAAATGATCAGTCCGAATAGATTATCCATCTCTTCAGGGAAGCAGATTGGATCTGAATGTATTTGTTTCTGTTGATATCCAGGGGAATTGAGATCAAAAGGGCTTTAGTCACAACAACAACAACAACAGTTCTTACATGTGGGATCATCTTACATCAACATACCTTCTTAAAAGAATGCAATGAGATTTAAAAACACTATTGTCATTGTACTGAACTACACTTTTCTTGGCAGGTCACAGCGTTAGGGGTGCAACGTGTATGCTTTTACCAATGCGTTCGTGTTTCCGGGTTCCCGTTTTGCGCTCTGATTGGCCACTGACCTATGCTATTACGCCCCTCTTTACGCTCTCGCCCTGAGACGCGCTGTAATGGCACCAGCGGGGCGAGGCGGTGGTTTCTCCCCGCCTCCGTGCGCCTTGCTGCCGCCGGCATGTCTCACATGACTCGGTCCAGCTTCAGCAGCAGCGGCCGTCTTCCGCCTGCGGTATCCTCCCTCCAGGCCCCCGAGGCGGCTCGTTCTTATTATTATCACCCATTGTTCAGGTCGACATGGTCGCACAAACACGTAGGTTTCAATCACTGAGCTGTCTGTCTGTTGTTGTGTGTCTTCTTAGGTTTGGCTACTGTACATGGAGATGAGACCCCCCGCCACGGCAGATATTTTTTTCATTTAATGAACCTGTACGTGCAATTTCCTGCAATATAGAGCCTTCAATCTTGACCAATAAAGCTGCTCTTTTCACTATAAAACTCAGTTTATATTGCAGTATGATAGCCAATTACTATAATAATAATAATATATTAATATATATTATATACTGTATATATACTGTATATTTTTTTTTTGCTCTTTTATTTTTATTAAATCAATCTCCTTTCAAATAGGCCAAGTTTTTAATAAGAAAGAGAGAAAAAATACCAACAAGGAACAATAACAGGGTCTGCTGTAAATATAGCCTATTTTGTGTCTTAATTTGTTATGTTATCCTACACTTTAAGCTGTCTGATATTTCCATTACCTGTAACTCTTGGGTCTCTCCTTCTCTGCCTCCTCCCTGAGTCTGCACAGTCACCATATCATTCTACATTAAGGAGAGCAATACACTTATGAATACACTGAACCGGTTTGAATACACAATCTTTATGCTACTCTGTAAAGAAAGGGAGAGAGGGGGGATATATAATCCAAGTATTTGTGATTTAATTTGTTATGTTATCCTACACTTTAAGCTGACTGTCTGATATTTCCACTACCTGTAACTCTTTGGTCTCTTTCTCTCCTTCCTGAGTCTGTACAGTCACCATATCATTCTACATTAAGGAGAGCAATACACTTATGAATACACTGAACATCATTATGAAACATTTCTATTGCACCCTTACTTACAATTCAATATGAATTGAAAATGGGGAACCCTGATGTAAACAAGACGAAAGTCTTTCTCTGGTCTGCATCCCCTTAACAATTGTGTGTATTGAGCCGTACTGTACTGTACCCATTCTGCAATCTGTTATTGATTGATTAAAAATGTTATTAACATATTGCAGAATGGGTACAATATAGTACGGCTCAATACACACAATTGTTAAGGGATTGCAGACCAGAGAAAGACTTTTGTTTTGTTTACATCAGGGTCCCCCATTTACAATTCATAATGAATTGTAAGTAAAGGTGCAATTAACACCGTGCAATCCATTATTTGTGGAGCCCGCCGTTTAAGTCTTTGAGCTATTAGGCTACTAGGGTTCTTACTTTGCGTTTTGGTGTACTGAAAAATGCTCCGATGTCTGTATTCTTTCTTTTTTCTGCCATGTTACCTGGTTGGCTGGACACACACACACATTTTCATTTCAGGTATTGTACCTTAAGATAATTGAACATCTTGATTTACCGTAAATCCTCAAATATAGGACGGGTCTTCTATTTACCTCAGCTGCAAGGAGTAAAAATTTTTTTGGGGGGGGGGGGGGGGGGGGGGGCTCGTCACTAAAGGCCCACGGGCCGTGGCCATCGTTAATCCGGCCCTGCTCGCGAACGTTAAAATTTGCAAACGAAGTCAACGTTATCCAGCTGACGACACCACATATCTAGATTATGACAACGTTAGCTAGCGGCTAGCACTAAAGCTAATGCCAACCAGAGGGACACTTTGTTATTATTATTATTATTATTGGTATGACCAGATGGCATTTCGGGATGTGAAACACTTTTATTGTATTGCGTGGTAGAACCTCTACCACTCAATAGTAAACGACATGTCTAACATAAATAATCTTAACAATCATAAACAACTTACTGGAAAATCCTGCCTGCCACCAAATGACACACTTCTGTGGCCTTTGATATTTACACTCAGCCTACCTGCAGCGCCAGCGCCGTGCGCCACTGTCTGCTCTGCTGGGGGTTGGACTTGGAGAGGCACTGGATCAAACCATATGGGGGAGCAGGGGGGGGGGGGGGGGTAGTTATGGTTAGATTTATATATGGGAGGGGGGGGTATATCATATTTTTCATATGATCAAAAAGTGGGGGAGCAAAATCAGACGTTTGCCCCCCCATGTTCAATAGTCGTAGAGCAGCTGCTTCGCATGCTCTATTGCGCAGGCGTCTATGCAGGGTACTACATGGTATTATATGGTAGTGCAGGGTACTACAGGGTACTACATGGTATTATATGGTAGTACAGGTTACTACATGGTATTATATGGTAGTACAGGGTACTACATGGTATTATATGGTAGTACAGGGTACTACATGGTATTATATGGTAGTGCAGGGTACTCCAGGGTATTATATGGTAGTACAGGGTATTATATGGTAGCACATGGCACTACAGGGTATTATATGGTAGTACAGGTTACTACATGGTATTATATGGTAGTACATGGCACTACAGGGTATTATATGGTAGTACAGGTTACTACATGGTATTATATGGTAGTACAGGGTACTACATGGTATTATATAGTAGTACAGGGTACTACTACATGGTATTATATGGTGTTATATGGTCATACAGGATACTACATGGTATTATATGGTAGTACAGGGTACTACATGGTATTATATGGTAGTACAGGGTACTACAGGGTACTACATGGTATTTGTTATTGGAAATGTAATTATTTTCCTGCACCTCTGGGACAAAAAACGTCCCAACTGTAGATACTGTACATACTGTACTTGGGATAACCTTGTTTTGATTTATTGCATATCCCCTGAAATTAAGTCAGGCAGTTTTTCTGGGGCAAAAGATGAAGTCTGCATTTTTATTTAATTTTTTACTCTATAGTTTGCCCTGCAAAAAAACACTGCACACGGTGTACCCTTTGGTCAAAAAACTTGCCTATTGACTCCCATGTTAAACATGTTTTTTTGAGAACGGCGCCATTGCAGATTGAATTATTATTTTTTTTCATCTAGGCCCCTTTATGGGCATTTACATATGCATGATTAAAAAAAAATCAAGATGGCCGCATTGCGTCATCTATTTCCGGCGGCCACAGCTTGTGTGTTTACTGCTTGTATCCTGCAATGCCGTTAAAAAAATATTTTTATCTAAAATGATTTGAGAATGTTTTATGGAGGTCTTAGTCTGGTGTGCATGCATGTGTTGAGAAATGTATGTGTGTGCATGTGGTCATTTACAGCCATTATGTGAAAACTAGCCATTACTGTACTAGCATTATTAGTACAGTACATTACTGTCTACTAGCCATTTTCACATAATGGCTGCAAATGACCACATGCACACACATTAATTTCTCAACACATGCATGCACACCACACTAAGACCTCCATAAAACATTCTCAAATCATTTTAGATACAAATATTTTTTGAATGGCATTGCAGGATATAAGCAGTAAACACACAAGCTGTGGCCGCCAGAAATAGATGACGCAATGCGGCCATCTTGAAAAAAATTAGTAATCATGCATATGTAAATGTCCATAAAGGGGTCTAGATGAAGAAAATTATAAAAATCTAAATTCAATCTGCAATGGCGTAATTTTCAAAAAACATGTTTAACACTTTAACTGCCACACACGAGATATCTCAGGTTTATTAATATGTGGTTGAAAGCCACTCACGAGATTTCTCTTATTTTTTTTTTATTTTTTTTTTAGCGATCTGAAATCATATTGCATCACGCGAGCCTACCCGAGTATACCCGAGCACCGCCGGCGATCATATGTGGAAAAAAGCGCCCCTATCATCTCCCAGATGACATAAGGGATTTTGGAATGGACTCAATGAAAATGGATGGGGAAGAAAATCCGGTACTCCACATTTTCCAGTCCACTGATCCAGCCGGGGTTATCACAGTTCATTCTGGAGCCTCTGAGACCCGCGGAATCATGTACTGCACTGTACACACGGTGGATCTATACACTTATCGATTTTTTCGAATGGTGATCAGGAATTGAAATATACCAGTTGGATACCATCTGATGTCAGGTAAGGAATCTATGTTATCAGTGTTAGGATAATCAGACTAATTTTGATGAAGTTATAAGCTGTTTTGTGAAATGGGCTCTTTCGGTTTCACTGTAAAAGTCCAAGAGGAAATCAACGCGGCGATTATCCGTGCGCGGCCCGAATGTGCTTGCGTGCACGTATAATATTGATCATCTAGCGTTTATTTGAAAACGATTCATAAATAGGCCGACGAATATCAACGTTGTGGAATATTCCAGTAAAAGACGATTTTCATAGAATGGTCCAGAATGAACTGTTTTTTATCTCAAAACGGGTGCTTTTCTAAATGCTCTAAAACGGAAATGAAGCGATAAAAAACCAATCTGCCTTGACAGCACTGACTGGAAAATAGTCTTTGATAAGCGACGGGCAGATTAGACACATAGCCATAATTTAAAACATAGATTAGGCGATATTAACGTTAACATTGAAGTGGATGGTGGCATCAAGGGGGTAAAAAGGAAAACCCGGCGTGGCACTCAAAGTGTTAACATGGGAGTCAATAGGGACGTTTTTTGACCAAAGGGTACACCGTGTGCAGTGTTTTTACACTGTCACTGCACAAAACATTTTTATGTATCAAATTTATGTTTTTTGCCAATCTTCGACACTCGGCTCTCATAATCCCACCCTCAAAAAAAATGACATTAGCATTTATGGGATGGAAAATAATTAAGAACAAAGCGGGGCTCACAACTCACTTGTAGTTCCAAGGTGTTTTATATAATAATATAAGTAATTAACTGTTAGTGTTTTTTGTCTTGAAAATAAGCCATGCATCAATCACACAAACTGGTATTTAAGGGGTTAAAATCCTGAAAATGAATTAATATTTTATATGTATGTTGAGGACTGAAGTTAATAATGTTTTTTTTTTAATAAATTCATAAGTAAATATATATATATATTACATGTAAAGTACATGTGACATAAAACGTCCCAAAGGGGTCAACGTGTGCAGTGTTTTAGTGGATTGCAGGAAGGTTAATATTCACATGATGTTCTATGTATTTTATTGATAAAACTTGTTATAGAAAACCTTGGTGTTTTACTACCCTTACTGCACAGCGTGTCTTTGAAGACACAAACCAATATCAGTTTGAGGGGGTGTGGGGGGCAACTTTTTTTTATTGATATGTTATCAGGGACCCATAATCTCTAAAGAAATGGGGTGAAATATTTTTTTCCCCCAGAACATTTTAAGTCATGCAGTAGAGGGTTAATCGTTATTTATTTTATTAGCGATATCCATTAATTTTCATCCATCCAGCCTGATATTATCATTGGGAATGGGTCTGAGCTTGCAAAAGGGCAAATACCGCCGCCTACGCCTTCCAGTTGGTATTGCACTCCATTGGGAATGGTGTAGTTTCTTTTCTGGGACGATCCGAGCCGTGCGGGTGGAGTTTAAATACTCAGGCGAGGTAGGCCTCAACAACGATGGCATGGAACAGTAACCCCGCCAGCCCGTCAGTGTGTAACGGTCGGTAATGTGGTACGGACCTCCACAAGCAGTATTTGGAATGGCGATCAGATAATTGGATTATTTCTTTTGCATTACATCAGATACAAGGTAAGAACACTATATATAAATTTGATCGTTGATCTGATATTTATTTCTACCCCGATCGACGCTGTCTCTGTGTGTGTGTGTGTGTGTGTGTGTGTGGCTGTGTGCCGTTGAGTGCGGGAGGTGGGGGGGGGGGGGGGGGGGCGTGAGGAAGGATAATAATGATGATCTAGCGTTGATTTCAGGAAGATTCGATAATCAGGGCAAAAATTACAATATGTTTAGTGTATTCCACTAAAGGGCTATTATCGCGTCTTTTCCTGGAATTACTAAGAATCACCAGAACTATACTCATATTCAAAACCGAAATGTACAGATGAAAAAACAATCCATTTCGTACATGTTGACTGGAAGCAACTCACTGATAATCGATGGGTGTATTAGACCAATAGCTATAATTTAAGATATATTTTAAGCACTCGCAAATCTCGCAGTCCCCCCATTGATTAAAGCGGTGGCGTTCTAGCGCATTAAGCGATGGCGCCGAATGAGTTAAACACAATGTCTAATCTTAAAAAATATAATTTGAATATCAATATAATATGTATACAATAAGTATGCTTGAGTAAACACATGTAGAAAGTAAATCGTAACAGACTACAACTTTGCTATTATACAACTAAATGTGTTGCCCACGATCTGGTGAAGAAGCCCCCTAGTGTCATGGTTTTTGCTTTATTTCATCTTTCTCTGAGGGACAGCTGTCTATTTCATCTTCCTGTGAGGGACAGCTGTCAATCACTGGCCTCTGTGGTTAATCGCCTCATGGTAGGGCGGGCAGGTGTGTGGGCTTGATTGCACCTGATTCAGTGCAGCTGTGCCTATGGTAGCTGAGTCTATTTAAGTTTGAGTCTCGCAGGGTTAGCTGCTTTCTCATTTCCTTGTGTTGGCTATCCTTCCGGTCAGGCTTGTTATATTAAAGTGTAGCGCTGATCTCTGCCTTATTCATCAAATCTCTGCCCTATTCAGCATTTAGCCTTTCTTTGTAGCCATTCTTGGTTTAGGCTACTGGCTTTATTTTACACTTAGTTTTATAGAAGCTGAGCCTTTTATTGTAGTGTTTCTTTTCATGACAAGTTTTCTTTTGGAACTGTCATTTGTCCACTACCGCACATCAACTCCCTTAGTGGAGGTGTACTGTTATTAATATTTTTTTAATATAAACTCTTATTAGGAGGTGCCTGTGTGGCTTATTTAGTTGTTTTCTACAATACCTCTTTATTGAGTGTTGTTCTGTTTTTTGGACTTTATTTTCTTAAATACAAATTTTTAGGCTTCCACCTGTAAAGGATGTTTTTTGTTGTTTATTTTACCCCTTCTCCTTAATGTCTGCTTAAGCAGTTTAGTGGTTATTCGTTATACAAATAACGTTAGGTTATGGCTATAACCAAGTTCTATGAGTAATGTTGACGCTCAGCATCACACTTGCACTGTACTTCACTTCGTGCACGTGCACTGAATAAAAAATTCTACCTTGTACCTTTACATCCCAACATTCGTCTGGCCACACCCCCATCCGCTTACCTTCATAACCTACTCGCCTCCTTCCCAAGCTTTCACCACAAGGCTAGATCAAGGGCCGCAGCGGCGTCTGATGCTGAGCGTCACCATTACTCATAGAACTTGGTTATAGCCATAACCTAACGGTCTATTTCGTAATGGATCTCGCTCAGCATCACACTTGCACAAGGGAGGCTGAGCGAGAGCCATAGCCCGACAAATGTACCCGGCTGAGGCCCCCCACAACCATCAGATCGGGGAGGACCGAGCCCCCCCCACCCTCCCTAATGGAGGATACCCTCCCTATTGGAGGCTTACGGGAGGGAGACGGATCCGACCGTGCGAAGAGGCACTCAAGCAACTCAATGCACAGGGTGAGCAGACCGTGGCTTGACCCCACGACTACACATGCACAACCCGCATGCCTCCCGGGAACGAACGGAAGGAACAACCTCGTTACTGCCCCAGAATCACGGGGTCAAGAGCAAACCCAACCCGTGGCAAGGCCGTAGCAGCGGAGCGCGAAGGAAGACCCAGACCCACTGAAGGGACTGGATCCCCTGGAAAACGGGGGCCCGGAAGGTCAATGACGCCATGCATCAAGACCCCACCAGGTGGTCACTTAGTGACACCGCCCCCCACATCGCCAGCCTATTCGGATAAGGCCCCTCCAAGAGCGGGCCCTTTCCCCCCAATAGCACACCGCCTGGCACACTGACCCTGCAGAACAGGCATTCAGCATGGCCGTAAGCACACAAAAAAGTTCAACCAACGGAAGCAGGCAGGCACCGGGGAAACCAGGCAACAGGCTGTAACCTGAGCCTGGAGCACTGCGGACGAGACAGGCGCCAAAGGAGTCAGCTGAAAACAGCCGCCCCGGCGGAAGGGCCGTATGCTGGCGTTGTTGATCACCATGACAAAGCCTCCATTGAAAAAAACCCACCCAGAGGGGTTGAGGCAGAGAAGGCTGACATGATTGGCAGACGTCATGAACGTGCAGGGGCACACTCAACCGGGTAACCCGGGAGTTGATTCTGATCCAACACACCAGGGAACCAACCACCCTGTCGTTACCAGATGCGGTGGTTGTTCCTATAACCCCTCAAGAAAAAAGGGTTATCCCAGGTCTACGGCATCAGCGAAACTTTACTTCGGACCGGACCCGGCGGCTCGGGACGCACACGGGGTTACTAGAGGAGGTCCAGAAGACCACCCCGACCCAGACAGCCGGTGCGAACCGCGCTCGGTGGCCCACCCCAAGGGCGTGAAACCCCTCTACATATGTTCAGATCCATTCCGTTATCATCCCCCAGATATGAACGAGAATCCGTCGAGAACCAATAACAGGTTGTTGGAAGAGGAAAAAACCTCCATCCCAGTTGCTTTATAAAAACGCTGTTTTAACCACAAGCAACCAAGGCGTACTAGCTACCCGCATGATCTTTAACAGAACACCCCGAGCTAGCACTAAGCGTGCGTCGGGACACAACCACATCAATGAACAGGCTATTTAGACCTTTCAGTGAATCCCCAAGGCGCCCAGGGGAAACGACAAGAGGGGTGTGGCGCTTCCTCCAACTCTTTTTATTAAAAAAGAAGGAAGCACCAACAGTCATGAATCCCATTTTACACAGCCGAGGGTAAAAACTGTTTACATTTTTACATCCAGTCACCCCTCTCACAGAGGATTTAGACCGAAATTCCCCAGAGAGCCTTCCCACGTGAGTCGTAGAATGAAAAAGCCATGGTAACTACGAGTCACGTGACCAACTGACTCAAGTTACACATAAAATCGAGCGTAGTGGACCCGTAAGTCCTACGCTCTATCCCGACACTTTGACACAACAGATCGTACTGTTAAAGCTCCTGACTTTATACGATATATTATAAAAATCAGAGAGGAACAGTTTATTCAATGAGTTAACAATGAACATTCAACAAGAAAGCCGAGGGGATTTGAGGAAAAGTTTTAAGTGCTCTTTCAAATCAGTCAACTGAGTATAAGAGAGACTGGAGTCTCTGACACGATCAACTGTGAAAGCTCAAGGGGCTGGTTCATTCGAGCTTGCTGAAGAGTGCTTGAAGAGTACTGGCTAATGGACAAATGACGATCTCAGAATATACAAGTGTCAGCACTTTCTTTAAACCCATATGTGTTTTTGTAATGACCGGTATTCATACGTGGATGTAATCTATTTTATAGGGTGTTGGTATATTTATATGGCATTCTGCCACCACAATCCTCCCTTTCATGGCATTGCCATGAATATGTACTACTTATCCGTGATTTTGTCATGTACTATATGTACATATATGTACTAGTGATATTTGTGTACTAATGATTCATATATAATAATGATTATGGTGTGATAATACTTCACATGACTAAAATGAATGAGTATAAACATAATACCTGAGGTACTCATATACTATCATGCAAGATGTACCTCAGATATACCTCGGATATACAATACATTTTTCATTAATGAAACACTCCATTAGCAAGAGGAAAAACCTGATACCACAGATTTTGTTACAGGAAAAGCTTGTGCCCCAGTGTCTTCCTCTGGACACCTGAAATGCTGTGTTTCATTGTTGTTCTTTGTGAACCATCAGCATGCACAAATTGAACCTTTTCAAAGCATAGACAACTAGTAAATCCATTCCTTATTTGTAACTTATTCATCACCAACATTTTACTATGAAAACAGATATTATTGTTATAGTGCAGATTACTATATGAAGCTTTTTTTTTTGTATTTTTTCAAAAACCAACCTACCATCCAAAAGGCTGATGGCTGTACACCTTGACCATTCATCATCATTGCTCCTTGTATGCCAATTTCCGTGTCATTTCATCTGTCCATTGTTCTTCGACACCATCTCGTCACACAGGGTCCAATGCAACATGCCAACAAGAAAATTACAATTAGTACCACTACCACAGATACTGCTATCTTGGCTAATATGGCACCCCATTTCCCTAAATTTAGGTCTAGCCAATCCCATGAAAGACCCTCACTGCCAGCGTTCACTTTGAGCTCAGTTTTCAATTGTGCAAATTTTTCCATAACGACCACAAAACTACCATCAGCCGCAGTATTATTTGGTATGTAGGTACAACAGAATTTATCGAACATGCTACAAACTCCGCCCTGAGCCGCCATCAACCAATTCAACACCTGTCTATTCTGCCATGTCATTATACTTGCGGCGTGTAATTGTTGGCCTATGGCCGTGAAAGCAGCATGTGTATAATTCATGTATTTTTGTTGATTTAGATAGAGATAGTGTGAAGTGCCACAGAACAAGTGACACTTTTGGAAATTGACATCCTGATCTTATATATGATTATGGGGAATGTCTGTAGATTCTTCCTGGACAATGGAATAGAAACACGTTATGTGTAAACACATGTTAAAGTGCCACAAGTCAACGAGTGACACTTTGTATAATATTCTTATGTTTATTATATATGATTGGAGCTATGTATATGACCTGTATACTCTTTATACACTTATAAAACTATGTTACAGTTAATGTGCAGTCGGAGTGAAGAGCAGGCCTGAGCTGAGAGCAAGTCGGCACAGTTTAACCCTGTCCTGTCTGCATAGAATATAGCCAGCAGTCTCCCTCGTCTGCATCCCCTTGAGTTGGGGCGAGTGAGAACGAAGGGGGGGGCCCCTTCGGAATGCAATCTCTGAGCAGGGTGCTTTCCACAGCAGGTTGTCACACTCTGCGTAGAGTAGACAAGGATAGGTACAAGTGTGTGCATATATATGTGTACACTGTATGCTATATATATATGTACTGTATTATACATGTAAGTGTATCTGTATATATCTGTAGTATTTGTTGGGCTATGTACTATATACTATTGGGCTATGTACTATGTACTATGTACTCAAGCTGGAGGTGTGAGTTGCTTTCACTTCAATACTGCTTGGTCTGTACAGATGCATCTGTCTCCCTCCCTCCATGAGCCTGCAGTAGGGAGTTGACCATAACTATGCAACCTTGACAGACAGGGCCTCTTCCCGGAGCTCTCCGGCCGGCAGACGCATTAAACTGGTTAACCCTTTGTGGGGTCTGAATGGGATGAAAAGTGAAGGGACTTTCCACAGCAGACACAATGGGAGTCTGTTCCAGCAAAAATGTTACAATTACTTTTCGAGTTACGGCCTAGTGGAGTAGAAAGGGAGGAGAGCCAGTCCCCACGTATCGTGCACTGACTGGCTGGTGAAATGACATCACGGTGACAGCGCTGTATTTGGACCAATAAGCAGAAAAGATCTGGGGCCCTTTATAAAGGGCAACTGGCCAGATCACAGGCAGATTTTACACTGAGCTAGAGAGATAGGAAGATGTTGCTTGCGGGCACAAGCCGTGCCAGATGAGATGTTTTGTGTTATACTTCTTTTAAACTGTAATGGATATTTCCGCTCAAGTCTTTTTCTGTAACTTTATTGAAATAAAAATGACTTTTTATAATCCATTGAGTTCTTGGACTGATTCCTGCCAGCAATGCCAGCAAATACCAGCCGCGCCCTGATTTCCTCTGAGGTGACTATGTCCTGAAATACAGATTGAATCAATTGACTGGTTAATGCTTTTCAGCTAAAAAATATATATATATATATATGTATATGCTATGTACTGATAAGAAATACTATGCATGTAGATGGGTGTTTGCGGGTTCCGGTGTCTCTGTGTCCAGACTGACTCTGTCTTATGTGGGACCTCGACCGTCAGAATCACTGCAGGGTTCAAGACGGTCGGTTCCGCTGACGGAGGAGGAGGAGGAGGACAGGAGGGGCCGGGGAGTGCAAACAATGATTACGTGTTAGTACAGTGGTAATACTTATTAAACGATGAAGTAATATCATCAAGCTTTCAAATGAGCAGTATTACAGACCATTCCTCACAAATGAGGACGGTGATGGTGGATGATATAATAGTTCTCCTAGACAATACATTCGGTTTATTTCAAACAAGAAGAGATTAACAACTCTTCATGATTACATTTCATATCAACTGGATATCACAAGACCAGTGACTTGAAGTAATCTAGACAGAAATAGTAAATTGACTCGAGAACTTGGCGAGTTTAGCACCTCGCCGGGGGATATCGAGCGGCCGCGGGTTTATATCTCGAGTAGGCGATTGAGATATATAGAGGCGACCTGTAGCTTAACATGGCGTCCCTGGGTTAGGGCTGAGATCGGTAAGATAACAGCCAAAATAAAATAAAATAGAAATATTGGAAAAAAAAAAAAAAACGGAGAACCGAGTTTTAGAATACACCAGTCAAAGGATATTGATCTGTAGGGCCCTCGATGGAGAGCAGTGGCAAATTAAAGGCATCTGCATAGTGGGGGCATTGCTGGTGGAGCGGTTGAGCCCGCAAAATTGGATTAAAGAAAACAAAAAAAAAGGGGTAAAGAAAACCCTCTCTCTAAAATGTCTGGCAGTTTAGAGAGACATCAGCGAAGCCAAAACGGCCGAAGAAGACAGGACTACTGTCAAAAGCCTCTGGAGTAAAATTAAATTACAGATTTGGAAAAAATTAAAGTAGAAAGCTCTACTGGCGACTCGAGTGGAAGGCTCTACTCGGGGATATCACAAATGAATAGAAAGAGGGGGGGGGGAGTTACAAGTGCAACATAATTTCGTGCTTTGCCCACAGGAAGTGAACTGGACCTAGCCAGACGAGAGCCAACTCCCAAAGACACTGTTTGTAAGGAGGAGAGACTGTATGTGAAGCGAAGTCAAAACGACCGTTCACAGAAAGGCGATGGCTCCCTAGCCCAAAGACACTGTTTGTAAGGAGGAGAGAATGTATGTGAAGCGAAGTCAAAACGACCGTTCACAGAAAGGCGATGGCTCCCTAGCCCAAAGACACTGTTTGTAAGGAGGAGAGAATGTATGTGAAGCGAAGTCAAAACGACCGTTCACAGAAAGGCGATGGCTCCCTAGCCCAAAGACACTGTTTGTAAGGAGGAGAGAATGTATGTGAAGCAGAGTCAAAACGACCGTTCACAGAAAGGCGATGGCTCCCTAGCCCAAAGACACTGTTTGTAAGGAGGAGAGAATGTATGTGAAGCGAAGTCAAAACGAGCGTTCACAGAAAGGCGATGGCTCCCTAGCCCAAAGACACTGTTTGTAAGGAGGAGAGAATGTATGTGAAGCGAAGTCAAAACGACCGTTCACAGAAAGGCGATGGCTCCCTAGCCCAAAGACACTGTTTGTAAGGAGGAGAGACTGTATGTGAAGCGAAGTCAAAACGACCGTTCACAGAAAGGCGATGGCTCCCTAGCCCAAAGACACTGTTTGTAAGGAGGAGAGACTGTATGTGAAGCGAAGTCAAAACGACCGTTCACAGAAAGGCGATGGCTCCCTAGCCCAAAGACACTGTTTGTAAGGAGGAGAGACTGTATGTGAAGCGAAGTCAAAACGACCGTTCACAGAAAGGCGATGGCTCCCTAGCCCAAAGATACTGTATGTGAGGAGGGGAGACTGTATGTGAGGAGAAGCCAAAACGGCCGTTCACAGGACTGCAAGCTAACTAGCTCACCATCGGCTAACAAGCCAGAGCTAGCTCAGGAGAAGCTAGCACAAGAGGAGCTAGCTCAGGAGGAGCTAGCCCAGGAGATGCTAGCTCGGGAGGAGCTGGCACGCCAGAAGCTAGCTCAGGAGGAGCTAGCACAAGAGAAGCTAGCTCAGGAGGAGCTAGCACGAGAGAAGCTAGCTCAGGAGGAGCTGGCACGACCAACGCTAGCTCAGGAGGAGCTAGCCCAGGAGAAGCTGGCACGGGTGCCGGCTGTACAGCCAGCAGTAATTGGCACAGAAAATAAACCTTACTGCTGTGACCAGTGTGGAAAGAGCTTCAAGACGAAGCGTCACCTTAAATTACACCACTTGGTGCACACACAAGAGAAACCTTACTGCTGTGACCAGTGTGGAAAGAGCTTCAAGACGAAGCGTTACCTTAAACTACACCACGTGGTACACACAGGAGAGAGACCTTACTGCTGTGACCAGTGTGGGAAGACCTTCAAGACGAAGAGGGAGCGTAAAGGTCACCACATGGTACACACAGGAGAGAAACCTTACTGCTGTGACCAGTGTGGAAAGAGCTTCAAGACGAAGCGTCACCTTAAACGACACCACGTGGTACACACAGGAGAGAAACCTTACTGCTGTGACCAGTGTGAAAAGACCTTCAAAACGAAGGAGAATCTTAAAAGTCACCACATGGTACACACAGGAGAGAGACCTTACTGCTGTGACCAGTGTGACATTAGCTTCAAGAGAAAGGCAGATCTTGAACGACACCACGTGGTACACACAGAAGAGAGACCTTACTGCTGTGATCAGTGTGGGAAGACCTTCAAGACGAAGGCAGAACTTAAACAACACCACATGATACACACAGGAGAGAAACCTTACTGCTGTGACCAGTGTGGAAAGAGCTTCAAAACGAAGCGTCACCTTAAACGACACCACGTGGTACACACAGGAGAGAAACCTTACTGCTGTGACCAGTGTGAAAAGACCTTCAAAACGAAGGAGAATCTTAAAAGTCACCACATGGTACACACAGGAGAGAGACCTTACTGCTGTGACCAGTGTGACATTAGCTTCAAGAGAAAGGCAGATCTTGAACGACACCACGTGGTACACACAGAAGAGAGACCTTACTGCTGTGACCAGTGTGGGAAGACCTTCAAGACGAAGGCAGAACTTAAACAACACCACATGATACACACAGGAGAGAAACCTTACTGCTGTGACCAGTGTGGAAGGAGCTTCAAGACGAAGGCTCACCTTAAACGTCACCACGTGGTACACACAGGAGAGAAACCTTACTGTTGTGCCCAGTGTAAGAAGACCTTCAAGACGAAGGGAGAGCTTAAACGACACCACTTGGTACACACAGGAGAGAAACCTTACTGTTGTGCCCAGTGTGGAAAGGCCTTCAAGACGAAGGGAGAGCTTAAAAATCACTGTACGGTACACACACGAGAGAGACCTTACAGCTGTGGCCAGTGTGAAAGGAGCTTCAAGACGAAGACTCACCTTAAACATCACCACCTAATACACACAGAAGGGAAACCTTACTGCTGTGACCAGTGTGGGAAGACCTTCAAGACGAAGGCAGAACTTAAACAACACCACACGGTACACACAGAAAATAAACCTTACGGTTGCGCCCAGTGTGAGAAGGCCTTCAAGACGAAGGGAGAGCTTAAAAATCACTGTACGGTACACACACGAGAGAGACCTTACAGCTGTGGCCAGTGTGAAAGGAGCTTCAAGACGAAGACTCACCTTAAACATCACCACCTAATACACACAGAAGGGAAACCTTACTGCTGTGACCAGTGTGGGAAGACCTTCAAGACGAAGGCAGAACTTAAACAACACCACACGGTACACACAGAAGAGAAACCTTACTGCTGTGACCAGTGTGGAAAGAGCTTCAAGACAAAGACATGTCTTAACCAACACCACCTGGTACACACAGAAAAGAAACCTTACTGCTGTGACCAGTGTGGGAAGACCTTTAAGACTAAGGCAGAGCTCAAGCCCCACAGACGGCGGAGGCAGCCATGCAAGGTGCCAACCTGCTTAACGGGGGCAGTAAGGGGTTATGTGTCTCGCTCAAGAACACTGCGACACACTATCAAAGACGAGTGTGGAAATGGAAAGAACCAAGAAGACGATGGAGTCATTCCTCCTCTTTATGAGGCGCCAGGCTCCACCTCAAAACGAGTATCTCCCTCCACTGACCTAGAGGCGTTCAACTCTCTAGACGAGTACCTAAAGGCCAAAAACATCAATTATGAGCACTGTTCCATTTTCTATGGCCCAGAAGAGGAGGATGGTGACATTCAGATGAAAGATCAGAACCCGAGGCCACAG
Source organism: Notolepis coatsorum (assembly GCF_963971535.1). Lineage (NCBI taxonomy): Eukaryota > Metazoa > Chordata > Actinopteri > Aulopiformes > Paralepididae > Notolepis > Notolepis coatsorum. The sequence continues at coordinate 179,330,826 of NC_140169.1, forward strand.
ATGACACCTTCAGGTGAAACTGAGTCTGAGCCTGAACAGGATGGGGAGCTAAATACCTCTGAAACTGAACACAGTTCTGATTACTCAACATATTGAGTAATAGCTCAAGAGAAGCTAGCACAAGGAAACGCTAGCTCACCAAAGGGGCTTCAAAGGCCCAAATGATGGAAAGAGTAGCAAGGACCCCCGGTCAAGATCCAGGGGATAAGATGGTGGAGAAACTAACCCCCGAGCAGCAAGCAGAGATGAGGGCAACAAAGGGAGAAATTACCTTCTGGGGCCCTGACACGTGACACTCAAGCAAGTGCAAACTGCACTTGACATACCGCTCATCTGTCAAGAGGAAGAATATGTAGTGTTATTGTCATTTAGGAAGAAACATGACATAGAATACTACATGCATTTTGTATATATTTTAAGTATAATATGTAAAGATGTCCGTCCTTGCTCTAAACCCAGAGTAAAGTAAAGTGAATTTGTAATCTATTTCATTCAGAAGGGATTTCCTGACAGCAACCATTTGGTAGGTTAGCACCCTACCAACCATATCAGCTGCATGAGATGTACACTCACCAGCGCCTATGGGTAACAAATTGAGACTCTGCAAACTCTCATCAAGCTTAGCACCTTGACGCGGGGGGACAGAGCGAGCATCAGGGTCTCTGTATCCAACGGGCTTATCAGATTTGTGGAGACTTGGAAGCCTCAGCATACAGGACGCTGTGGTGCTTAGGCGGCCAAGTCACTGGTTTATAGGTCTGTCAAAACGGATTGGAGGTTCCGGGGCTTAGAACATGAGTTCAAGTGAGTTGGGCTGTATACTAATTAAATAGGTATCAACAGCCGAAAGAATATTAACTGAAATAACTGCTGTCAGGTGTCTCTGGAGTAGAATTAGTTACAGATTTGAGTCAACCTTACTCAAGATTGGTCTTATCGGCAGAACCTCTCCAACCAAGACTCTTCCTAATGTTCGAGATCTGGAACAATGGTGACGTAGATGGTCTGCAGAGCGCAGCAGACAGCCAAAAGTAAATTGGTAAAAAATCTATCAGGAACAAGAGAGGGTTGATAAGTAACGACTTGAAGTAGCGGTTACTCATGACTAAAAAGTTACGTAATGTTTTCTTACAGTCAAAAAAACGTAGAAGGTTCTACTCAAAGAAAGAATCACACTTAAAGTATATTTTTGTGATTACGGTAAAAAGGTTTACTCATGACTTGAAGTAACTAAATGCTTACTTAAAGTCAGAACTTAAGTAGAAAAAAAAAACTCTACTTTGTGAATAGCAGGCTGAAATAGCCATTGCGAGCAGGCTGAAATAGCCATTGCGAATAGGAGCGAATAGCAGGCTAACTAGCCATTGCTAACAGGACGAGGCTACTCACATGAACAGACAGGTATATGATAACCTTGGACATGCCGGAAGTAAGAGGATGTTGGTATACCTGAGAACTAACAACATTCTCATACCTAAAGCCAAACAAAGAGCGATAACAGTCCGAAAGGCCTGTGAACAATGTGCGCTGGTAAAGGTGCGCTGGTAAAGGGACAAAACCTGAACCAGTGCCACACTCTTAGACGGGGGGGGGGGGGGGCTGTCCCCCGGAGTCAGCGGACGACGCAGCGGATGGCAAGAAGGAATATACTGACTCAGGTCAGAAATCGGAACTGGAGGAAGACCGGGATAGGTCAAGCTCCAGAGCATCATCAGGGTCCTCATCTAGACCTCCCAGACCTCCCAGACCTCCCAGACCTCCTAGACCTCCCAGACCGGACAGAGAGACATCGGCCTGGACCCAGGTTACAGGGCGACGAGAGTCCTGAATGGACCTGAAAGAGAGAAAAGAAATGAGTCCTCTGTGGACTGTATCTGTGATGTCCTGCGAGGCCTACGGACAGGGTCACACGATAGGTCAAGCTCCAGAGCATCCTCAAGGTCCTCATCTAGACCTCCCAGACCTCCTAGACCTCCCAGACCGGACAGAGAGACATCGGCCTGGACCCAGGTTACAGGGCGACGAGAGTCCTGAATGGACCTGAAAGAGAGAAAAGAAATGAGTCCTCTGTGGACTGTATCTGTGATGTCCTGCGAGGCCTATGGACAGGGTCACACGATAGGTCAAGCTCCAGAGCATCCTCAAGGTCCTCATCTAGACCTCCCAGACCTCCCAGACCTCCCAGACCTCCCAGACCTCCTAGACCTCCCAGACCGGACAGAGAGACATCGGCCTGGACCCAGGTTACAGGGCGACGAGAGCCCTGAATGGACCTGAAAGAGAGAAAATAAATGAGTCCTCTGTGGACTGTATCTGTGATGTCCTGCGAGGCCTACGGACAGGGTTGCAAGACCAGGCCAACCACACTTCAATAGAGGACTGCTGCTACAATTCTCGGGGACCCGTGGGGGTCGCCCGAGAAGTGACAAATCAACCTACCTCAAACTATGGGAGAGATCCAAGAGGTCAGAGGGGGCGACCCCAAGATGACCAAGATGACCAAGATGACCAAGATGACCAAGACGACAACAGCCTTGGTGCATCGGCCGGGAACAACAGATGCAAGTCTTCCCGCCGGATACCAAGCAACAACGTGACCCCTATCCTGTCGAGCCGTCCAGCCAGGGAACAACAGATGCAAGTCTTCCCGCCGGCTACCAGGGTAACAAGGTACCGAGATGGCAGAGGGGGTGTGGAGAGTCACAGCCACGTGACCCCACAATCGCCATCTCGTCCCCCAGTACAGACGCTATTAAGACAATGGAAAATGACCGCCCAGGATGACAGAGTGGGTGTGAAGTGCCACAGAACAAGTGACACTTTTGGAAATTGACATCCTGATCTTATATATGATTATGGGGAATGTCTGTAGATTCTTCCTGGACAATGGAATAGAAACACGTTATGTGTAAACACATGTTAAAGTGCCACAAGTCAACGAGTGACACTTTGTATAATATTCGTATGTTTATTATATATGATTGGAGCTATGTATATGACCTGTATACTCTTTATACACTTATAAAACTATGTTACAGTTAATGTGCAGTCGGAGTGAAGAGCAGGCCTGAGCTGAGAGCAAGTCGGCACAGTTTAACCCTGTCCTGTCTGCATAGAATATAGCCAGCAGTCTCCCTCGTCTGCATCCCCTTGAGTTGGTGCGAGTGAGAACGAAGGGGGGGGGCCCCTTCGGAATGCAATCTCTGAGCAGGGTGCTTTCCACAGCAGGTTGTCACACTCTGCGTAGAGTAGACAAGGATAGGTACAAGTGTGTGCATATATATGTGTACACTGTATGCTATATATATATGTACTGTATTATACATGTAAGTGTATCTGTATATATCTGTAGTATTTGTTGGGCTATGTACTATATACTATTGGGCTATGTACTATGTACTATGTACTCATGCTGGAGGTGTGAGTTGCTTTCACTTCAATACTGCTTGGTCTGTACAGATGCATCTGTCTCCCTCCCTCCATGAGCCTGCAGTAGGGAGTTGACCATAACTATGCGACCTTGACAGACAGGGCCTCTTCCCGGAGCTCTCCGGCCGGCAGACGCATTAAACTGGTTAACCCTTTGTGGGGTCTGAATGGGATGAAAAGTGAAGGGACTTTCCACAGCAGACACAATGGGAGTCTGTTCCAGCAAAAATGTTACAATTACTTTTCGAGTTACGGCCTAGTGGAGTAGAAAGGGAGGAGAGCCAGTCCCCACGTACCGTGCACTGACTGGCTGGTGAAATGACATCACAGTGACAGCGCTGTATTTGGACCAATAAGCAGAAAAGATCTGGGGCCCTTTATAAAGGGCAACTGGCCAGATCACAGGCAGATTTTACACTGAGCTAGAGAGATAGGAAGATGTTGCTTGCGGGCACAAGCCGTGCCAGATGAGATGTTTTGTGTTATACTTCTTTTAAACTGTAATGGATATTTCCGCTCAAGTCTTTTTCTGTAACTTTATTGAAATAAAAATGACTTTTTATAATCCATTGAGTTCTTGGACTGATTCCTGCCAGCAATGCCAGCAAATACCAGCCGCGCCCTGATTTCCTCTGAGGTGACTATGTCCTGAAATACAGATTGAATCAATTGACTGGTTAATGCTTTTCAGCTAAAAAATATATATATATGTATATGCTATGTACTGATAAGAAATACTATGCATGTAGATGGGTGTTGTTTGCGGGTTCCGGTGTCTCTGTGTCCAGACTGACTCTGTCTTATGTGGGACCTCGACCGTCAGAATCACTGCAGGGTTCAAGACGGTCGGTTCCGCTGACGGAGGAGGAGGAGGAGGACAGGAGGGGCCGGGGAGTGCAAACAATGATTACGTGTTAGTACAGTGGTAATACTTATTAAACGATGAAATAATATCATCAAGCTTTCAAATGAGCAGTATTACAGACCATTCCTCACAAATGAGGACGGTGATGGTGGATGATATAATAGTTCTCCTAGACAATACATTCGGTTTATTTCAAACAAGAAGAGATTAACAACTCTTCATGATTACATTTCATATCAACTGGATATCACAAGACCAGTGACTTGAAGTAATCTAGACAGAAATAGTAAATTGACTCGAGAACTTGGCGAGTTTAGCACCTCGCCGGGGGATATCGAGCGGCCGCGGGTTTATATCTCGAGTAGGCGATTGAGATATATAGAGGCGACCTGTAGCTTAACAGATAGTTAATCCAATTAACGTTGGTGTTAATTGTTATCCATGGCAAGATGGAGGCTAATCCTGCTGCTACTACATTTTGGGCCCTGAACTCCTTTGGAACGCCAGTGGGCTGATTAATTTCATTCAACACAACCCTATCTGGTACTCCAGAAGACCACAGGCCTCTCTTTGTTCTATCAAGCTTATTTAAAGCCTCCTCCACTTGAATCATCTCACTCACTCCTTCATATAATAAAACTACATACATTTTTAGTCTTACCAGGGCACACAGGCCTACCCATCGTGGTGGAAGTTCATTTTGCAGGATATTGTTCCCACACATCCAATAATTATCTGCAACCGCAAATGTCTGCTCACTTAACAGATACAAAAGTGGGTTGGTCATTTTTATAGTTGCACACGTTTGATCCAGTGGTTCTGGATTCTCAAACCAAATAGGTTTTCCTATGAACAAACTCCTCATCCCTGACTCTGGAAACCATGACACTACCCATGTGGTCTTACAGTTTACTGTCGTGTTACCTACCACAACTCTATTGTCATCTGTCGTATGTCCTCCATTAGCAAAACATTCATACTCTGCTAGTTCATCTACTCTATAATCTGTGGTTGGTTCCTTCTGGTCCGTAGCAGTCTCAAATTCCTTACAGACTTCCTTAAAATGTGCTTGAATGTCGGGATGTTGAAATAAAAAAAGATTTGGGGCTGCTAAATGCTCATGTATTCTTTTTGAACCATATAGCAGTCTACACTGAACTCCACACATTGGAAGTTCAAACAATGGTGATATATCATCTGTGCGAGTAAATCTACCTTCTCTACACTCTCTCTGTTGTGTTTTGGCACATTCTTCAAATGTATATGGTTCTGGAATTACTATAGGTAGAGCTAATGGTGATTCTGCACACATGATACATTCATCAGACGTCATCCTCTTCACTGTATATAACGCCCAGGTATACCAACCATTCTCACTAGCCCTTGTCCACAATTCGTCAGTTGATGCTCTCAGACTCCTCTGCCTCGGTATCAGTACCTCCCCTTTAACTCCTCACTTTGATATTTTACTGTCATCATCAAGTAATATATCAAAAGCCTTAACATTAGTCCTACTTGTCCTTGGTGTGATCACCCCTGTTAGATCTGACCTTGACGTATCTTGTTTAGTAACATCTTGACGAACAACAACCACATCGTTGATTGGTGTTCTAGTCCTATCAGATGCTGGCAGAATCATGTCTATGTTCTCTGACACTACTGACAGCACTGTAAGAATAGATGTTAGATTCAGAGATGCATTCACCTCGGTCTGATTTGTCACTATACCGATAATCATATTGTCTGATCCACCTGGGCCTGATTTTTCTGTTGGACCCGGTGGAATAGGTTGAATCACCAAAACAGGGGGCACTGTTACCTCATCCTGTTGGATGTGAATTACTGTTGGACCCGGTGGAATAGGTTGAATCACCAAAATAGGGGGCACTGTTACCTCATCCTGTTGGATGGGAATTTCTGGTTCTAGCTGTCCCACCTCATCATGTTGGATGGGAATTACTGGTTCTGTTTGTTCTACTTCCTCATGTTGGATGCGAATAACTAGTTCTGGTTGTTCTACTTCCTCATGCTGGATGCGAATAACTAGTTCTGGTTGTTCTACTTCCTCATGTTGGATGGGAATGACTAGTTCTGGTTGTTCTACCTTCGGGGACATATTGTTCTACCTTCGGGACATAATTTTTAAGATCCACAGTCCACGGATACACTCTTTTGTACTCTCTCCCCTCCTCATCCCTAGCCTTCATTTCTATCTGATATGTGTTATTCTCATGAATTACACTGGCATCTATTTCCACTACCCACTCGCTGCATACTCATCTACTACCACCCTTAACTTGCATTGATTTATTCCCCATATTGCTGCACTAGTTGTATGTGTATGCATCCACCCACACAGCACAGTAGTTAATACTCTCCCGTCCTCTATCTCTGTTTCCAACATTCTAACCTCTCGCCTAAATATGATACCTGTCAATGTTTGCGGTGGAATGCTTATTTTTATTGTTCCATTTATCAGATCGCCATAGAGAGGAGATTCCTTGGGTTTTGCTACCTCAAGCACATCCTGTCGTATGAGTGGGGCATGGACCAGTGAAAGGGTTGCATTGTCACTTCCTCTGAGTACGCGTATTTGTACTGAATAGTCCTGTGATGGATTGTGGCTTGCGTCAAACCTAACCTTTAACTTGAATGGCTCCTCTGATCTTAATACAATCTGACAGTCTTGATATCCCCATTCTCCACCATTGGTTCCTGTCTTGAGACCACATAACCTCCCCATGTTAGAGGACACTGCTATGTCATAGACTTTTTCTCCCTCCCATCCATCACTAAGTTTGATTTCATGTGTCTGCCAAACCCACACCTCGTGCATTTTCCTTTTTACACGTCTATTTGTGTGACTCTGCTTCTGTGGGTGTTTAGTACAATTTATATTGAGCTTGTCCAGGAAGGCTGACATGCATGTGGGCCCTAAGTGTCTGGCGTGGTCATGTTTGCATTGTACTTATCTGAGTTAGGAGTATCATCATTATTGGAGAACAGTTGGACGTCTGGCGCACTGTCTCCTGGGTCTCTCAGGTCTCTCTTGAGCCTCACGTCCGGACTCTGCTTCTCCTGTACCCCCAGATTGCCTGGTAATATCCACAACTGAATGATTACCATCGAGATTACACACAACATTGTCATTTTGTTCAATTTTGTCTTTTGTCACAGTACTGTCCTTGTTTGTCGTCCGAACTTTCTTGCAGTGGTTTAGATGATACCAGGTCAAACTCCCCTTGACCTGGACTGCAGTCGGCGTTGCTCGTACCACGGTGTAAGGTCCTTCCTGTCGTGGTTGATGCCACTTCCTTCGGAAGACCTTAATGTAGACCAGATCACCCGGCACCACTTGTCCCTTGATCTCCTCGTCTTGGTCTGGTTCTCTCCTTTTTTCCTGTAAATAGATCGTCCTATTGACGGCAGTTAATTGCTCTATATACTCTCTCAGCTCCGTCTGCAGCTGTTCGAGTATGGCCCTCTAAACTGTGGAGCTGGCATACTACAACCTGTTAACATCTGATGAGGGGTCAGGTTTGTAACTCTATGTGTTTGAGTTCGATAGCTCATGAGTGCCAGTGGCAAAGCGTCCACCCAATTAAGCTTGGTGCTTGCACAGATCTTGCTTATCTTACTTTTTAAAGTCTGATTTACCCTCTCAACGATGCCTTGACTCTCCGGTTGGTAAACTGCACCCAGTCTGTGCTTTATCCTCAACTGTTGCAGAATCCCTCTCGCCACTTTCTGTAGAAAGGCAGGCCCGTTATCGGACGAGATTTCTGTTGTTGTGCCAAAACGTGGAAACACCTCCCTTGTTAGGAATTTGATAACCGTGTCAGCACTCATATCTTTGGATGGAACGGCTTCCACCCATCGGCTGAAACGATCAATTACTACGAGCATGTAGCGTTTTCCTTGTACTGTTTTAATCATATCAACATAATCTAATACTAAATGTCGAAAAGGTCCTTCTGGGACCGGAATATGTCCCACTGGTGTTTTTATTACCTTACGAATGTTACGTTCAGCGCAGACCTCACACTGATACAGTATCTCATCAACCATAGCCTGCATGTATGGTGACCAGTAACCTTGTTGTCGTATCTTTCTCATCACCTCGCCCCTTGCACAGTGGTCTACATCATGCACATGTGAAGTTAAAATTGTTAGTAGGGTTACTGGGGCTACCAAGAGTCCCTCATGTGATCTCCATAACCCTTTCTCATCCACTGTCGCCCCCCTTTCTCACCACGTGTTCTGCTCTTTCTCGTTCACCTCCTTCTGTATCAATATGATGTCGTCAGGTGTCATAATAGGTTCTAGTGACACTACAGGTGCCAAAATGGCTGTTAGGCCAGGTTTGTTATAGTTTGGTGTTGCCAGGGCAGGAACCCTTTGCATTTCCTATTTAATCATCTCAAATGCTATTTCGGCCCTGTCTGTCCATCTTAGGGGAGCTTTCAAAGATTGACTGCCTGCCTCTTTTATTATTTCTCTTAAAGGTGCAGTTACTTCAGCATAGTTCTCAATCCATTCTGAGGAATAACCTGTCATTCCTAAAAATTTCATCATTTGTTGGACCGTTTTCGGATGTGGCGCTTTGCCAATCCCCTCTAACTGTGAGGCTGATATTGCAATGGAGTTTTCTGAGATCGATCTTCCCAAATACTCTACCACTGGTAGACAGTATTGCAATTTAGTTTTTGAAACTTTGTGTCCTCCCTCTGCCAACTTTTGTAGCACCCTCATCGAATCCAGATGGCACTCATCCAATGTCTTGGCACATATGATGATGTCATCTGCATAAGAAATAATGGTTCCATGGGTATCCATACCCTCAAGATCATGTTTTATTATCTGATTGAAAACCTGTGGACTGTTTTTGAATCCCTGCGGTAATCTCGTATATGTAAGCTTCCTTCCTCTATACGTGAATGCAAACAGGTATTGCGATTCTTCATCTAGACTAGAGGAATGCTAAAGAAGGCTGAACATAAATCAATCACTGTGAAATATTTACTGTCCACCGGTATGTTTGACAAAATCGTGTGAGGGTTTGGCACATCTGTTTGGCAGTCTTCCACAATCTCATTTATCGCTCTTAGGTTGTGCACCAATCTGTATTTTGATTTATCAGCTTTTAATACTGGAAAGATCGGGGTATTGCATCTACTGTCAGTCTGTACCAACACTCCTGATCGCAGTAATCCCTCTATCGTTTTGCTTATGCCTTCCTCTGCTTCTTGCTTCAACGGATACTGCGGTCGAGTTGGCAACTTCACATGTGGTTTCAGTTCTACTCTTACTGGATTTGCAGATTTAACCTATCCTACATCTGTGTCATGGGTCGACCACAACTGAACTGGGATCTGTTTTAACATGTCTTCTACAAGTGGATTTTTCCTCTCTGCCTCATCTGATACTTGCTGCGTCATCATTCCTGCTGGTATCATTATTATTTGAGGCTGACTCGTCAATTCCACATCACACATAATTTTTATCATGGTTTTGTCGTGTGACATAAAAATCAATGGATTATCTGTTTTCTCCCACATAATTTGTGTTGCCCCTTTCATCATAGGTCCTATGTCTTTAGATTCAAAGTTCTTGTTTACTAATAGCGTAACATGTGACCTGGATTTAGGAACATTATACCATTTAGTAATAAAGGTGTTTTTTGAATCTATGTTTAGCGCGGCTCCCTGATCTCCAATTATTATATATTGACCTCTCAAATCGATTTTTTGACCTTTGGTTCTGCTCTCCCACTCTTTTTCATATCCTGTGCTTCCTGACTGATCATAGTACATTGTACAGTGATATTTAAGCTGTGGTGCTGTTGCTTTTGGAATTTGCGCTTGTATGAATCCCTTCCATCTGTCATAAGCTCTCGTTACTGGCTCAGTTATCTCGCTCAGCCAGTAAGCTTTTGCCTGGTCTGTTTGAACAACAAACTGTGTGTCTACCCCTGATTGATCTATGTAAACACCTTGTGGGGTACACCAAATTTGAATCTTTAGTTTACATAATGCATCTCGTCCCAGTAGATTGATTGGGGTCTGACAGACACTATGACAGGAATTTTTGTCTCTTTTCCTTGTGTTACTAATCTGACTGGTGCTGTTATTGGTAATAGTTGTCTTACTCCCGAGAATCCTATTGTCTTAACGTATTTACCAGACATGGGGAGATATTTAGCATGTTCTGGACTGATGCATGTGTATGTTGCTCCTGTGTCAATCAACATTGAAACTGGTTTGTTTTCAATTTCCACCTGCAATATTGGCGCTGTATCAGCCGTCATGTTTACAATTGGAAATTGAACTCCCTTTTTAGGATTCTCTGGGCACCCCTAGTAACCATGGTTTGGCCCTGCCCATGGATTGGCAGGTCCTCTTTGTCTATTTCCTCCATAACCACCCCTTGTGGCCCCACCTCGATTCACCATCTGTTTTGGACAGGCGTTTGCCATATGTCCTGGATCTCTACATAACCAACAAACTCTTGGTCTGGTATCAGTAGCTCTGCAGCTTCTGGACATGTGCCCAGTTTGACTGCAACGATAGCATACAACCTCATCCATGCTTCGCTGACCGTTTGGGCGACCATTTTGTCTCACTCCAAACTGTTGTGGTGTCGTTCGTTGTGGGTACACATTAACTACAGGTGGTTGTGTAGGTGTTGCAGGGCTAATGTCAGGCATGACAGTTGCTTGCATTTTCATTTTGTTGTTTTGGTTAATCTCATTGATCTGTAACTGGATCAATTTACGCCGGGTGGTTAAATCTTGGTCTTTCTGCCTCTTTTCATCTTTTCTATGTTTATCAACTGCGTGACAAACATTCTGGCAGAATTCGCGATGCATTTTTGAGGTGAGAGCAACCACATCCTCCAGCTTATTTTGTACTGCTAATGGCATTGCTTCAATCACAGCGTTTCTGAACAACGTCTCTAGTACCGGAATGTGTTCAATCTCCTCCTCTGTCTCCTGTTTCCACTGTTTTAACAAACGGTTTATGTAAGCCGCAGGGTTTTCTGTTTCTTTGAGCGTGTCCCCTTTTAGTGATTTAGGTTCTATTCTTGTGGGGTAAACAACTCTCAATGTCTGCCATAATTCCGTTCGGTACGCATTGAACTCAGTTCCATCGGCCATAGGGTCTATCATCCAATCATTTCTGTGATATTTGAGAATGTTCTCCATAGTGGACGCCCCCAAGGTTTGTGCCCAGATTGCTTTTATGTCGCCGATCGCTAACATCCTGCCAATCGTCTCTTCCTCAAATGCTCTGATCCATTTTGATGCACCCTCATGGATGTCAGGCAATTTAGCAATTAACCCTGCAAGATCTTGTGTCTGCCACGGGATATAGTGAACTTCTGTGCCCTTTACCAGAATTGGATACATCCCCTCTGTGTATCTGTCCGGTGCCCTAGCTGTACGTACAGGACGTCCAACATATACGGGTCTGGATGTTACAGCGAAGTTTGCCTCCACCTCCCTGCTTCCTCTCTGTTGATTATCCACCCTCGGTGATCCCTCTGTTGTCCCTCTTGCCTCACCCTCTTGTGTGACCTGACCAATCACGGTTTTGTAATGTTCATCTATGTCATTTTCCAACTGATGAATATCCTCCCTTGGTATCTCTCTATGCGATGGATCTATCCAGTAGGAGGGGTGTAGAGACTTATTATTCCCCCTTGTCTCTCGTCTTTTTGCATAGCAATCCAATATTGGTCTCATACTTGGCCCTGTTGGCCCTATCAGCCCTGTTCTGTTTTTTCTCCCAGTACTGCAGAGTGCTGGCTCCCACTGTGTTTGTGGCCTTGTTACATCACACACAGTCGATGTGTTCCCTGCTGTAAATGTCACTCCTCTGTCATGTGTGCGCTGCTGGTGTTCTGGTGTCCCAAGATTGATTAATCTTACTCCTTCTTCCATACTCTGAGATGCTCGGGGAGCTGCATTCTCGACACCTTCCCCCTCCCACTCATAGTTCCCCTTAATGGCTATTGTTCCTGTTATAGCTGGGTCGAGTCCTGCTGTTTTGTCTGTGTCTGTTTGTTTGTTAATATTATTTGTAGCTCTGATGGCATTTCTAATATTTTCCCTGTACCTTTCTCCTTCTTGTCTAAAGAAATGTAATATTTCCAACTCCTGTTCTCTTTTATTTAGCCTTTTCTTCAATGTTTGTCTCGATTTGTAATCCTTAATTTGAATTTCCATATCATCACATGTGTTTACATCAAAAGTTCCTTCCTCTGGCCATTGTGTAGCTAAAGATTTCGTTCTCTTTCTCCATTTGGTGGAAACTTTCAAAATTTGTGTTTTAAGGCAGGTGAAAAAGACATTTTTTTTTGTCAATTTTGAGATTTTGTGCTATTTTGCTTCCATAACATGTCTTTTTTCAGACTATTGGAAAGGAAACGTTCAAAATACACATTTAGATGTTTATTTTACTACACTTTGTCATGCTGCGCCTGTTGATTTTGCAGCATTCCGAATTCAGATCACCGGCATTATGAGGTACAGTTGTCGCGCACGCTGAGGGCTGTCACAAGCACCGAGCTCTCATTGGACTGGTGCAGATTTCTGATAGCGTGATTGGTTCAGGTGCATCACATGCTCTGACATCCTGTTGTCAGCTGCGGGAGATTCATTCTGTGGTAGATTCATTCCGCGGGAGACCTGATCTGTCAAAATGCCGAAACAGCGAATGAGGAAACTCAGCCTAAAGAGTTCCCATAAAAGACAACAACAATTGTTGGTAGCAAGAGGGTGTAAACAAAAAGAAACTTCTACTGGAGTAGAAGATGAAATGCCTTCACAAAGCGCATCGATGCGCAAGCTGTCAATTGGAAAGCAGGACAACGGGGGTGATGAACAAACACCAAGCCTCGTCACACAGCAGTGGCTGATAGTTCATGTAGCGCGGTTGAATGAACTGATCGGCGTGTTGATATGTCCTAATTGCGCGGGGACAGGGCATCAAATTATCATCGATCCGCAGAATCGGGGGTTCTGTAGCAGTTTGATAATTGAGTGCAGTCTGTGCCAAACAGATCAGTACCGCAAAAGTGTCTATACATCCACACGTATCCACGACTCAACCAGGAACGATGTGGCGTTTGATGTGAATGTGCGCATGGTTCTCTTAGCACACGAATTAGGGTTGGGGTATGCAGCCCTCAGAAAGATCAGCAAAGTGTTGGGGATCCCTGGACTTCACGTCAAAACATACCAGAAACACAATAAAAGAGTGACAGGTATGGAAACAGCCTCTCTGAACTGAAGTCGGAGAGGGAGGGATACGGAGCGTTTTGCGCGCGCTCCCGACTGCGTGTGTGTGTGTTGGGTGCTCCGTGTCTCTCTCTCTCTCTCTCTCTCTCTCTCTCTCTCTCTCTCTCTCTCTCTCTCTCTCTCTCTCTCTCTCTCTCTCTCTCTCTCTCCCCTACCACTAAAGTAAAAAGAAAGGTTGATCAGATGTACAGTCCCTATATATTTACAAATATACCCATGGTAATTATATTGATGTGTAATATATTATTTGCATATTTTACAATATATTGTGATATGGTGGGGAAATATAATGTGCTCTAAAATAATGATTGAAAATATTTTTCATTTCTGTTAGGGGTAACTGATATGTTACATTTACATTTCATTTTAGTGGCAGCAATTGAGAGAGGCCTGGAGTCACTGCACAGGACCAGGGAGCAGGTCAGGCAGGCGTATGCAGATGTTGACCCAGATGTGGCAGAGTTGCTGAGGAAGGATCCAGATGCAGTCATAAACATAAGTGTTTCTTTTGATGGCACCTGGCAAAAAAGAGGCTTCACTTCACATTATGGAATCGGCGTGTGCATTGACTTCCTTACAGGACTGGTGATAGACTATGCAGGGGTAGGCAACCCTAGGCACGCGTGCCTTGCATAGGCACAGGGGGCAGCAGTAAAAATTAACAAAAAAAACAAAACATTTTCTTTTTTTTTTTTTTTTGCTCTGAAATATTATAGTGAAATATTTTGCACTGTTGTCGCATTTATCTTGTTGAAATCCTCCCACAGGTTCTTTTTACTACCACATATTTAATTGAGACCATTTATTTGTTTATTATTTCAATTTAGCTGGAAATACATTGCTACATCATTCACTAACATTTGCAGAGCCTTATAACAAAAACATTATTACGGTCACCATTGTGACCAGTGGGATTAATCAACAATTTGTATTATTTATTTTTCTATTTCATTGAACATTGCACATGTTAAAAGCCATTTATTTTTTTACTCAAAATGTGAGTATTACCAAGTCAACTTGTGTTCTTAAAACAATGGCAATAAACATAGTTTTATTAGGTTGAAATAATGTGGTTGTGTACTTATTTTTTCTGTTAACTTATTATGGATTGAAAACTGAACCTTAATGCACAGTAACTGAACTCAATATTTTAGTATTAAGTGCTGGTAACTTATTATTTTTTTTTTTTTTTACAGTGTAGTCTTGCGATCAATCAAAACTTATTTACACGATATACCTCACATTCACCCTTCATTCACATCCTGGTGTTCTCCTGGTGTTCTCCATTAGGCCTGTAGGTGGAGCTATGACAGCACACGTACAGTACACACACCGATGGTGTGTGATGTGTCCAAAAATGAATGGGCAAATGTGAGTGAAATGGTCGCACTGTATGCAGCTGTTTGTCTGCATTGCATTCCCCCCCCCCCAACTCAGATTTAGGGTTGATACAACCATCATAATAATATTGTTAATAATAACAATAACAATAATGATGTAATAATGTAAAAATTATCATTAAAAATACCTGTTTATCAGAAAAAAAAATTACGATGCATGGAATATTGTTGAGGCACACTAGTTACAACTATATTTCAAACAGGCACTCCATGTCAAAAAGGTTGCTGACCCCTGGACTATGAGGTCCTATCATCCTACTGCCATGCGTGTGCCCTGAAGGAAAATGCCAGGCTACAGAAGAAAATAACAGAGCAGGAGTTTGACAGCTGGAGAGAGACACACAAAGACTGTGCTAAAAACTTTGCCGGTTCAAGTAAGGCAATGGAGAAGGAGTCCGCAAAAAGGATGTGGGCTAGATCTGTGAATCGCCACCAGGTGCGGTACATTGAGATGCTATCAGATGGGGATAGTACAGCATTTAGGGAGGTAGTTGCACTGAACCCATACCCTGGGCAGGAAATCATTAAATTGGAGTGTATAAATCATGCCCACAAAATAATGGGTACAGCACTAAGGAAGTGTAGTACAGAGGGTAAGTTAGGAGGGAAGGGTGTGGGGAAACTGACTGCGAAAAAATGCAAAACCTTGCAAAATTATTATAGGGGGGCAATTTTGGATAACCAGGGTTCAATCGATCAAATGAAGACCGCAATATGGGCAGGTCTCCTCCACTCCATGTCCACTGATGACAACCCTATGCACAAAAGGTGCAGTCTCTCGTGGTGCTGGTATAGGAAAGC
This sequence comes from Notolepis coatsorum, assembly GCF_963971535.1. Classification (NCBI taxonomy): domain Eukaryota; kingdom Metazoa; phylum Chordata; class Actinopteri; order Aulopiformes; family Paralepididae; genus Notolepis; species Notolepis coatsorum. The sequence goes on from NC_140169.1 coordinate 179,346,622, forward strand.
AGAGGAGAATGGGAAAACACCGGAGAGCCACAAATGCCATGCTGGAAATGTTTTAACAAAAGAGGTGGGGAGGAAACTAATACCAGTTTATCACCGCATGTCAAGTGACAGTCTGCTGCAGCGAATGCAGCATGGAGGCACTCAAAATGCAAATGAGTGCCTCAACTCTGTTATATGGACACGGTGTCCAAAAACAGTCTTTGTGGGGAAAAGCAGGGTTGAGGCAGCAGCCAGTATGGCCATCTCCACTTTCAACGAAGGTGCCTCTGCCATGCTGAGTGTTATGGAGAGGTTGTGGCTTCATAGCACTTATGTTACCGTGGATTCGATGATGGACACTGATATGCTCAGAATCGCAAAAGCTGAGGCCATCACAACCGCCAGTGCAAAACGTAGGCGCAAGAGTCTGAGCACAGCCAGAAAAATTCAACGACACCAGCAGGAAACTAGTGAGGGTCCTACATATGGAGCGGGCATGGACATCTAGTCAAGAGTAATAGTAACAGTGTTACTATAGTAGTTACTGGTGGCAGTGTGTGGGTGATGTGTTACTGTGGTTGCCTGGTGTGGACCCAGGAAATGACTGGTTCTGTTCAGTTGAAGGCCTTTTTTATTTATTTTTATTTATTTATAGACAATGTGCATTTACAGTCATCATTGTTACATGCAAATATGTTTGCACCAGATTTAGCAGAAGCTAATTTCCATCTGTAGTCTATCCAAAACACATGAAATACAAACAGATACAATATATATACATGTAAAATGCCAGACAAGATACACAGAACATACAGCCTAAAGAGTGCAAAATACATACACATGGAAATGCAAAATAACATGCACATACACATAGCCAAACATAATGATCTATCTAAGAGTATCTTGTGTAATCATATAGACAAGGAAGTCAGACAGCACCACCTAGTGTTGGCAACATTGGTGACTCAATAGCAATTTTTTTTTGTGGCAGAGCAAAAGTGATCATAGTTTATATTATTTGTTTATGTTATAATTCAGTTATGAATTTTGATGTGTTGATGTATTAGTTTTAGATGATATTATATTGTTGTTGCTAAGTATTTTTATTAGATAGTGTCTGTAAATAGTGGTTTCCAATACAAATGTATGTAATTTTACAATACAAATCTTTAATACAAATCAATACAATATAAATCTGTTTTCTCAAAGTTTTTCCTCCTACTCTGAGCCAGACATCTCCACTTCAGTATGACCTTCATACACCAAACCTTCCAGTTTTATGCATATCTATATTCTGAATGTATTTGCAGAAGGGTTTGTTGATATCTCATTCATAGCCTGATTTATATCACATTTTATTCCTAAAAACATGGCGGAATATGGAATTTTACCATACAAATCTTTAAAGGCCGTTTTCTCAAAATGAGTTTTTCCTCATACTCTGAGCCAGAAATCTCCACTTCAGTAGCACTCACAAACACCAAATCTTCCAGTTCTATTCATATCTATGTCCTGAAGGTATTTACAGAAGGGTTTGTTGATATCGCATTCATACCCTGATTTATATCACATTTTATTCCTAAAAACATGGCGAAATATGGAATTTTACCATAAAATTGGACTGTTGACAGTATTTTCTGATTTATGGAGTGATACAAAGAGATATCCAAAATCCCCTCTGTAATAACCTTTGGCTCTAATATGTCAACAAAATGAAACTATAATTTTGAAAATGGCTTTATCCAATGTTCAGATTTCTGTCCTGGAATTATATGCAAATTAGCGCATATTTAAGTAGATAATGCCTCATTTGCATATTTAAACATACCATTTCAGAAAACTTGTAATACAAAAAAGTGTTGTCTTAATATAAGTAATCAACTGGGGAAGTTTCATTGTGATATCTATTAGTTAAATGTTTTACCCTATTCACCTGTAGTGTCTCGCCTTAAGCTCCGGGTGTTGGCCAGCGATAACGCAAACTAGCGTTATTATACTCATTTTAGTAGTTAATTAGTTGCTATTATGTTTGTTTATACTAAGTCTTTAAGTTGTTTCCAAATGTACCCCAATCAACCAGCCACAAATTTCTGATTTTCTGAAACCAAAGTAATTTAAAAATAAAAATAAAACAAAACTAAAAATGAAAATACTAACCAAAAATGTATTTTAGTTAAGGTTGTTTTTGGTCTCTTCCCCTATTTACATGTAATGAGGTGAGGATTTTCCTGAGGGAGAAGCATCAATGTCTGTATTGGTGCACTTATACGACCTCTCTGTGCCTCTCTGAAAATGTTCTCCTCAGTTTGATCCTTCCTCATTCCATGGTTGGTTGGTATCTTAACGGTGTGCTCCGTCCGGTTTTAACAGGGAAGAAAAAAGAAACAGAACAAATTAATGCTTATTCAATTCAGACGAATCACAAATGTATTTTAGTGGTTCAAAACTGGGTGCTATCTGTTCATTTCTCAACAGCCTGTCTGTGCTTTGTCTATAAATAGACACAGCCCTTTTTTCACAGAACTTTCACCCCCCACCCTTGTGAGCTGTTTTTTTTTTATCTCAGTTCACTTCCAAAGAAATAATAAAATAAAGAAATAAATGACGGGTCCATTCACACTAGAAAATAAATTGAAACCAGATGTGGCTTTGTGCTTGCCCAGAATAAAAGAATGTGGAGAATGTTGGCTCCCTTACTGTTCAAGGAAACATCTCTCTCTCTACACTTGCTCCTCTCCTTTCTTTCCCTTTATAAAAAATAAGATAAAATACATAGCTGTCACCTATGTAAAAATACAAACTAAAACACCGTGCCACGCCCTTTTTCACAACTGTATATATAAAACCGTACCCCTATTGTATTTTGTAAAATACCTCCGAGTACAAAACACAGAGCCTCGTCACGAGACTTCTCACTTATGTCAAAAAATACAAATAAAAATAAAATAAAAATACCGCCAGGGGCCACTCCCTGCAACACGTGAAAATTCTGGTGACCGCACACCGTGAGCAATCTGATTATTACAACAACGTAACCAGCTTTAAATCACTTTACCATGACCAGTCTAATCATTGCAGCGTGTGCCAGCTATACCATACATCCACCAACAGAGTCGTTCTCCCGTTTTGCCTCTGACACACTATACCTTGTTCATTTTGACCTACTGTTTCAAAAAATAACATAAACACAGTTTTCTCACAGGTCATTTAGAACAGAAATCACTGTTTAGTCGGACTGAACAGCCTTTAAAGGAAAAAAATTTAAAATAAAAATGATCCGGTCTGAGCCACGGCCGCGTGTCTTTTTAACCTTTTTTATGGTCTTTTTAAAGCATGAGCGCTCAGCCTCAGGAGATCCAGCCAACAGTAAATCTAAAGAGAATTCAAATTTCTCACCTTTCTATGCCGGCAGAACTGCTGTCTCGGTCCCCGAAGGCCGGACGCCCAAAGTATTTTCCAGTTGCTAGCTCGCCAATTGTTGAAGCTCCTGACTTTATACGATATATTATAAAAATCAGAGATGAAGAAAGACACGGCAGGCTGTGTTCAGGTCGGATCTCCGCGGTTTGAGGAACAGTTTATTCAATGAGTTAACAATGAACATTCAACAAGTCCTAACATCATAATCTCGGAGGCGTATACTTATACTCTCATTCTTGGCACGTTTACAACCATAGGAGGGTCATTTTCCTATTGGTAGGATCGGCAATCTACTATTTCATTGGTTGAGAGTTAGGGGGTGTGAGTTACATGAGATGTGTTTTTTCATTGTGACATTGCAGAAAGCCGAGGGGATTTGAGGAAAAGTTTTAAGTGCTCTTTCAAATCAGTCAACTGAGTATAAGAGAGACTGGAGTCTCTGACACGGTCAACTGTGAAAGCACAAGGGGCTGGTTCATTTGAGTAAGAGAGACTGGAGTCTCTGACACGGTCAACTGTGAAAGCTCAAGGGGCCGGTTCATTCGAGCTTGCTGAAGAGTGCTTGAAGAGTGCTGGCTAATGGACAAATGACGTTCTCAGAATATACAAGTGTCAGCACTTTCTTTAAACCCATATGTGTTTTTGTAATGACCGGTATTCATATGTGGATGTAATCTATTTTATAGGGTGTTGGTATATTTATATGGCATTCTGCCACCACAGTACGTAAAGATCTAACTCACGGAAGCCATCGTCATAGCAACGTGTGTAGTGACGTATGCCATGACGGGGGGAAACCCAACACTCGACGCCTGATTTTAATAGGAGCAGAGTCAGGGCAACCCTTTCCCCCCCCTCCCTGCCAAGGCGCCTAACGGATTGGCCCCGACTGGCCTAACAGGAGATGAGAAAACCCCCCTGACCAATCAGAAGTGGGAATGAGGGGTTTATTCGGCATCCCCTCACAAGCCCTTCCCCCTACACACAATAACAACTGTAGCATATGAAACCTTTGGTAGAATGCTAATGAATAGTGCAAGCTAATACAATGCACGCTACCCACAGATAACTGTGAACAGGGTTTACAACAAAACCAAGTCGCGTGTGTGTGTGAATCCTGGTGTAACCCTGGTAATATTAACTAACCCTGGTAATATTAACCCAGTGGTTATCCTGTTAATATAAACCAAGTTGTTGTCTTATATAAATATATGTTATTATTTTGTATTTTGTATATCTTATTTACCTATGGGTAATATGTTCTACATATACCATTATTTCATGTATGGGTAATATGTAGAACTCCTGTCTATCTGAACTGGGAACTGTGGCTTGGCCAATCAGGAAAAAGGTCAGGGTTGATGGGACTGGGTTTAACCAGGTGTGGTGATTGAGCTCTCGAGCACCAGAAAGAGAGAGTGAGGGTGAGAGAAGCAGGTGGAAGAGTATGCAAATGTTTGACACACCATTGCTAAGTTGTATCCAGTATAGTGTTATCAAGTGTTCTGGCCTAGGACACACGCTGAACATTATATGTGACGTCGGGGAATTGTGCATGTTGGATAGGCATGCCTAATCAATTGCTCCCCATTGGACTGGGTGTTGAGGCTAGCTGGCTAAGCTAGGTAAACAGTAGCAGGCCCCGGATAGCTAACCCGGAAACCCACTACATTCGAGAACAGGATAAGCGGTCTGTGCTACCAGGGCCTGTACAGACTTCGAGAACAGGATAAGCGGTCTGTGCTACCAGGGCCTGTACAGACTTTGAGAACCAGATAGCAGTCTGTGCTACCAGGGCCTGTACAGACTTCGGGAACCAGATAGCAGTCTGTGCTACCAAGGCCTGTACAGACTTCCTCTGGCAGCGTGGGAGGCGCACCAGGACTTCACATTGCATCGCACTCAATCTCCACTTTCTCCTTTCCCCCCACCTGAACACTGACTCCGGACCGTGAGTACTTTGGCTCGTTAGAGCTGAAGATTAAATGGGATTGTGAGTTTCCCATCAATCAGGCCTGCAACAGGGTTTTTTGTTTGTTTGTTTTTGTTTATTAGATGCCGGCTTAGGTATATTAGTATATTGTATTATTGTACAGGATATTTCATTTGTAATTAGCTGTATCATTAATGCCATTTTGGATATAGGTTTTCATTTATATTTCCTTTTTTGATATTGAGCACATGGTGCCTTTGAGTTTGAACCTGAGTACAGAGTAATAGCTCTGTTATTTTGTTTTCCTTTTTTGATATTGAGCACACGGTGCCTTTGAGAGACAAAACTAACATTTTCTTTATTCGGTAATGTGTATATATATACACACAGTGTATGTAATATATAACACTATATGTTCAATACAGATAATTTTTATATTTAAAGTTAAGTGTCTGGCTTGATCATTTCTATTTCAAATGTATTGATGTTATATCCCAAACAGATATTCGTATATTTGTATTATTAGATTAGTAAGAGCTAGGTGTTACGAACCTAGGGCCCTGCCCTCTAAGTCAACTGGGGTAAAAGGGGCTACATAAATGGAGGTTCCAGTGAGAATCTGTTTGGGTTTATAACAAAATATAGGTTAGAAATCAAGCCAGTAGCACCATAAAAGGAATTGTTTAATTTACAAGGGGAAAAAAAATATATTGTTTAATTTACAAAAAGAAAATATATATATTGTTTAATTTGCAAAAAGAAAATATATCATATATTGTTTAATTTACAAAAAGAAAATATATATATTGTTTAATTTGCAAAAAGAAAATATATATATTGTTTAATAATTTCAAAAAGAAAATATATATATTGTTTAATTTGCAAAAAGAAAATATATATATTGTTTAATTTGCAAAAAGAAAATATATATATTGTTTAATTTGCAAAAAGAAAATATATATATTGTTTAATTTGCAAAAAGAAAATATATATATTGTTTAATTTGCAGAAAGAAAATATATATATTGTTTAATTTGCAGAAAGAAAATATATATATTGTTTAATATGCAAAAAGAAAATATGTATATTGTTTAATTTGCAAAAAGAAAATATATATATTGTTTAAGTTGCTAAGAGCAAAAAGAAGAAAAAAATCTCTAAATGGATAAAATGGACACTCAAGCTGCGCTTGTGATGGAGCTTAAAGACTGGTGCCGTGGGGAGGGATTAAATGTGGCTCATACGCTTATGGTCCTCATTTCAGAAGATGTTGATGTCACCAACATAGAAAAGACCCTGGAGACAGTAAAATGTCTGGGGCGAGTGCGTGTCAGAGGCAGGTCGTTCAGTACACAGCAAAAAAAGTTTATGATCCTGTGTGAATGTCGGGAAAAGGTAACGGGTGAGAATGTTCCCCCTGAAGTTATGCCTACGGATGGTGGCGAGGCGTGGCCTATAATCATAGTAGGAGAGACCCCCTCAGCCCCTGTGGATGATGCTAAATTCTGCGAGAAGGTAGCAGGACTACTGTATGCTGAGGGGAAGACGGAGGAAGACCTCCAGAACATGTTTCAGAGAGCAGACTCTCCCTTTAGCCCAACCGAATCCATCCTGCGCGCACTTAGTGAATTGATGGACAAAGTAAAACCCCACACTGAGCATAACAGCTATCGGCGCCTACGTCTGTTTTCTGGGACCTTGCCCTCTCCATCAGGTGAAGAACAGTTTGAACACTGGTTAGAGCAAGAACGACTCATGGTAGAAGAAAGTGATGGCTCTGATAAAGAGAAGAGGCGGAGGCTGATGGAAAATCTCAAAGGCTCTGCACTAGAAATAGTGAAATCTGCTCGAGCCAGCAACCCTGATGTTAGTCCTGGAGAATGCCTGGAAGCCCTGGAACATGTGTTTGGAACTGTGCAGTCTGGAGAAGACTTGTACATCTTGTTCCGAATGATGCAGCAGCAGCCAGGTGAGAAACTCTCTGACTTTCTGAGGCGTCTGGAGCAGTCACTAGACAAAGTGAGCCAGCGAGGTGGTATTCTACCAACAAATGTGGACAGAGCACGGATAGAGCAGTTGTTGCGAGGTGCAGTGGCCTCTGATCTAATGCTCGTTAATCTCCGCCTAAGAGAGAGGAAAGCAGCACCGCCTACCTTTCTTCAGCTATTGGAGGATATACGCTCAGAGGAAGAGTATGAGGCCTCAAGGAAGAAACTCTTCCCCGCTGTGCAGTGTGTTCCGGTGATGACAGAAATTGACGGAAAACAGGCTGAAATCCAGAGCCTGAAAGCCGAAGTAAAGGAGCTAAAGTCCTTAGTTGCTGCAGTGGCTACTAGGCCAGACCGAGGCAGGCAAGATACTGGGGAGAACATGGCTCTCAATGTAGCCACACCCAGTGAGCTTCGTCCTGACTCCGAGTTAGCGGCGTTGAGGAAACAGATGAAGCGACTCCAAAACAAAGTCGACCAAAGAGTGACTCCCAGAGAAACTGCGGCTGCAGTCTCGACGTTGGACGTGTCGAGACCTGTCTCCAGCTATCCCCGAAGATCGCCAAAGGGTGCAGAGGAGAAATTCTGCTACCGGTGTGGCGAGGGTGGTCATTTTGCAGGGAAGTGTCAAAACCCTGAGAACCAGGCTAAGGTTATCAAGAGACTAATTCATGCCCTGAGAGTAGCAAAAGACCAGCAGCAGACAGGTAGTGTCACCCATGGTAACAAGAACTGTGAAGTGAAAAAGAGTGCAGTTACCTTACAGAGTCCATATATCCCTGAGGGTTTGGTAGGGCCACCTAGCCTTGTACAGTTGAAGGTTAGTGGACAACCTTGCACCGCCCTGTTAGACAGCGGCTCCCAGGTGACTATAATTTTTGCACCCTGGTATCAGAAGTACTTATCTCATGTCCCAATTCAGCCTGTCTCTGGGCTAACCCTCTGGGGTCTAAGTGAATCCAATATGAGTTACCCCTAACTTGGCTATGTAGTCGTAGATGTAGAGCAGGGCTATTCAACTGGCGGCCCGTGGGATGATTCTGATTTTTCTTTTCATGTCAATGTTAACAGGCACAATTGAGCCAAAAGTCACTCAATTAATGACAGATTTCATTGATAAATTGAGGGAAAATTTGCAAGTCGATTTGATGAATTTGACATGTCCAGAGAATTGATGCATTTTGTGAGCAACCCATTTGCCAATGTAGCTGCTATTTCCACAAAAGGACAAGAGTTCCTTGCATCACTTCACATTGATGAAGGTCTCCTGCAACTTGAAATAATTGACATGCAAGCATCATCTGCTCTGAAGCAGGCACTTGAGAATGAATCCACCACAACATTTTGGATAAAGTGTATTCATGTCAAGACATTCCCCAAAATAAAAACGCTGGCAATATCTGTGCTAACAATGTTTGGCTCAACATACACCTGTGAATCCAGTTTCTCTCACATGAATGCCATTAAAACAAGCAACCCTGCCTCCTTGACAAATGAGCATTTGCATCACTGTTTGCGGGTAGCCCTCACTTCCTATGAACCCTCTTTCTCTGCCATTGCCCAGTCAAAGAAGTGCAATCGCTCTCATTAGATGTGTGTATGTAGGCTAGGCCTGTCTGCCCCCCACCCCCCTGATGTTTGAGAGTTAAGAGTGGACAATATGTGCTAATAAGATGCTGTGATTTGCTGTTGTTGCACAGACATGAAGCACTTTTTCATAAGCTCAGCTGCACTATAAATGTGTTGATAATGTTGAGTGTTCAGATGCACATCATGCACTTGTTTGTTTTTTATTTTATTTTTATATTGAAATGTTGAAGAGGAGATGTTGCAGTTGTTGCACAGTCATAAATGAAGCACTTTTTGCAGGAGATGTTGCAGATGTGGCACATAAATGAAGCACTTTTTTTGAAAAGTATACTACTTTTGCAATGTAGTTAAATAAAAGTTGTGAAAATGTGGTTGCGTGTTGTGTCAAGTGTACATATATTCATAGCACGGGGAGGCGCCGTGGCAGTCTGGCCCCTGGCGCCTTGGGTTTCTGACAATGTGGCCCCCTGAACAATTTAGTTGAATAGCCCTGATGTAGAGTATCCAGCAGAGGTGGTAGGTACCAGTCAGACTATGACAGTCCTTGCACTCATCTGCCCGAGCCCTAAGACTGCAGACCAGACATATGTCATTGTAGGGACCAATGCTAGTCATGTAAGACGATTGGTGAAGCAGTGCAGAGACGGTGGGATTGATGTGACTTCGACCTTAGGCGTCCAAGCTTGTGCTGTAGGAGACCAGGCTACTTTGAAGCGCTCAGATGAGATGGTGGAGGGAGAAGATAGAGTAGGCTCAGTGAGGTGGAAAGGACCAGGTCCGTTGACTCTACCCCCTGGTGGTGATGTGCAGGCTCTGTGCAAAGTTGAGCTAACACAGGCAGTAGGCCAGGAGATCCTAATGCTAGACGCCTCACCAATAGCCGCTCTCCCTGCTGGTGTGTCACTGCAGCCCATGGTAGTGTGTAGCCAGGCCATGGACATCAACAGTTTCAGAGTCCTACTCAAAAATTACTCTCTGAGAGAAACAAGCATAGCAGTGGGAACGGTGATTGGGTATCTGCACCTGGTGGATTCAGTCACTGTCATCCCGCCCAAAGAGACAACCTCATCAGAGTTTGATGAGAGCAGAATCAACTTCGGAGACTCGCCTATCTCAGAAGAGTGGAAATCCCGTCGTCGCCAAAAACTGTCGCAAAGATCTCATGTCTTCTCCATGGAAGAGTGGGATGTCGGACTAGCTAAAGGGGTAGAACACCAGATCCGTCTCTCTGATCCTCACCCATTCCGTGATCGTTCACGACGACTGGCACCTGCAGACATTGAGGACGTGCAAAAGCACCTACAAGAGCTCCTGCAAGCCGGGATCATAAGAGAGTCTCGGAGCCCCTATGCCTCACCAATCGTGGTTGTGAGGAAGAAAAATGGAACAGTCAGGATGTGCATCGATTACAGGTTGCTCAACAGTCGTACCATCCCAGACCAATACACAACCCCTTGCATTGATGATGCGCTGAATGCCCTGACAGGAAGTCAATGGTTCTCCATTCTCGATTTGCGAAGCGGCTATTACCAGATCGCCATGTCGGAGGAAGACAGAGAGAAGACGGCGTTCATCTGCCCATTAGGGTTCTACGAGTTTGAGAGGATGCCACAGGGCATAAGTGGAGCCCCAGCAACCTTTCAGCGGTTAATGGAGAGAGCAGTAGGTGACATGAACTTACTCCAGGTGTTGGTGTACCTTGACGACCTGATTGACTTCGGGAGGTCTCTAGAGGAGCACGAAGAAAGGCTGCTCAAGGTCCTGGATCGCCTCGGAGAAGTCGGACTGAAACTCTCCATAGACAAGTGTCAAATCTGCCTGCCAAGAGTGAAATACCTGGGTCACATTGTGTCCGCCGAGGTTGTCGAACCTGACCCGGAAAAGATAGAAGTGGTTACCAACTGGACTCGCCCGACGAACCTGAAGACCTTGCAATCCTTCTTAGGGTTCTGTGGCTACTACGCAAACATTGTGCGACCACTGACGGAGCTGACAAAGGGTTATGCACTCACGCAGAAGAGCAGAAAGAACGCCCATGATAGGAGTAAGGCGTACATCAAAGAGTCAGAGCCGTTTGGAGAACGATGGGATCAGCCTTGCACAGATGCATTTCACCAGATCATACACTGTCTGACGCATGCACCTGTGTTGGCATTTGCAAACCCCCAAAAGCCTTACATCCTACATGTTGACGCTAGCTTGAAGGGACTTGGAGCAGTGCTCTACCAAGAGTACACAGAGGGTCTGCGACCAGTGGCTTTCGGAAGCAGAAAACTGAGTGCATCTGAGCAGAACTATCCAATCCACCAGTTGGAGTTATTGGCGCTAAAGTGGTCTGTAGTAGACAAATTGCATGATTATCTCTACGGAGCCAGATTCACAGTACGTACGGATAACAATCCCCTTACCTACGTGCTCACCACAGCAAAGCTCAGTGCAGTAGGGCATCGATGGCTGGCTGCCCTGTCCACCTATGAATTTGATGTACAGTACCGCCCGGGCCGACACCATATAGATGCAGACCTACTGTCCCGGATCATGCCTGAGGAAGAAACCCGTAATGAATGGGTGACTCTATCACAGACTGGAGTAAAGGCCATCGCCCAGCGAATCTCTATCCCTGAGACTCACAGCTGCCCACGGAGGTGTGTCGACCAGTTGGGAGCTTCCCCTCAGTGCATCCCAGAAATCTATGCGTTTCCAACCCACTTGGAATCCGAGTCGTTGAGACAGATGTTAAGCAAGAGCTTAAGAGAGCTCAGGAAAAGGATGTCGACATAGGACCTGCTATCAAGGCCGTGAAGCAGGGGAAATGGCTTGAAGATGAGGATGCAAGTCCAGAACTCTCTAAGCTCAAACGAGAGATGGGAAAGTTGACCATGAAAGAAGGTATGTTGTATCGGTTGAGGAAGCGACCTTCTGGAGATGTTGTCACTCAACTTGTACTCCCAAAAGAGTTCAGAGAAATAGTGTTGAAGGCCATGCACAACGATTTAGGACACCTTGGCATTGAGAGAACTGTCGACCAACTGAGGAGCAGATTCTTCTGGCCGAAGATGTCTGTAGAAGTGGAACAGTACATTAAGAACTGTGGAGAGTGCATCACTCGTAAGTCCCTTCCTCAGCGAGCAGGTCCACTACACCAGATCGTGAGAAAAGGTCCAATGGATCTTGTGTGTATTGATTTTCTCTCAATGGAACCCGACAGTAAAGGCATAAGCAATGTGTTGGTGGTCACAGACCATTTTACTCGCTATGCTCAGGCTTTCCCCACCAGAAGCCAGAAAGCACATGTTGTCGCAAAAGTACTGGTGGAGAGATACTTTGTACATTATGGGCTGCCAGCAAGAATCCATTCGGACCAAGGCCGTGACTTCGAAAGTTGACTGATCCGGGAGATGCTGCAAATGATGGGAGTACGGAAATCCAGAACCACTCCGTATCACCCACAAGGAGACCCACAGCCCGAACGCTTTAACCGCACGCTATTGTCAATGCTGGGCACGCTGAGTCAAGAAAAGAGGCGGCAGTGGAGTCAGCAAGTACCTTACTTAGTGCATGCATACAATAGCACCAAGTGCGACTCCACCGGATACTCTCCGTACTTCTTGATGTTCGGAAGAGAAGCAAGACTTCCCGTGGATGTGTGTTTTGGTACGTCGCCGGATGGCAAGGAAAGAGGTCACCACATCAAGTATGTGGCTAAGCTGAAAGACGACCTGCAAAGAGCCTTTGAACTAGCTTCTGCCGCAGCTGACAAAGTACACCAGCGAAACAAGAAGTCCTATGACAAGAGAGTGACCTGCCAAACCTTGGAACCTGGTGACAGAGTGTTGTTAAGAAACCTGGGGTTGAGAGGAAAACACAAACTCCAAAGCCGATGGAGTGCTGTTCCTCACGTGGTGGTGAGCAAAATGCCCAACTTACCTGTTTACAGAGTGAGTCCTGAAGATGGAATAGGACGCACAAGGACCCTACACAGAGATCATCTCCTACCCATTGGACAAATGGTACGGATGCCAAGAACGGAGAGTGACCACAACACACCTGTGAAACCAAGAACTAGGGCAGGAACTATCAAGAAGCAACACCGTATACCGTCTCCTCCTACAACAGAAGAGAGTGAGCCGACGTCTGACTCATCCTCTGAAGTAGAGTATGTAAGGGAGCACAGACCCTACAGTACCTACCTGGAATGGATCCTGAAGAAAAGGACTGTGCGAGAGCCAGCTGTCGTCATCCCTGATGAAGAACCAGTCAGAGCTCCTGACACATACGAGGATGAACAGAGCGAAGAGGAGCCATCTCCTGAGTCAGAGTCTCCTGAGTCAGAGTCTCCTGAGTCGGGGTCGGACATACAAGGAGGGCACGCTAGCAGCTCTGAAGAAGAAGTTGTGCCTGAGACACAAACCAGGCCTAAACGAGCAGTAAAGCCAATAATTAGACTCACTTATGATGAGCCAGGTAAATCCAGAGACAAACCGTTAACCATAGTGCACAGAGGTATGGTTATAAAGATCAAACAACGTTAAGAGGCGAATGGATCAACTCCTTAGTCTGTTAAATGTCGTGTCTTATGGGGACATACAGACCTTTGGAAGGGGGAGGGTGTAACCCTGGTAATATTAACTAACCCTGGTCATATTAACCCAGTGGTTATCCTGTTAATATAAACCAAGTTGTTGTCTTATATAAATATATGTTATTATTTTGTATTTTGTATATCTTATTTACCTATGGGTAATATGTTCTACATATACCATTATTTCATGTAGAACTCCTGTCTATGTGAACTGGGAACTGTGGCTTGGCCAATCAGGAAAAAGGTCAAGGTTGATGGGACTGGGTTTAACCAGGTGTGGTGATTGAGCTCTCGAGCACCAGAAAGAGAGCGTGAGGGTGAGGGAAGCAGGTGGAAGAGTGTGCAAATGTTTGACACACCATTGCTAAGTTGTATCCAGTATAGTGTTATCAAGTGTTCTGGCCTAGGACACACGCTGAACATTATATGTGACGTCGGGGAATTGTGCATGTTTGATAGGCATGCCTAATTAATTGCTCCCCATTGGACTGGGTGTTGAGGCTAGCTGGCTAAGCTAGGTAAACAGTAGCAGGCCCCGGATAGCTAACCCGGAAACCCACTACATTCGAGAACAGGATAAGCGGTCTGTGCTACCAGGGCCTGTACAGACTTTGAGAACCAGATAGCAGTCTGTGCTACCAGGGCCTGTACAGACTTCGGGAACCAGATAGCAGTCTGTGCTACCAAGGCCTGTACAGACTTCCTCTGGCAGCGTGGGAGGTGCACCAGGACTTCACATTGCATCGCACTCAATCTCCACTTTCTCCTTTCCCCCCACCTGAACACTGACTCCGGACCGTGAGTACTTTGGCTCGTTAGAGCTGAAGATTAAATGGGATTGTGAGTTTCCTATCAATCAGGCCTGCAACAGGGGTTTTTGTTTGTTTGTTTTTGTTTATTAGATGCTGGCTTAGGTATATTAGTATATTATATTATTGTACAGGATATTTCATTTGTAATTAGCTGTATCATTAATGCCATTTTGGATATAGGTTTTCATTTATATTTCCTTTTTTGATATTGAGCACATGGTGCCTTTGAGTTTGAACCTGAGTACAGAGTAATAGCTCTGTTATTTTGTTTTCCTTTTTTGATATTGAGCACACGGTGCCTTTGAGAGACAATACTCTATTTATTAACTAACTAACATTTTCTTTATTCGGTAATGTGTATAACACGGTGTATGTAATATATAACACTATATGTTCAATACAGATTATTTTTATATTTAAAGTTAAGTGTCTGGCTTGATCATTTCTATTTCAAATGTATTGATGTTATATCCCAAACAGATATTCGTATATTTGTATTATTAGATTAGTAAGAGCTAGGTGTTACGAACCTAGGGCCCTGCCCTCTAAGTCAACTGGGGTAAAAGGGGCTACACTACACCCGCATTCCATGTTGTACATAGAAAAACACTGATAGAGAGAGTGAACGGCTGGGCCATGGAACGTGTGTATACGAGCATTACTGCAACTAACACAACAGTGTTGTAGCTCAACATTACTTCTTGTGTAAGCAACAGACCATACAACCAGCCTCTACCTGCATGTGGAGTGTCAGGCCGAGGTAGAAACCTTCCTATAACCGAGTGTAGGCTGCAGACCTTGCTTAAGCTCATAACACGAAGACAACCCTTCTATCAATGTATACTAGTGAAGATTCACACTTTGCAACCTCATCATATATTTTGGTGAAGAAACACACAGTTTGTTAACAAAAAATACAGTCCCCCTTTAGAGGGGACTTTTTATTTTCGAACAAATAAAATTATATGAGAGGCCGGGGAGGGGATTAACAGAGGGGACAACAGGGGAAAAAAGTCACTGGGCCTAGCGGCGCCTGCCACCTCGAGCCGCTCGGGATTTGCCACCCCGGGAAGCCCCGGAGGGACGGTAGACAATCGGTGGCTGGTCACGTCGATCCCTACCGTCTCCTCCAGGCGTAGATAGGCCGGCTGCAGCAGCGGCGCCGTCTCTCCTCCTGGCCTTCTTCGATGGGCCAGCAGTGGCGGTGGAGGCAGTAGCAGCCACGGCGGAGGAAGCTCGACGACGTGGTAGCCGTCTGACTCCACCGGCGATGTCGGGAGGGGGAAAATGGGGTTGGAGCATGGAACGCTCCTCTGCCATTTCTCTGCACGTTGAGGTCATCAATTGCAGGGCCGTCCCGAACAGTCCAGCATCGGAGAGGGGTGCCGCCAGAAGAGGACTTCTTTTCTTCTCCGGTACACGGGCCTGCTCCTGCCAAAGGTGGCGCTGGTTCAGAGTCGCCAGGGCGCGCATTTTCCCAGCGGCTATGGCCTGCAGCTGTGTCAGATGCAGGATAGCTCCTGCCGCCTGGGTGAGCTGGTCATGTTGTTCATCACTCAGCTTCATGCCGCCCGGCAATACCCCGGATATGAATCTTGCCAGCTGTGCGATGTTAGACGCAGCGGCTAAAGATTGTGTTCCGGCGATAAAAGACTGGTCGCTCCAGTAAGCCAACCGCCTCACCGATTTTCCTTGCGGAATCAGCTTGCATAAAGGCTCCCACACCACCTCCGTACAGAGGAGCGCGGCCATCGGCCTATCAAGCCGTGGCACGCCCTCTCTCATACCGTCGACCAAACCCACCACCCGCCCAACTGGTACGTAGGCGGGGGTGAGGCCCATGATGTGGGATACCACCTGGCCCCGACGAACATAGGCCCCCATTGAGTGGAAAAATGGGTAGACAACGTCCACACCTCTCACCAGGCGACGTTGCCAGAGATGACCTATTAGATCATCAGGGACAGGAACAGGCAGTGGCTTCGGCAGCGGCACGTCGTTTGCAGTGGCTGCCACCGCCATAAGCTCACCATAAGGTCTTCCCCGACGTCTTCAAACAAGGCGCCCCAAGGAGACATTTCACCCCCCTCCAGTGTTACCTGGACGGGCGGGATACTCGTCTCTACCGGGCCTTCAAATAAGAACCCGTCTGCCTCTACCATGTAATCCTCTGTTTCCATCGGGCAGGTAGAGACCGACGCATCCTCACTGGGCTCCAGCAACTCACCAAACCCAGGCCGTTCGCGTCTGCAAGCCACCATCTTGCGACGGGAGCGAGCAGACACAAAAAGTTTGCGTCTCAAATCCTCCGGAACCAAAGGAACCGGCCGCTCAACAGCGGACGATTCCCCGGAAGCAGAGGAACCAGAGCTACGACCAGGCCATTGCAGAGGCGACGGCACCGGTGCACCAGCTCCTTGGAGAGGCAAACTACCCATCGGACGCCTACCGTGCGTGGCTGTCAACCACGAGAGAGGCAACAGCCCCGCACCAGGACGCACGATGGAGGCGGAAATGGAGAACCGCTGGTGGAGAGTGGCTCTGCGACTCTCCGAAGTAGACATTATGACTTAGATTTTTCTATCGAATATTTATGAGAGAAGAAAAAAATAAGCACAATGTAAACACGTCTCAACTTTCTTCAACCAACAACCTCGTCAAGTGGGGATCTACCGAAGGCACTTCCTTGTGGTGAAAGCGAAGAAGGAGGCGAGTAGGTGACCACACACCTGCTTATGAAGGTAAGCGGATGGGGGTGTGGCCAGACGAATGTTGGGATGTAAAGGTACATGGTGGAATTTTTTATTCAGTGCACGTGCACGAAGTGAAGTACAGTGCAAGTGTGATGCTGAGCGAGATCCATTACGAAATAGAACTTAGAGTCCCTATTATTTGCTAGTGACTCAAACACTGCAGCCTTCACACCTATAATGTATCAATCTTAACAAAATAACCAATACTGTCTCATTAGCCAAATGCATCACGGAATAAGATTGTATGGTCTACCTTAAGGTCTTCCTTTAGTTATTGAGCTGTTTCCCAGAGCCTCCTTCGCAACTGAAATGGCCCCACTTGCTTGCAGGGCCCCGGATTGAAAAAGCAAACACACCCTGGAATGTGCCAATGTGGCTAACTGCTTGTTAATATAAGATAGGGGCCCCGTATTCCCTTAGCAATACACTCCGCTCATCATGTCAGTTTGGCTTTTCAAATCAACATTGCATGCACAACATTACATAGTTTAATATTCACTTCATGAAAAATAATTAACAAAACACAATGTTCATAATACAGTAGGCATGTACAATTGGATAATATTATTACATTTAGGCTATTATCTTCAGTAATGTACATGGCATGTCCCAATTAGCCAAAATAATTAACAGGCTAGAGCAGGGATCGGCAATAGGCGGCCCGCGGGCCGAAATTGGCCCGCCAGCAATAATTTCTGGCCTGTCAGTTTATTTTGAGAATATGATATTTATTTTATTTTAATCTTTTTTTGTATTATTATTATATTTATATTATAATAATATTATATATATATATATATATATATATATATATATATATATATATATATATATATATATATATATATATATATATATATATTCTTTTTATTATATGCATACTTTATGTTTTATCCATGTTGAGAGTGAATAACAGGTGAGTGCAATGTACTGTGCTATAGGCTTGCTCAAAGTGAGGTGGACAGCGCTGGTGCTGAAATGGGAAACACGCAAGTCCATGAAATAAAAACACCAGTTCAGTAAATCATTCAAGCTTTATCTTTACTCGAGTCATGAGTCATGACTGACGGCACCACACATGCATGTGAACAGTAATGCAATAAAAAACAATGGAAAAACAATGCAATTAACTTTAAAGAAAAAGAGTGCTTGAAGAAGCTCCTGAAATGACGGCGCAATAGGTATTTGAATTAAATGAAAAATACAATTTGGCATTAAACAGTAATGCAATTAAACATCTTTAGGTAGCTTCTTGCAAAGAGGAAATACCAACTCAGGCGCCAGAAGAGGAAACTACGACTTCCAAGACACAAACAAAACGAGGAGTCATATTTAAAATACGGGTTTATCGCAAAACGTGTCTCTTGCGTGTTCACATGGCAACACGAGGCTGATTGATTGATTGATTGATTGATTGATTGATTGATTGAAAACTGTATTAACCGATTGCAGAATGGGTTCAATGAAGCAAGCAACTGTGTTCAAGTTGGGTGGACATGGGTGGGCATTCAACGCGAGTGGACATTTGACATATTTCAAACATTAGCATGGATTGAGGAGGAAGCAGAAACAATAATAAGCCCAGGTCTGCCTGCATTATGGTGAGTTGTACATTCGATGTATAATACACCCGCTGTGGTGCTTCAAATCAAATGCACCCTACTGATCTGTTGATGTGTTATAATAATAATAATAATAATAATAATAATAATAATAATAATAATAATAATAATAATAATAATAATACATTCGATGTATAATACACCCGCCGTCGGTGCTTCAAATCAAATGGACCCTTACTGATCTGTTCATGTGTTATACTAATAATAATACATTCGATTTATAATGCGAGCACCTGCATTAAAATCAAATGACTGATCTGTTCATGTGTTATGCACTGTGTGAGAGGCACTTTATAATAGAAAAAAGACAGTGCAAACATGTATATGTCGTTTATTTTGACAGAGTTAAACATTTTTCATTATCATTGGCCCGCCACACAATGGCTTGGGGAAAATTTGGCCCGTGGGCAAACCTAATTGCCGACCCCTGGGCTAGAGGTTAAATTATTCCCTCTGTTGGTGCCTGTCACTGTTAGTGAGCAGATGAACTAGGGAATTTTCTGTTTACTGACTTGCTTTAAGTAAGCCATCTATAGTATTGATAGGCCCTATGCTACTCTGAGCAAGGGAAGAAAAACAGCGAAAAGTAATACACCTCAGTCATGTCATTAGTGTTGCTGAAGCGGAGAGTATTTGCCAATTGCCACCACGTTATGTTCGCAGGGCAGACTAGGCTATCGAATGCTTTGGAAATATTTAATTTAATACCCTCTTTCCACTATTGACCCAGGTTAAAATACTGTTGCATATACCCGGTATTGAATTAATCACGATACATTTCCACAGATGCGTTTTTGCCTTTCATCTACGATCCTTTTTGTTATGGGGAGAAAAGTCAATGGGAATCAGTTGCATATACAGCATATTGTATAACAGGAACAGATTAACCCTTAAACCTTTGTTTTAATAAGAACTAAATAATTCACCCTATTGATGTTTCTTTTTTCCTGGACTTCCATGTCCCAGACTGGGCTTATATGTCCTGATTGATGTTCTGTATTTAATTTTTTTAGCCTAATATTTATTTGTTGAAACGTATCACAGAGTCTGGTCTCATTGTTTCTTTCTGTGCCATTATACCACTTGCAGAAGATGTGGGTGCGAGATATGTTGTAATTAAGTGCCAGTCAAACCTCAAACAGTGAACAATATCTTGACGGAAATAATATATTTCTGTTTGTTTCAAGTAGGGCTCAGCACTGCAAGTCTGCCAAAGTGTAAATCTCCTGTCTCCGACTGAATTACTTTTTAATTTGCTTGAGAGGAGAATTGCGTGAAGGTATACGAGGCAAGCTGACAGTGAGTGGTGTTAATATGTGATGAATGAGAGTGGTGGACCTAGTACACAGTAGAAATACCCAGATACATGAGTACTCTGGTAAAAGTAGAGAAGCATTTCCTATTGAATGTACTTAATTAAGTATCTAAAGCAGACCTGGGCATTGTACGGCCCGCGGGATGATTCTGACCGGCCCGCGAAAGATTACATGATAATAAAAAAAAATAAAAAAAAAATAAAAAAAAAACCTTTATTTAATATTTTTTTTTTTTTTTTTTTTTTTTACTTTTTTTTTTTCATGTCAACGTTCACACGCACAGTATACGCTTAGGAGACATGCTCAGAAGATGTTGGTTCTCTTTGGATCCACCTACATACAGTATGTGAACAGACATTCTCAGTCATGACGTTTACCAAGTCCAGGTACAGATCCTCTCTCACTGATGAACATCTGGCAGCTGTGCTTCGCATATCCACCTCAGACATGCAACCTGACTTTGATGGACTTGTTAAAGCTCAACAGAGACTGGATTTCTCACACTGAATGAAAAAAAAGAACTGAAGAACACTAAAATGTGGAAATATAACAAGTGAAATGGGACACTTTTTTCTTTTTTTTGCACAGTTCTGAAAACATTAAATGTTTAATATAGGCATGTAAAGTAAAAAAGGCTACAAAACTGGGACACTTTTCTTTACACAGTTCAGTGACATGTCTTGTTTATTTTTGCTATAAGATGATGTGATGTCTTTAGAAAGCTAAGAAAATCCTTGTTTCAATAGTATATGAAACTCAAAATGCCCTTTGTTATTAATGTTTCACATTTTGTTTATCATTTTGGAAATAAATTCTATTTGAATAAATGATATTTTTGAAAGCTAACCTCACCTTTTAATTGCCAAATAATAACATACACTCTTACCAGGGGTCAAAACAATGCCATTTACTGCTTTTTATATAGAAATAAAATGTATATTATGCATAATTGAGTTTGGAATTTTGGCCCGGCCCCCCAACATATTTTCAGTTGCTCATTCGGCCCCCCGGGAAAAATAATTGCCCACCCCTGATCTAAAGTAAAAGTATGCATTCTACATAATGTTGTGTTTCAAATTGAACTCGGGCATTTGAAAGATAATATATATATATATATATATATATATATATATATATATATATATATATATATATATATATATATATATATATAAATGTGCAAATTGGCTATAATAAGGTATTTTATTCTATAATAATATTTCAAATGGCATTGGTCGGGATGGGAGAATTCAGTATCAAATCAAATCAAATTTATTTGTAAGGCCCGACAACACACGTTAATGTCCCCATGGGCCGGACACGTCTTCTTTAAACAAGTCAAGAAGAAACATAACAATAAGTCAAGAACAAAACAAGAACACCATAAGGTCCAACAAATTTAAGATAAATACAAATAAATGAATGAATGCAAACACTCCCAGACATACCCCACGCGAAGGTAAGGAAAAACTCACTAAAACCTAACTGTAACTGAGGGGTTACAAAACCCTGACTGTATTAAAGATTGTGATAGATTAAACCACTGCTAATTATCATTATTATTACTTGCCAGAAAGTACAGTTAATTATGGCAGACACTCAGAATAATACGGCACGGTGACAAAGAAATATCATTTAGAATATTTATTGTTATGCAGCAAATTGTACAGAGATGGGAATTAAGGTCGCGCTTGTATGGCGAAGAATATGAATAAGTCAGTCAGTAGCAAAAGTCAGTTGGAATGAATAATTCCTACGATGGGGTACTAGACTAAACGCCGCCTGGCGTAGGATGGCACTATAGGGGGAAACGATGGTACCGCTGGAGACAGGGGATGTCCTCCCAGAGATGTAAGCTCTGGAGGAA
Organism: Notolepis coatsorum; assembly: GCF_963971535.1. Lineage (NCBI taxonomy): Eukaryota > Metazoa > Chordata > Actinopteri > Aulopiformes > Paralepididae > Notolepis > Notolepis coatsorum. Next base: position 179,368,484 of record NC_140169.1, read on the forward strand.
AGAAGAATGTTCGGATACTCAGTCTGTTCAATTGAAGAAGAAGGGGCTCTTATATAGATCCAGTCCTTGTAATCCAAAGGCTCAGCAACAAAGCAATAGCTGTAATCCAATTGCCCGATAGCAATGATGATAGCCAGCCAGCTTCGGTCCTCGAAGCTAGCCCGAAGGAAGATCCTCCTTGTGGTTAAATCCAAACGACAGTGGGTATTAACGAGGCTCTTCTCCAAGGGTAGTACGTTCCACAATCACTATAATCCAACCAATACTGGTTCTGCAATCGCCGCCGTAGGTTCCAATATGCACATGTCCAGTAGGTTCCACGACTAGGCCCTTGTGTACTGGCACCAATGTATTTGTCCACGCACACTGGCTAAGGTTCCACTAGCTACTAAACGAACGAACTGCTGGGTAATGCTACACACGAACGAACTGCTGTTGGCACGATTCACACTAAATGACGACTCTTTACTTCACATTAAGCTAAGTCGAACTTGACGTTACTGCATTAACTCTGACACTTTTACTATTCACTTCGCACGTTAGGTTCACAACACTCTGTTTAGACGAACTGCTTCACACTACATTAGAATCACACTACTGCTGCTGCGCCTTCCACAATATATATATACTTAAGTGGCTTTCTAGTGCCAAGCCTCAGTTCTCGTCTCGAATCAATGCGCCGGCACCAGGCATGTTCCAACATGCCCAGACTCTCCTTTGAACCTGACTTTAGGGGCGCGTTGTCTGGCGCCGAGAACGTCAAGGGCGTTATCCAATGAGGAAAGTGAATATTACTAGGATTCAAACGCAGGCTTAAAGGGAGATAACTTATATATATAAATAATATACAAGGTATATAAAACAATAAACGTAGATTCTCAGCTTTAATCTGGCCCTTCACAACAGCCGCCTCCTAATTAGTCCGCACCTAATTAGTTAAGGGAGACAGATTAATAGTCCAGTCAACTGCTCAATACTTGTTGTGAGGAGTAGGGCAATCTACAAAGTCAGTGGGTCATGGTCATCATCAGGGGAGTCAGGGATCTCCGGCAACTCTATCAGCTTCGCCACGGGTCGGGTGTAAGTCCGCCCTGGGACTATGACTTCTGCCGCTCTGACCTTCCCATCGTTCACCAGTAATCACTCTGCTCACGCGGCCGGCCGGCCACGTAGCTCGGGGTAGTGACTGGTCTATGATCATAACGACTGTGTCCACCTTCAGGTTGTCCCTGTCCTTTACCCGCTTCTGACGGGCTGGAAGGGATGGTAGGTAGCTTAGGAGGAAGCGGGCCCAAGACTGGTCGATCTGTGCTTGGTTGTGTCTCCACATCCTCCGTCAGTTCCTCTTGTTCTGTCTGTACACCGTCTGAGGAGGGGCCGGGTCCGGCCGCACCATCAAGAGGTAGTTTGGGGTGCTGGGTTCGAGGTCAGCTACGTCCCTTGGAGCGTAGCTGAGGGGGGTGGAGTTCGGAACTCCCTCTTCTTGAGCCCACGGTTCTCTCACAGGCATCTCGTCTAATGTCAATAGCCTCTCAACGGGCTGTACGAGAGAGTGGCCTGTGTCGCTCACCTTTGTGTAAAGGCAGCGTGTGGACGTGGGTTGGTTGGAAGTCCCGGAGAGCGGGCCTTGGAGCGTCCAGCCCAGGCGGGTCTTGACCGCGACTGGGCATCCTTTGGGTCCGATGTGGGCCGCCTCGATTGGGACAATGAGGTCCGCGTGGTCGGAGCCTATGAGCAGGGTCGGTGTGGCGCCGTCGATGAGCGGTATAGGCAGTCTGCGTAGGTGCGCGTACTTCGCCATCAGCTGTGGGATGGGGTAGTCGTAGCTCGACAGACCTATGTCATGGCTTGTAAATGCCTTAGTGATGCTGTACCGCTTCTCGGGCTGCTCGACCGCTGCTATTGTGAATGAGACGTTTTCGCCCTTTATGGTCTTTAGGTCTCGCTGAATAGTACGGATTGTCATTGTTTCTTCGGTACCCCGCAGGCCCAACTGGGCTGCGGCGGAAGCGAGGAGGAGAGTCTTTTCTGACCCATCGTCGAGGACGGCGTAAGTGTCCAGGACCTTGTCCTCGTAGCTCAGGAGCACTCTGACCACTTTGATGAGCACTCAGGGGCTCCCACTATACGTGGGGTCGATGTGGAGCACTCCGGTTGGTGAGTTACCTTGTAGGGCTAATCTCCGCTTGGGGGCCTCGCACAGTGATCGGCGTTAAGGGGCTTCTGGGGGGTCAGCCGCAATCCACTGATCCATTTCGGCGATGGTCAGTCCCTGGAAGGCGTCGCACTGTGCCAGCCAGTGTCCTCTGTGGCAGTAATAACAGGCGATCTTCCATTCCTCTTTGTCCGGGGGGTTGTGACCTGTCTGTGGTGACACTGACTCGGCCTGGTACGAGTAGCACCGTGGCTCCCAGTGTATGCAGCGACAGTCAGGACACCAGGGGGAGGGTTCAGGACTGGTCTGTGGTGACACCGCCTCGGCCTGGTACATCACCGCGATGGGCCGACTTTGGTTTCCTGGTGGGCGCTTGTTGCTCTCATGCAGGACTTCTAGGTGGGCGCTGTCACACTTGCCGCATCTTTTCTTCAGGCGGCACTCGGCTGCCATGTGGCCGCGCGCGCAGCGGAAGCAGCGGCGTTTGTCCTTAAGCCACTGACCTATTTCGGCTGTGGTTAGGTCTTTGAAGGCATCGCACTGTGACAGCTGGTGTTCACTGTCACAGTACTGACAGACAGCCTTCCACTTCTCCTTGGTGTGGGGGTTGTGGCTCGTCTGCCGTGACACAGCCTCGGCCTGGTGCATCACGGTCACAGACCGGCGGTTGTCGTTGAACCTTCTCGGTCCATCTTTAGGGTCAGAGCCACCCCACACAAACGTGTCTAATCGTAGACTGCTGACCTCCCTGGCGAGGAAATCAGCCAGGTCTAGGAGGGATGGTTCTGGGCCGTGGGGGTCACGGTGGTCTCTCTGCCGCCGAAAACGCTCTTGACGGGCTGGAGGGAGCTTCTCCAGTATCCGCTCCACGTTAGAATTTGCATATAGTTCATATCTCCCCTTCTCCCTTTGTGACCCCAGCATCCCCACAAGGGATTGCACCTTGATAGAGAGGTCATCTAGTGCTCTATTGTCTTTGGCTGGGGGGAGGCGGTCGGTATCTCGTATTTCTTGGATTACGTAATCCCATATGCGTCCATAGCGCGCGTCGAGGGCCACCAGAGCATCAGAGTAGGGGGTTCTTGAGTTTGAATATGCCAGCGCTATGTTATGCGTTCTGGGCACTTTAAGGTGCTTGAGGAGGATGGCATATTTATAAGACTCGTCGTGTACATCGGACATTATAGTCTCTAAACACATGCGTAGTTCCGTATACTGTGCTCTGTCCTCACGCGTAAAGTCTGGGAACGTGGGTGTTCCAAGGTAAGATGCCATGGATGGCTGGGACACAGATGCACGTAGGGGGAGAGGCCTCCTGGGCGAGTCTCCCCGTACGGGTGGTCGTGGGTTAGTGCTGGGTGGGTACCAGAGGCCGGGCCCCCAGGTACTGCTCCTCAGTGCTGACTGTGTATTAAACTCACCCATGGGTTGGGTCGGGGTTTCGTAACGCAGTGGCTCGGGGCTGAGGTCGGGGCTGTACTGGGCCTCCTGGTCCAAGATAGGTTTGTGCTGGTGGGATTGATGTCCTCCCTCGTCCTCCGCTAGGTCTTGGAGTCTCTTAGTTAGTTTCTCGGCGACGTAGGCGGGATCTTCCCGTTGGCTGGGTCCCGTATAGACCGGTCGGGGAGGGGGCTCGGCGACGTAAGCAGGTTCTTCCTGTTGGCTGGGTCCCGTGTAGATTTGTCAGGGAGGGGAAGGTGCCCTCGACCCGTGTCGTGATGATCTCCGGGAGCTCCGTGTGGAGGAGTGGGGGGTCGCCCTCTGGATCAATTGCTCTATCATCTGCGCCTGCAGACGGTCTCGCTCCGCTTCGCGCTGTGCATTGGCGGCGTCGCGCTGTGCATCGCGTTGCGCGTTGGTGCGGTCTCGCTGAATGTTTTCTTCAGCCTGGAGGCGCCTCTCTTCCAGTCTGATGGTCTCGCGCTCGTTCTGTTGTTGTGCTTAGAGACGTTCTCTTTCTAGTGCAGAATGTTCGCGCTCACTCTGTTGTTGCGCTTGGAGACGTTCTCTTTCCACTGCAGACTATTCGCGCGCACTCTGTTGTTGCGCTTGGAGACGGTCGCGCTCACCCTGGATACGGTCTCTTTCCGTTGATGCTGTTAGCGTGGCGATCAAGGCTTGTGCTAGTCTCTGGTCAGCCTCGCTGGGGGATGACCCTGATGGGGGTGATCTGGCGCTGACAGGACTTGGTGGTGACCTGTTCTCTTTATGCGCTCCGAGGTCCATCTCTTGAGCGCTGCTTCTTGGTCTCTCCCGCGCCCCGAGGTCCATCTCTAAGACGCGGTACTCTTCTCTTGGGTGCGCGCCGAGGTCTATCTCGGGTTCGCGCTCTTGGGTCTCTTGCGGTCCGAGGTCCATCTCGGTTGCGCTGTCTTTATCCTTTGGCGCTCCGGGGTCTGTCCCGGTGGCGCTGTCTTTATCCTTTGGCGCTCCGGGGTCTATCCCGGTGGCGCTGTCTTTGGGTATAGTCACGTCATGTCCCGCTTGTTCCCCCCCGTGAGCTAAGTCAGTTTCGTTTGAACCCACTGGGTTCTCTACTGGTGGGGCCGACAAGTCGATAGGATTGGGCATGCTTAAACTATTAGTTTTATCCGCGCTTAGCGTCTTTTTAGATAAGCTAGGAGGTAAAACGAAAGCGTAGTCCTCCAGGTGTGGAGGGGGCTGACGTTTGCGCCTAGGGCGCTCTAGTTTGAGAGAGCCGTTTGGAGAGTGTCCGCCGCTGGCCATATCACTATTAATATGATATTAAGATTACTGATACCCTCCGGCTCGAAGGACCAATTGTAACTGAGGGGTTACAAAACCCTGACTGTATTAAAGATTGTGATAGATTAAACCACTGCTAATTATCATTATTATTACTTGCCAGAAAGTACAGTTAATTATGGCAGACACTCAGAATAATACGGCACGGTGACAAAGAAATATCATTTCGAATATTTATTGTTATGCATCAAATTGTACAGAGATGGGAATTAAGGTCACGCTTGTATGGCGAAGAATATGAATAAGTCAGTCAGTAGCAAAAGTCAGTTGGAATGAATAATTCCTACGATGGGGTACTAGACTAAACGCCGTCTGGCGTAGGATGGCACTATAGGGGGAAACGATGGTACCGCTGGAGACAGGGGATGTCCTCCCAGAGATGTAAGCTCTGGAGGAAAGAAGAATGTTCGGATACTCAGTCTGTTCAATTGAAGAAGAAGGGGCTCTTGTATAGATCCAGTCCTTGTAATCCAAAGGCTCAGCAACAAAGCAATAGCTGTAATCCAATTGCCCGATAGCAATGATGATAGCCAGCCAGCTTCGGTCCTCGAAGCTAGCCCGAAGGAAGATCCTCCTTGTGGTTAAATCCAAACGACAGTGGGTATTAACGAGGCTCTTCTCCAAGGGTAGTACGTTCCACAATCACTATAATCCAACCAATACTGGTTCTGCAATCGCCGCCGTAGGTTCCAATATGCACATGTCCAGTAGGTTCCACGACTAGGCCCTCCTCGTGTACTGGCACCAATGTATTTAGTCCACGCACACTGGCTAAGGTTCCACTAGCTACTAAACGAACGAACTGCTGGGTAATGCTACACACGAACAAACTGCTGTTGGCACGATTCACACTAAATGACGACTCTTTACTTCACATTAAGCTAAGTCGAACTTGACGTTACTGCATTAACTCTGACACTTTTACTATTCACTTCGCACGTTAGGTTCACAACACTCTGTTTAGACGAACTGCTTCACACTACATTAGAATCACACTACTGCTGCTGCGCCTTCCACGATATATATACTTAAGTGGCTTTCTAGTGCCAAGCCTCAGTTCTCGTCTCGAATCAATGCGCCGGCACCAGGCATGTTCCAACATGCCCAGACTCGCCTTTGAACCTGACTTTAGGGGCGCGTTGTCTGGCGCCGAGGACGTCAAGGGCGTTATCCAATGAGGAAAGTGAATATTACTAGGATTCAAACGCAGGCTTAAAGGGAGATAACTTATATATATAAATAATATACAAGGTATATAAAACAATAAACGTAGATTCTCAGCTTTAATCTGGCCCTTCACAACACTAACAATAGGGAAAAAAGCACCACAGGCAGTGTGGAGGAGAGAAACCTTAGAAGGGCCATTCAAGGGGGGATCTCCCTTCTTAGATGTCGGTGATAGTATAGTGTTGCAGACTGACAGTGGTAAGCATGCACTCATGTGTGTAGTGAAACACAGATGAGTGCATGCAATAGCAACTGAACATTTTGAAAAATTAAAGATAGAGCTGATAGCGATAGCAACTGAACATTTTGAAAGATAAAAAATAGAGCTGATAGCGAATCTATTTGAGGCACAGGGTGGTGCAATTCATCTTTAATCATCTTCCCTTTATTAATTTCCTTAGATTTTTTGTACACATGATCTCAAGAAGGTACTGAACGAGATCATGTAATCAGAGATCAGTAATGTTTGGTCATTATTAGCATGGTGTTATTCACTGTCAAAAATGCAAAGACAAATCATAATTCATATTCTCCCTTGTTTCATCACAATTTAAGCAAGCCTAGTAATATACCCTAGATACCAAGAATATGCAAATGGTTTTTGCAAGGAACCGATGGGCTAATATCTAGCTAACATTTTGATGTTACTCGATCGGCACTGTCCCTATTTCACCCCCAATGTATCCTTTAAGTTAGAGTAAGTTAGTTTAACTGAGGCACAACGTCAAAGCACGCTGGGAACTTGAGGCACAACTCTGAGCAGCCCCGTCACTACAATATTTCATCCATTTAAGTTTTCAGTTTTAGACACATCCCCTCTTGAATGTTCAGATGCCAGAGGGCTTAATGCAGTCTGAGCTGTAACCCTGTATCCTACTGGTGTGTGTGTGAGGTAGGTAATACATCAAGCTTTCTTTGAAGTTGCAAAGATTGAGTTTGTTTTACCAATTATGCATTACTAAATACTAGGGGTGGGAATCACCAGAGGCCTCACGATATGATACTATCACGATACTTGAGTCACGATACGATAGTATTGCGATACTAAATATATTGCGATATGCTGAGTATTGCGATATTAATATTGCGATATATTGCAATTTATTACCTTTTTTCAACTGCAAAGTAAAACTTTGTCAACATGTTTTATCTAATAAAATAAAGTTCAGTCTGTTTATCTCACTTCAATAATTCTTATTGCAGAACATGGTATTTTCTCAAGTAGACAGATGTAAACACTGTAATATGTGTTGCATGTACCTGACAAACTGAACTGTTTGTATTAGTCATATTCCAACTTAACTGAATGCACACGTGTGCGTCAGGGGCGGGGCTAGGGGGTGGCTACCTGGGCTCAAGCCCCGAATGTTTTCTGAAAAGCCCTGAATCTATTAAAAATGTTCAAATATATATATATATATATATTTTTTTTTTACAATTCATCATTGTTACATGAAAATATGTTTGCACCAGATTTAGCAGAAGCTAATTTCCATCTGTGGTCTATCCAGCTGCTAACTGTATTTGAGTGAGTTAAGTCTTGGTGTTATGGTAGACTCAGACCTAAGCTTTAAATCACAATCAACAAGTTGACAAAAACTTAATTCTTCCACCTTAGAAACATAGCTAAAGTACGGCCATTTATAAATCAAAAGGACGCTGAAAACCAGATCCATGCCTTTATCTCAAGCCAACTCGACTACTGTAATGCACTCCTTACCGGCCTCCCGAAAAAATACGATGATAACTATTTCATTGCAATGCACTATTGCATTATTTTATTCTATTTTACTAACTATTTTATTGCACTGCACTATTTTACTTTGTATCAGTGAATCATAGACGCCTGGCCATAAGAGCATTCGGAGCATCTCTGCTCTCCCACTATTGAACTTGGGGGAGCAAAGGTATGCTCTTGCTCCACCACTTTTTGATCATATGAAAAATATGATATATCCCCCCCCAATATATAAATCTATCCATAACTACGTTATGGTTAACTGAGTTTTATAGTGAAAAGAGCAGCTTTATTGGTCAAGATTGAAGGCTCTATATTGCATGAAATTGCACGTACAGGTTCATTAAATAAAAAAAAAAAACTGCCGTGGAGGGGGTCGTGCCGGACACCCTCCAAACCACCCCTTGCCTGCCCAAAAAAATCATAAAAAAATAAAAAATATAAAGGGCACCTATCTGGGCTAAGCCACGGATCTCTTCCAATCCTAAATCCGCCCCTGGCATCAGGTAGATCGATATGTCCATTGGCTGATCATAAATCCCATTATTCCAGGCTGAAATCTGTGCTTCGAACCGTGATCAACGGTGCAGGCTGTTCGTTTGGGATCAGGCTAAAATGAAACACCCATAGACGGTAAAAAAAAATAATCCACTCGCCCACAATGATACTGCAGTGGAGCGATGGCGCCCTCCCCTGTCTCAAACATTGTTAGGCCATGCCTCCCACAAGCCGGCTGCAATGTGGACGAAGCCTTGCATCACGTGTCCCCACCGGTACTCGAGGAGGAAGCCGTCGCATCTTTTCACCTGCACAGCGCGATCTCTCAGCGGCGAGGGTCTGTGTGGGAGGGACACGCCGCCCTTGTCGCTTCCTGATTCTACTGCGCAGGCGCACCAACCGACCTGTAGGAGTCGCTGTCCACAACGTCCGATCCCCACCCACCAGCTTCCCACCCCCTACTACTGCCAATTGTATTAGTATGAACGACCAGCCAAGCTAGTAGCATCGCAGAGAGCTGGGCTCGAACCGAGCATATCCTGTGTTGGTGGCGAGCGCCTTTCCCACTGCGCCACCTAGCCGCCGATAAATCCACTTTTCAAACACCATGATAATTTACTTTTCAAACACCATGATAAATCTACTTTTCGACCACCATGACAATGAGGTGAAATAAACATTTTAAAGGTGTATTGTTGTTCCCTGTGTGTTTTTATCATAGAGGTGTGGTTATACTATTAATCTGGATTGTCTATATTAATCTAATGTTAATCTTAATCAAGGATGAAACTGTGGTAGATTTCCACCAAAGCAAACTGTGTATATATTATTATTGTACAACAATCAACGATTACAGAATGGCAAAACAACAAGAGGTACAATACATCACAAAATCTCTCCCCCGCTCCTCTATCTTTATAACACAAGAAACAAGAGACACATCGCTCATTTGATACCGCAGCTGTCTGTCTCAGACTTCCTCAGGGGAAGAGGAAACAGGCGGGCGCTGATTAAGTGAGAGATAGTGACCGTTTGATCTTCCTGGGAAAATCAACAAATGGGTGATTTTACAACCCAGTGCTCTGGAACCATCTGGTCAGAACAGATTGAATACAAAGATACTAAAGAAACTGCCTTGTAAGGCGACAGACAGCCCTAAAGGGGGGGGCACCTGTCTCTTTTGAAACAAAGGGACAATTTGATCAAAGAGGGACCGGTTGAATCCACTCTGTGACCTAATCAGTTCAAAACGTCACTGTAGTGATTTAGCCAATGGAGAGCTAAAAACAAGTGTTCTCCAATGAAAAAGCTCGAGGCGAGTTTTGGAAACGCCCGCTTGCCGTAACATTAGAGGCGGAGCCTAAATTTGGATATGGCCAAACTCCTCGCTAGGAGAGAGACACAGAACCCCACCAGACCAGACCAGGAAGCGACTACAGAATACACACTCTTTTCTCCACTAGATATTGAGGACCACGAGCAGAGGACAGCATCCAGAAAACATCCTTGAAGAACGAACAACGAGCAGCTACAATCTTTTTAGATATTGAACGTTTAGACTGAATTCTACTGTCCTTCGGCATAGCGATTGCTTCCGGTAGAATTCATTGCACCATTCTTTCAAATATTTGATTTGTAACATCTGATTGAAATCCTTTTTCATTAAAAACGGATTCTCTTCAAACTGCTCGGACTTCGATTATTCAACGGCCGCGCCGTGGTTCTCTCTCAGGTGTACAAGCAGAAACCAGATTATACATTGGTTATCTGCATTTGGCAAGAGTAGTACTTCCAAGAGCTTTGTAAGGTTTAAATCACAACGCAGAGTAGGAGTTTAAGTTAGGAAGTTACTGCATTTTGGTGCCGGACTCTAGAATTCTGAACGCTCGTTTTTGAACAACAACAAAAGAAATTATTTTTTTCTTTCTTCACTCCGATCAACGAGGACAACAACAGATCGATCGTCTTCGCGTAACCGGAGAAGTTACCAGGAGGTGAGTGTTATGATGTGTACGAGTGTTCGATTCGAACCATGGGGGGTTTGCAAAGTATTTAACCTCATGTAAACATGAAGTGATAAATAATTGAATTGAGTGTTCTGATTGGGAGGGGAAGCTCTATGTAAAATTGGGTGCGGGGAATAGTTCTACAATGGAGCTGAAGCACAGTGAATATGGGGAAGTGA